>NW_022196913.1:57719785-57726750 GCF_008632895.1 Mastomys coucha
ATGGAGTAGGGGTTTTCGGAGGAGAAACCAGGAAAGGGGATAACATTTGAAATGTAAATAAAGAAAATTATCTAATAAAAAAAATAATAAAAAAAAAGAATTAGGTTGAATGAGAGGAAAATATAACATTCTGAAGATTAAAACTTTGCAACTCTGTCTGAAACTGTTGAAAGGTCAAAACTGTAGGCAAGGCGACAGTCCAGGGCTGCCAGAGCCCCGAGTTGTGGTAACGGGGACCATGCAGCAGCTCGGGGCTGCTGAGTCATACAGCCCCCTGACAGAGGTAGTGGCTGCACAGTGGACCCACAATTATCTTAAAACTTGCAGATATGAGTAGCCCCTCCCCAAAATGCCAATCTGTGTTCATCTAAAAATTAAATTTTGTCTTTCTTGGAGATTTTTCTTTTTAAGGAAGAAAACAAAGTTAACATCCCTAAAACCCACTAAGCCAGGGATGCTGTTCATTTGAGTCTATTGTTATAGAAAAGTAGGTAACCACAAATTACTGATGGCTAGGAGTGGGGTGTGGGGAGCGGTGTGCACATGCATGCTAGAGAGAGAGAGACAGAGACAGAAACAGAGGGGGCGGGTATATGGCCCACTGCCTACCTGAATGGTTTTTCCATCAAAAGTCTCCCCAGAAAACCCTAACAATGTGCGACCTAGTGTTTCCTGGAAAAAGTTTGCCAACCACCAATCTAAGCTGGTGTTTGTGTAATTTAGTAATTAAAGAGGAAAATGTCATTTTGTTTGATTAATAACAACTGCCTGAACAGTCACACCCTGTTGAAGGCTCCAAGGCCATTGTTTTAAAACCAAGGCAATTTGCTGAGAACAGAGCAGAAGGGATCTGCTATACAAGCTGCCCGAGGTCTAGGTACCAGTCATCTGAGGGCACGGACCACCAGAGGTGCTCTCCAGAGCAACCCCGCCCTGAAGGTGCCATTCAGCCCTCACTTATGGCCATATGTGTTGTGAGCACTGCCGGCCTTCCAGTTCCCAAGCACGCACACCCACCCCATGCCACTTTCATGCGTGACATCTCTATGATGTTGAAAGCAACTCGACTGAAAGCAATTTCTAGATATTTAATAAGACTTTAAAAGCTGAAAATGTAAAAATACAAAAGAAAAGAGAAGCCTCCATCCAACACACTGCTCCACGCAGCCTGCAGACAACCCCAAGTAGCACAGAGTCAGACATTGCACTACACAGGGACGTCATCACGCTATGAGAACACTGTCACAAGGCACAGGGATGTCTCACTCCTCAGGGGCAACACTGAGAACAACTTTCTCCTACAGGTGAGCCGACAACTCTTGACCTTGAAAGCGGCCCCTCTGGGCAAGCGCCAGGTCACGCTGAAGACCTCGGCTGGACAAAGCCGGCCTTGCCTGTTTTCACATCTCTGGAGGTTGGGAAGAACAGCTTGAGGTGGGCTATCCTGTGCTGTCTCCAATTGCGCTCATGGACAGCTCCACCTCGATGTCGTATCTCAGTGCAGTAACAGGTTCTCTGAGTATATATTAGTCCCCATTGTGTGCAGAAAAGATAAATACATATGCACACACACATACTACTCACATTCACATGTATATGTATATAAAGTCACACATATAGATGACACTAGATACACATTATAGACATATTAAAGATATATGCATATATTAAACAAGATACATATGTAATGCATGCCATATATTCATATATACATACGTAAAAATGATATATACACAAAAATCTCACTCTCTTTGTTTTTCCCCATCTAAACCACCATTCATCTTGAACTTTCTTTTAATCCAGCTACCTCAACTTATCACTTATTGGTCACAAGGCCACATAACAGGTACCACTTAAGTTCTTTGAATAATGAATGAACCCACTCACAAATTACAAGGCTCCATGTGTTTGCCTGCTATAACACAAAAGTATAAACACCTATTTCAAAGGGATTTTACATTCAACTTGAACTTCACCATCTGACACACTGCTTTCCAGAGAAGGCTGGTCCACTGTTTCACATTTACATGTTCTTTTGCAGGTAACTCCGGCTCACCCATGTTAGTCACGCGCAATTTTCCTAAGAACCATGGCAGGTCTGGGGATTGCTATGAGCCGCCATGTAGAAAGGAAGCGGTCCTCTAACTGGCCAGATCCGACTCACTTTTTAAAAATAACGCTCTTGAAGCTGGTTGCTGAACTATGAAGAAGCCAAACCCTGTATATCCGATGAAGGGAACCAACCCCCTAGTTCTGAAAGAAATCACCATCAATTAGCCCAGCCAAGGCAAACTTACGGGCGTCTGAAACGTAGCTGCACCTTACCAAAGCCACAGGAGAAGGAAGCATCAAGCCAGAAGCCACCAACCCATCACCACGTGGCACACACTTTGTCATTTACAGCACTTGGTGAGAAAGTATCTGATGTGCTACTATGAGGACCCGAGTTCAGATCCCCAGCACCCCATAAAGCCAGACACAGTGGTACAAGTGAGCCGCCTTGGAGCTGAAGGTGGGTAGAGACGGGAATCTCTGGAGCTCAATGGTCAGCAACTCTAGGTGGTCAGGGAGTGCCTCAGTTTGGGTTTTATTGCTGTGAAGTGACATCATGACCACAGCAACTCTTACAAAGGAAAACATTTACTTGGGACTCACACATTAGAGCTTTAGTTCATTATCATCATGACTGGAAGCTTGGCAGCACACAGGCAAGCAGGGTGCTTGCTGGAGGAGCCAAGAGTTCTACATCTTGATCCAAAGGCAGCCAGGAGGAGACTCTCTTTCAAACTGGGTGGAGCCTGAGCACTAGGAGAAGTCAAGCCTTCTCCCATAGTGACAAACTTCCTCCAACAAGGCCATACCTACTCCAACAAGGCCACAACTCCTAAAAATGTCACTCTCTGTGGGCCGAACATTCAAACACATGAGTGTATGGGGGCCACACCTATTCAAACCACCACAGTGAGCTGAGTTCAGTGAGAAACCCTGTCTTGAATAATAGTGTAGGGAAGACTGGTAAGATGGCTCAGTGGTTAAAAGGACTGGCTGCTCTTGCAGAGGACCCAGGTTCAATTCTCAGCACCCACGTGGTGGCTCACAACCATCTGTAACTCCAGTTCTAAAGGATCTGACACTCCATGGATATCAGGCACTCTCATAATGCATAGACACAGAAGCAGGCAAAACAGGCATTCACATAAAATAAATAAATCTAAAAAAATATGTAATTTAAAATAAGGTAGACAGTGAAAGAGGACGGCATGCGACATCACCCCTGGCTTCCACACTTGCACACATGGGGACACACACCAGTCCACAAGCATACAACACTACAACACACACACACACACACATACACACACACACACACACACACACAAACCACTGTTGCTCCTTAAACAGCCCTAAGTTACACAGCAGCCAATAACAGAATGCTTATCTGTAGGGAAGTTTCACGGTTCCATAAAATTCTCAAGATTTGTCTGGTCATCATTTACTCTGCCAGAACAAATTGGTCCGCTTTTGACATTTGTTTTGAGAAAGTCAGAGTAAGAAGAGATTCCCAGCTAAATCAAGTCCACAATCTATAGGATACTCTCTGGTTATGGACTCTCACATAAACACATGTACAGCTCCTGTGTTGAGTTGGCACTATCCGTCACAGGAGACCCCTTGTCCTCTCAGTGAAGGGTAAAGGGCTGAACTCTGAGATTCCTAATGCTCTCTGTGGAGGAAGCCTTGAGGACGCACCAGGAGGTATTTATAGACTCAGGTCTACATCCACTGGGTCATTGCTGGTCCCTCATCACAGAGAGTGCTCTCTCTCTCTCTTCTCTCTCCTCTCTCTCTCTCTCTCTCTCAATCTCTCTCTCTCTCCCTCTCTCTCTCTCTCTCTCTCTCTCCCTCCCTCCCTCCCCCCACCCGTAAGCATGATCAAAAGTCACAAAGAAAACTCAAGGTGCAACAGGATCTGCTCTGCGGGAATCCCAGGCATGGCCGGGGGAGGTGAGTAACCCAGAGTAGAAGCACACACCTCCTTCATAGTAGTCCGCTGTGCCTGCCTGGTCAGGCAACACCCAGGGGCTGCACCAACACCCTATAATTCACCTACTGCTGAGCAGTGGAATCCCAGAGTCCACAGAGCCAGGCCTTCAGGGAAGCTGTGTTCTCCCCAGAAAATTCAAGTTGTAAATTACCTTTGACAAATTAACTCCTCTCTTCAGAGAACTTTGAAAAGGGGGGACTCCCCCCCACACCCTGGTGGTCTTGTCAGAGTGGTTGGAAGGCGTGTGTGTATTTGGTTTGACAAAGGCTTACAGTCTGTAATTCTGTCCTCGCCTGCTGAACATTGAGTTGTGGCATAGAAAAGTGACAGCTGACAAAGGGTCCAGCCCTCATCTCAACTGAACTCACTCAAAGAAGAAAGCACTTCATCCCCACTCTGAGGTCAAGAAATGCAGCCCCTGCTTCAGAGCAGGGTCGTTCCGGCAAAAGGAGTTGGCCAGTGGTGAGCTTTCTACCACTGTGACAAAATGCCAGAGATATACCAACTTAAAAGAAGAAAAGGTTGTGTGGGGTCATAGCTTCAGGCTTCAGTGCCGGGCTTCGCTCATCAAGAGATGAGAAATCACATCATGATTGAACACATGAAGAGTAAAGATGTTCAAGATATAGCAGTCAGGACCCAAAGACAGAAACACAGAGGGAACTATGGTCCAAGTATGCTCTCCAGTGAACTAACTTCCTCTCAGTACTGGCTGGTTTTGTGTGCCAACTTGACACAAGCTGGAGTTATCACAGAGAAAGGAGCCTCCCTTGAGGAAATGCCTCCCTGAGATCCAGCTGGAAGGCATTTTCTCAATTAGTGATCAAAAGTGCAAGAGCCCATTGTGGGCGGTGCCATCTCTGGGCTGGTAGTCTTGGGTTCTATAAGAAAGCAAGCTGAGCAAGCCAGGGGAAGCAAGCCAGTAAGGAACATCCCTCCATGACCTCTGCATCAGCTCCTGCTTCCTGACCTGCTTGAGTTCCTGTCCTGACTGCCTTTGGTGATGACCAGCAATGTGGAAGTGTAAGCTGAATAAACCCTTCCCTCCCCAACTTGCTTCTTGGTCATGATGTTTTATGCAGGAATAGAAACCCTGACTAAGACACTCTCCCACCACAGATGACTGACCAACTTAGAGAGGTGAGGGAAGCTGCAGGTGACAAAGGCTGGCTGGTGAGCTTCAAGGAGGGCCTCCACCTCCTACTATAAAAGGTGAGGACAAAGCAGTGGGTAGAAGCTGAAGTAGCCATCCAGAATACCAAGCTAGGGTCACTGATGAAGCCAGCTGTCAAGCCACACTTTCAGGTGTTAGTGAAACGGACTCACACTGGGAGAAGAAGCCACCCCAGGATTTCAGAGCTAGAAAGGAGAAGCCAGGAACCGGTTTTCTAAGCTTCAAATCTCAAGCTGACTGTGGTGGACCAATGCAGTAGTGAACCTGGGCCCCTGAGAATCACATTCAATCCACTATGGCTCTGTCCCTTGAGAGGAACAAGGCCAGGAGACAGCACATTATGATTTACTGCGTATTTCAGACCCAGTGTCAAGACCCGTTGCTCAGAAAAAAAAAAGGGTGGGTAAATTTCCTGTCAGAGTTTGACTGACCACAGACAATGTGCCTAACTCCAGTGGACTGGGACAGTGAGACTACAGTTTCCACATCCTTTAACACCATATTCACTCAGTAGTCCCTGAGTTAGGGTGTCTGTGATGATCAAGTCTGTTGATGAAGTTGACAGTCTTTATAACTACTGAAGACACAAGTCTCAGAGTGTGTCCACGGGGCATTATCTAGGTTAGGTTAACTGAGAGGGGAAGAACTACCCTGAATGTGGGCAGTGTCGTCTCACAGCCTGGGGCCCTAGACGTTAAGAAGAGGAGAAAGATGAAAATCAAACACCCATCTCTCTCTGCTTCTTAAATGTAGCTGCAATGTCGCATTTCTACGGCCATGACTTACGGCTATGATGAACTGTCCCATCTAACTATGGGCCAAACAAGTAAGGAACGCCATCCTCCTAACCTTCAGTCCTTATCCATTCTGTAAGGCACTGTCACTGCCATGGAGGGTGGTTACCTGATGGACCCGGACAGGGGAACCGATTCACCACCCCGGGTGCTAAGCACATCTGTACAGGCAAGAGCAGCACAGCCGGAGTTTGGAAGAAGTTTCCTCCAATCCTCCCGGATGATTCCCGTGTAGAAGGGAGCAACAGGCAGGAAAGGGAGAACAAGGAAGAAGGAACACAGGCAAGCACAGGTGAGAGGGGCTGCTTACTAAGAGTCACTTCACGCGGAGTCTATTCTGAGGGGAAAGGCTGTAGGATACAGGCAGAAATAAAACAGACTTAGGAGAGTGCATGAACTTGGGGTTGAGGAGATGGCTCAGTCAGTAAAGCATTTGCTGCACGGGCCTGAGACCCCGAGCTCCTTCTTGAGTCACCACAGCAAAAGGGCAGGCATGGAGCTGGGTGTGGCGGCGCACGCCTTTAAACCCAGAGGGAGGCAGAGACGGGCAATCTCTAAGTTCGAAGGCAGCCTGGTCTACAGAGTGTGTTCCATGACAGCCAGGTCTACAGAGTAAGGCCCTGTCTTTAAGGCAAACGTGGTGGTACAATTATATATAATACCTGTACTGAGGAGGATGAGCCAGACAGATCCCTAGGAGGATGAGCCAGACAGATCTCTGGGACTCCCCTAGCCTAACACGTAAGCCCCAGGCTGTCGAAGAGATCTTCTAATTCTAAAGAAGGTAGACAGGGCCTGAGGAACAACACTTAAAATCAGTCACCACCCCTCCACACCACACCATAAGCACCCACACATATATTCATGTAGATAAACATACAAAGGAACACACATGAACTGAGTTGACAAGCAATGGTAGGCCTGAAGACCGCTCCTGGTCTAGAACATCATT
>NW_022196913.1:57726760-57754188 GCF_008632895.1 Mastomys coucha
CGAACGCTCCGGAGAAACCGTCCATACAGGGAGTCAAAGGATGCTTTGGCTTTAAGAAGCTGCCACCCCCACCCAGCCTTTGTCAGCCATCACCCGCTGAGTCAGCAGCCATCAGCACCATGGCAAGACGCCCCGCCAGAGCAAGACTGTGACTCGCTCTTCTTGGCTCAAACAAACACAGCATTTTTTTTTTAAGTAATAAAGAACTTAATTACAGTATGCTCATTTTTTTAGACATAAGTCTACTTTCCTTTTAATAGACCCAAGTGTCGTATCAACATACCTTTCATATTGCACTGAGAAATCAGGAACTGTGTGTGACTCTCTTTACTGGGATTTCCACTTTATGTATACCGGTCTGGAACCAAATTCCCGGAGTCTCCAAGGCATGCTAGATGCCTGATTCCAGTTTCCTCTGCTGACAGACAAGCCTCGGGGCCTCTCAGGCTTAGAGCTAAGCAGAGCCAGGAGGAAGGGCCATGGAGTCCCAGTACCTGCCCCTGCCTTGGGGCATCCCTGACAGAGCTGTAATTAGATTGAATTTGCCAACTGCTCCAGAGCCTAGAGAAAAGGCTATAAATACCTCCAGGGATTATGAACCCCAAAGATAATCAATTATTTTCTCATCAAAAGGAGGCCAGCAAAGAGGCTCTAAAGGTGGGGAGCCCATAATTTACTTAAGCCTGGAGTTTTAAGAGGTCTTCCACAGTGTATAGAATGCCACAGGGTCCCAGAACTAACCCTGAATTTCTCCAACAAAATGCCTGAGAAGGCCTTTAATAGCTAGGTTAAAAAACAATACCAGAGTAACACTTAAATGATATGCATTCATTAACTTCACATGTAAGCAAGGGAAAGGAAGGTAAGGAAGAAGGAATGGACCACCGGGCGGTGGTGGCGCACACCTTTAATCCCAGCACTTGGGAGGCAGAGGCAGGCGGATTTCTGAGTTCGAGGCCAGCCTGGTCTACAGAGTGAGTTCCAGGACAGCCAGGGCCACACAGAGAAACCCTGTCTTGAAAAAAAAAACAACAAAACAAAACAAAACAACAACAACAACAAAAAGAATGAATGGACCTCGCCCAAGAGACCTCAAAGGCCACACTACTTGAAGGCTCTTGGGTCTAATGACCTCTCCCACTCAGTGGCATCTCCAGCCTTTTCCATGGGTGAGTGGCTCCATGGGTGAGAAGAAAGAGGTCGGTATTTCAAATCACTTACCATATCCCCCAAATCCGCAAGCTTGTTACCTAGCAAACATAAGTGTCTTGGATGACACCTGGATGTCTTCAGTGGCTAGGATTCTAGAAGGTCCTTGTCCTGGCCTCTAACAAGACGCTCAGAGCACATGCCCAACTGCAGCTGCAGTTCTCACCCTTTGTGTATGAGGCACGGGCACAAAGCGGGGCCTTCACTCCCCTCCACGGATGAAAACCAAGCACCGACGACAGCCTCGGACTCCTTCAGGAAACTCCTAACTATACTGCTCAGGGCTGGGGGCGTGGCTCGGTTGGTTAGGTGCTTGGACAGACAAGCATGAAGGCCTGAGTTTGTGTCCTTAGCACCAACATGAAAGCCCGGGTGTACTTATCAACACATGTGCTGGGGAGGCAGAGATAAAGGGGTGAGCCCCTGAAACTCACTGGCTGAAAGGGCTCTGAATTCTGTGAGAGACTCTGTTTAATAATAATAATAATAATAATAATAATAATAATAATAATAATAATAATCTTTTTACCTCTGACCTCCAGCACACAGATGCATACACTCACTATGAACACACATAGTACACACACACACACACACACACACACACACACAGAAAGAGAGACAGAAAGAGAGAGAGAGTACATTTTCCTTTAGCAGACAAATTAAAGAGGAAGCAGCCCTAAAGACCATCGGAACTGACTGACATAGGAAAGGGACCTGGATAGTGGCATTGACAACAAATAGGAGCTTGGGCTGAACTTCCAGGAGAGATGACTTGCCCACAATCCACTCTACCACACAGGGAGCCCATCCCAGACAGAGAGGAGACGGCATCCTTTTAGTGTGTGTTGGCAAGGGACAGGCAAAAAAACGGAACACACCTTTTAAGAGGTTTTTTTTTTCTAATTTCTTTTTTTCTTAGTTATAGTGATCTTTTTACCACAGACCACACACAGACAGACAGACAGACTGACTGACTGGCTGACTCAGGAGCCATGGAAGAGTAGAGAGTGAAGCTATTCTCCACTGTATCCATGCCCCATCACACCCTGCACACCCTGCCTGTCCAGCAGGGGTAATGACGTCAGCGCCTTTAACCCCCGAGCCCTGAGGACTTCCAGCCCTATATACATATTGTGCCAGAAGTCAAGTGGAGGCAACACTGCAAAGCAAACCCCAGGTAAAGCATCAGCCCTTATAGGATCCGGCCCCAGAAGAGAGTAAGGTTGACCCTTCCTAGGTCCTGCCTCTTAAAGCCAAAACTTCATTGCCTCGTGTTGTTTTGTTCTGTTTTGTTTGTTTTTGGGTCCCCCACCACCACCAAATAGATTCTTTTTCTGATTAATTCTCTAGCTCCAACATTTGCTTGCTCACTCACAGTTGCTGTGACCCACCAGGATCCTTCAGGAAGGACCGGGGAGGAGACTGTCCTGTTTGCCCAACTGCTCCCCTCCCAGGGTCATGAAAAAATTCATCCTTCAGCACCATTCTTGATAGGAAAAGAAAAGGCAGGTCTTTTAGAGACAGAAAGTCAATGTTTCACAGCCTCAATTCTCCAAACATGCTTCTGTTTTTCGTGTGTGTGTGTGTGTGTGTGTGTGTGTGTGTGTGTGTTTGCGCGTGTGCTTATCAAAAGAAGAAAGCTTTGGATACAGGGATGGAGGTAGGGGCAGAACTACAGGGAGGTGCTGGGATCCAAGCCCCAGTCCTTTGATATATTCGTAAGTGTTCTCAACCACTGAGCCCGACAGCCGTTTTTCTGAGGCAGTTTGGGAGTTCTTTGAGGTGCTGGGCTTGGAGCCCAGGCCTCCCACATACTAACTAGCTAAGTGTACCACTGAGCGGCATCCCAGCCTCGAAGACAGCTTTTAATCCTGTCTGAATGGTACCGCTGAAGGGCCTTCCTAAATCCCACCCCTCCATCCAACTGTATCTGTCAGCATCTGGCAGATCTAAGGAACTGGTTCCTCTCCTGGCTTTTTGGCTGGACCCTGAGCTGCTGAGCTCTGGCACGGTTGATCCCAGCCAAGAACACTCCCACCGTGAAGCGGAACACTTCTCCACTTTCAGTCTGGCAAAACGTGGGCTCCCTGCTTCCCCCTTGCTCCCCCCAACCCTTTAGTGAATGTCAGGACTTAATCAGCTGGAAATTTGCATGCAACGAGTTAAGTCTGGAATGACTTCGGACCTTTTGAAATCACATTTTCTAAAGTGAGCTACAGCTTTGCCGTGTTGAGAGGTGATTAATGCATGGGGAGCAAGTTTTACTGCCTCGGCTGGGTAGTTCTCGAGTTGCCAGGGAAGGCCCACTAAGCCTTCTAACAGGACAAGCTAACAAGCCTTGGAGCCCAGGAGACCGACCCGGTCGTTCCCAGCAGCTCTGCTCTCACCTTCTTCCCAAGAGCAAGCTCCGCAGCTTCCTTCACCCCATTTGTCAGTGGGCCCCTGAGGAGGTAGCCCGCCCTGCGGCGGAGGCGGCGGCTGCTGCTGCTGCGCCAGAACAAAGGGAGGAGAACAAAGGGGTCAAAGGTTAACAAAGATGCCTCCGCAAAGCTGTAAGAGGAGGCTGGTGACAGGGACAAGGCCCATCACTCTGACAGGCCCAGCACCCTGCCTTGAACAAAGCCTCCTTCTCAATAGGTCTCCATCACTCCCAGAGGTAAGGTGGCAGTGACGGGGTGGGGGTGGGTAGGAGGGCTCAAGAGCGTCCCCCAACTGGGCAGCCTGTGTCTCCAGCCACCTGGGCCTGGACCACTGCTCAGGGGTGTCACTCTGGACACAAAGGAGAGGGCCAAATGCCTGGGTGAGAGAGGACCTGAAGAGAGCGGGGCCCTCACCAAAATGTGTGATGGGGGGTGAGGGCGGGGAGGGGCAGCCATGATCACTAGAACTGGGGAAGGTCTACTGCCTCCCACCACTACTTTGGGGCTGGGTTATCAAAACAAGACCAGGGTGGCCTGACCTGAAGCCCATGGGCATGGGTCCTCCCCATCCATCTGCACGGCTGATTCTACCTACTGTCAACTCTGTCGCCATCTTTGTTTACAAGTATCTCTCTCTACGTGGGAGGCTCTATTTGTACCATGACCTAACAACAAGCTCTCTCCGCACTCACAGGGGCTCCTCTCCCGACACCTAAGATACACCTCCAGCTTTGCTGCAGTCTCCACGCACCCTCTCAGCCCCACCCCCATGCCCCCATGCTGTATGTAAGCCTGCCTCTCTCCTGTCCCAACAGCTTTCCTCTGGGCAGTGCAAGAGGGTTAGGAAGCTCCTCTAAGGTGGCAGCTTCTCTGGAAATGCACACCTAACTCCATCCTGGGAATAAACTTCTCTCCTTAAAAAAAAAAAAAAAAAATCAGTTTTCCATCTGGGGGTAGAAAGGGTGTAATTGCAGGTCTCTCTGTGTATAGCCTGAAGCAGAGAGATTAAACAGATGAAAGGGAGAGATAACTTTACCTGCCGGGCATCTTTCTTACCTCAGGTCACGAACCCAGTACTTAACATTTAAAAGGCCCAGGAGGAGCCCTGGGAATACGTAAATATGAAGGCCAGCAGCTCCCGGGGAGGGGACTGCCTGCGTTCCTTTTATCCAGGATGGGCAGGAAATTCAAACCCTTTCACAATCCCCAGGAAGGCCGCTTTTAATGTCCCTGGCTCCTACGGCAGATGCTCAGAAGAATGGCCTGGAAGGACCCTTTAAGGGCGGGGCTTGGCTGTCATCCTGAGTGGGGGTGGGGACTTGTACTGTAGGGCAGAGAAAAAGCCTTTAGCAACCCTGTTTTCTGAGTTTGGGGAGACCTTTTGTTGGGATTATTTTAACTTAGCATATAATATTTCAGAGCGAACGAACCCAAGACTTGGTGAAGGCCCTCTCCTCCTCTCTTTGAAGGTGCCCTGATTCTAGCTTTCTATGAATGGCAACCCTCTGTCTGCCATTATTCCTAAAAGTCACACACAGCATCGCTTCATCCAGCTTTGGCCTCTATGTAGTAAGTGGAAGCTGAATGTGCACTTTGTCTGAGCTGAGTGCAAGGCTGCACTCAACAGGAAAACCAATTTTTTTCCATCATTCTGTCAGGGAGCATTTAGGTTGTATTTTTAAATTCCTATAAAGCTGTGAACATTGTCACACCAGTGTCCTCCCGTCCTTGTGTGTCCTCCTGTCCCTGTGTGGGTGAGTGGGGTCCAATAACCAGTGAGCTCCAAGGACTGTCTACACCTCCGACTCTGTCTATACCACCCTTAATCATCTCCGGGCCGGCCTCCCACACACCTTTCCTCTTACCTGGGTGGAAACGTTACCGTTCCAGATGCTGCTAAGATGCGCTGAGGCCCTGGGTGACTGGGTACACCCCCAAACTACCCTCCAAGAAAATCTCCTCCGAACATTTCTTGTCAGCACTTGGTACTGTCTTTGTGTCTCTGATGGAGGCAAAGTGCTACTTCCTGGGTCTCCCCAAGGTCTCCCCCTTGCCAGCTGCTTTTTTATGCTTTTAAGATCCATTTGTTCCATTTCTACGTGATTGTGGGTTTAAAGGAAAAGACTTTAAGTACAAACCACTGGCCTGTAGGCAGGAATCCATCCATTACCCTGGATGCTGCCTTCCAATGAGGCTAACCTCTGCATCTAAGCTCTACCACTTAAGGAGACCGGGGGGGGGGGGGGGGGGGGGGGGGGGGGGTTCCTTGACTCAAGTCTCTGTTCTGTGCAGGCGAGGAGGGAAGGGAGGCAGGAAGGATGCTCCTCACCTCCTCAGAAAGAGCACGGTAAACCTGTGTGAACGGGAGATGAAGTAACCCAACAAAAAAAAGTACTATAAAAAAAACAGGAGCCCTAGGTGGACCCAGGACTTTGGGGTGTGGTACTCTGCTCGGGGGAAACGGACTCCTTTCTTTACCAAAGAAAACAAGCTGGCAAAGAGGGTAGGACAAGTCCAGGCAACAGGGTGGCGTTCTTTCCCAGCGTTTAAAGTTTATAGCTCAGTCCATTTTATTTTGCTCACTGGCTCTGAATAGCAAGAAGGCTCTCCCTATGATCACAGGTTCGCTCTGGATGGAAGGGAGACTAATAAAACTGAGAGCTGGGCCTGCTTCCCGCCCCCCCTCCCCCATAACTTACTAGTAAAAGGGAAACTGGCAGATAGCTAGGAGACCCTGAGAGACTCAGGCAGAGGAGTAATGCTTGGCCCCAAGCAAGCTGCCAAGTGCTGGCCTCACTCCCAATGCTGAGCAAAGCAGAGAAGAGACGGGGTGACAGGAGTCCCTCCGGGGCTGCTACATAGGTCAAGTCAAACCTGCAAGGGGACATTCTGTGAAGGTCCCTGCCTAGAATCCGCACGGCTGCTGTTGCTTGTGGCTACTGTAAAGAAAGGACCACACTGCCAGCCGGTGGCCACATGGCCATTAAACAGTGGGACAGGTGGAAGCGACACAATCTGAGCCCAGAGCCTGCTGGTCCTCCCACTGAAGACACACAGACAGAAACCACCTCCAACAACCTCCCTCCATCTCTGTGACTCCTGGCCAAGCCACCTCCAAAGAGGGTGGTCCAGAAGATACCAGTTGACAGTTCAGCCAACAAAGCATCCCATGAGCATATGGAAACACAAAGAGCCATGGCTGGGATGTGACCGCATTGGTAGAGCGCTTGTCTAACATGAAGGAGGGCCTGGGTCTGATCTCCAACCCCACATAAACCAGGACCAGCAGCACACACTGGGCAAGGTGGAAGGAGGAGGAGACTCAGAAGTCAGACGTCAACCAAGACAGAGTTGGAGGCCAGCCTGGGGTGAGACGATGGCTCAAAACCAAACCCCTTTGAGCAGCTTCAGAGTCGAACTCTGCACGAAGCACACTGGGTGTCTAAAACTGGGCTTTGGAAAGGCCGATCTAATCAGCACCTGCTTTTGTGGTCTGTCAACCTTTGGGCACCCTTTAAGGAGCCTCTAGAATGAGAAAGTTGTTCTGTATAGTTGATGTGCATTAGAACACCCCCCTCCCCCATGGACGCTCCTGAGCAGTCTTGGCTTGGACCCAGACTCTGGCATAAGTTACTATCCCCCTGAACCATGGGCTCGCTGAGCTGACCTGGAACACAGAGATGCTCTTCCATTCAGTCCCTAGCATTTGTTCCCTGGCCTGCTGGTTCCTAACTGGAGCTCCAGCTCCTCCCTCCACACACACCCCCTGCCACAGGGGTGGGCAAAGAATCCAGCAGGGACAGATTCCAGCCAAGAAGCTCAGTGGCAAGTCAGAAAACCTGGAACCTCTTTCCCTCGGTCTCCTGAAAAGTCCAAGAAGAAAATCAGGAATTGGAACAGATCTCAAAGACCTCCCTCCACGGGGCACCTCACAGGACGAGCCGTCCAGCTCCCTAAGAGCCTCGGTGTTAGCCCAGGCTAGGACGAGTTAACCCCGGCTTCCTGGAACAGCTGCCATTTCAGCAAGAAACCCAACAGCCTGAGCTTGTGGGACCACAGTGTCGTTTCTGTCCTCAGAGTAAGTAGCCATGTCCCATCCCTTCCCAGCAGGTCCAGCTTCTGCTCATGGGACAGCGCTCTCTTGGGGCTCCTGGAGACCACACACGCAGGTGGTTCCACTCATCCAGAGTCTTACCGGGTGCCACTGAAGGTCTCTCTGGCTGACAGTGATTACAACTTAGAGAGAGCTCTCAGCTGGGCTTCCAAGGGATGAAGCCACCGCATACAAACAACGAGGTCCACACACTGACTCCATTAAGGCCATTCCATGGCTCTTTTGACTGGAAGGGGAGCCATTTTTCCTTGCCTGTTTTAGGGTGAGCATCACACTTCTGTGCCTGGCACACATCATTTGAAATGGTATTTCTGGAAGAAGCACTGACTATGGATGGCATCTAGCCTGTCAACAGCTGGTGGGTTAGAGAGTGCACACCCCTGCCTTTAAGTTCCTGGGACTGAAGCAGAGAAACAGACAAGACCACTGAGCTGTCTGTGTAAGTGGGAAATTTTATCTAGAAAATAAAAGAAATAAAAAAGTCACCCACTTGAAGATGCTCTCTGACTCAAGCCACACAAGACCCTGTGCTTCTCCTGGCATTTGCAGAGTGGCACCCACCCCTAAGGGCCTCCCCCAAAACTGCTGCCCCATTTGAACCTCTTATCCTTTAAAACCACAAGCCCAGTAAACATCTATTCGTAAGAAATTACCCACCTTTGATCCCAGCACTCAGGAGGCCGAGATCTCTGTGAGTTCAAGACCAGCCTGGTCTACAGAGAAAGTTCCAGGATAGCCAGTGGCTGGTTTTGTGTGTCAACTTGACACAAGCTGGAGCTATCACAGAGAAAGGAGCCTCCCTTGAGAAAATGCCTCCATGAGATCCAGCTGGAAGGCATTTTTTTCAATTAGTGATCAAGAGGGGGAGGGCCCAGCCCATTGTGGGTGGTGCCATCCCTAGGCTGGTAGTCTTGGGTTCTACAAGAAAGCAAGCTGAGCAAGCCAGGGGAAGCAAGCCAGGAAGCAGCACCCCTCCATGGCCTCTGCATCAGCTCCTGTCTCCAAGTTCCTGCCCTGTGTGAGTTCCAGTCCTGACTTCCTTTGGTGATGAAAAGAAATATGGAAGTGTAACTCTTTTCCTCCCCAACTTACTTCTTGGTCATGATATTTTGTGCAGGAATAGAAACCCCGACTAAGACAGCCAGGATACAGAAAAACCTTACCTTTAAAAAACAACAAACAAACAAACAAAACAAACACCCCACTCATCCGTGGGGTTCCAGTGTAGTAACAGCAAATGGACTAAGACAGGTCCCCTCTGACGTCTGGCTTGTTATCTAGGAAAGCATCCTCTCTGCTACTGTTCATTTTCAGTGTGGCCCTGACTTTTAATTTTTTACCATTTACTTATTCATATGCAGGGTGGTATATGTGTAGAAATCAGAGAACCTGCTCTAGTCAGCTCTCTCCTTCCACCACATGGGTTCTGGGAAATCAAACTCACATCACCAGACTGGGGAGCAAGCACCTTACCCGCCCACCCATCTTGACCGCCTGGGCGGTTTTAAGGCTTTATGCTTCCTCGCGCCTTTGGGATCTGAACTAACAAAAGAGGAAGCAGGAAGTGACCTTTTAACCAACTTAGATCTCCCCACATTCCATCATAGCTTCTGTCTTAACCTGGAGCTCTTGCAGTCAAAACTTTTTATTTTCCTTTCCTTTTTTTTAAAGATTCATTTATTTTTATGAAACCTCACCGGTGTTTTCTCCTGTGATGTTGTCTGTGTGAGGGTACCACATCGTCAAGAACAGTAGTTATAGACAGCTGTGAGCTGCCATGTGGGTGCTGGGAATTGAACTAAGGTCCTTTGGAAGAGCAGCCAGTGCTCTTAACCGATGAGCCGTCTCTCCACCCTGACAGTTTTTCTAACAGAGATGATGGTATATTTCTTATCAGACTTCTGGTAGGCATTTTGGAGCTTTTTCTTTTCTGTCTTTTTTTTTTTTTTTTTTTTTTTTTTTTTTTTTTTTTTTTGTCTTTTTCAACATCACTCTCTTGGTGTCATTAATTCACATACAACCACCTTGCCTCTATAGAACCTCTTGAGATTCTCAATTGTCCTCAACTGAATTGTTCTGTATACAATCGGTGACTAATTCCTCAAATCACTTGGAATTGTCACATTGGCTCAGACTTCCAGAACAAAAAGCCAACTTCTACATCTTGTCCTTTAAATGTTCTACTAAAAATGTAAAGATTCTCTTTATCAAGTGAACTCGGACTACTTTGTGGTCTTGTTGCGGTTTGTTTGGGTTTTGGCAGTTAGGAATTCTGAAATTTCACAAGCATTTACAGCAGCCACCGAGTTTATTTTCCCTTCAAATCTGTTCCTTCAAGTACAAAAGTAAGATACTGAACCAGGGCTGAGAAGCTGTGTAAGCTTACGCTTGGAGACTCAGAACCTATATAAAGGCCAGATGCAACTGTGCATGTGTCTGCAATCCCAGTACACCTATGAGGACATTAAAGCTGGGGGATGGGAGAATCCCTTGAGAGCTCAAGAACCAGGAAAAGCAGGTTTATGTAGCAGTGAAGGACAAAATCCCTGCATCTTAAAGGAGGTGAAGGGTGACAACCCACAACAGTGGTGGCTGTCTCTGATCTGTACACATGAATGTAGCCCTCTGTGCTGGCTGGTAGCTGTCTCTGATCTGTACACATGAATGTAGCCCTCTGCGCTGTCTGGTGGCTGTCTCTGATCTGCACACACGAATGTAGCCCTCTGCGCTGTCTGGTGGCTGTCTCTGATCTGTACACATGGATGTAGCCCTCTGCTCTGGCTGGTGGCTGTCTCTGATCTGTACACATGAATGTAGCCCTCTGCGCTGTCTGGTGGCTGTCTCTGATCTGTACACACGAATGTAGCCCTCTGCACTGGCTGGTGGCTGTCTCTAATCTGTACACATGAATGTAGCCCTCTGCACTGGCTGGTAGCTGTCTCTGATATGTACACATGAATGTAGCCCTCTGTACTGGCTGGCTTTGTGTGTCAACTTGACACAAGCTGGAGCTATCACAGAGAAAGGAGCCTCCCTTGAGGAAATGCGTCCATGAGATCCAGCTGGAAGGCATTTTCTCAATTAGTGATCAAGAGCAGAGGGTCCATTGTGGGTGGTGTCATCCCTGGGCTGGTGGTCCTGGGTTCTATAAGAAAGCAAGCTGAGCAAGCCAGGGAAAGCAAGCCAGGAAGCAGCATCCCTCCATGGCCTCTGCATCAGCTCCTGTCTCCAAGTTCCTGCCCTGCTTGAGTTCCAGTCCTGACTTCCTTTAGTGACGAACAGCAATGTGGAAGTGTAAGCTGAATAAACCCTTTCCTCCCCAATTTGTTTCTTGGTCATAATGTTTTGTGCAGAAATACAAACCCTAAACCCCCCCCCCAACACACACACATCATACATGCACACATACCATACATGCACACACACATCATGCATGCACACGCTTCATGCATGCATACCTCATACGTGCACACACATCATACATGCACACACATCATACATATACACACAGAATTTTCCTAACCAATGGGACTACCTTGGGATTTCTAGGCAACCTTTCAGTGACATCCCTTTAACACACTGCTGTTTCGCTTGTACAGACACCTTCTATACTAGGTGTCTGCATCTGCGTATCTTCAGCATTCCACTGCTTCAGAGCCAGTGTCGTCACGTGGCTTAGCAGTTTAATATACCGGCGACTGATTAGTGAAGGCTTCTTCATGTGAGGAGAGAATTCACACACCCGAACTCAGTTCCTCTGGCATGGAGTCCCTGCCAGTCAATACCTGAACTCAGTTCCTCTGGCATGGAGTCCCTGCCAGTACAGCAGCAGGCACCTGCTGCAGGCTGTCTACATCCTTTACATCTTGAGGCCTGGGCCCCTCAAGTCGCTCTCACGGATTTAACCTCTGATCTCCTATCTCATCACAAGGTATACACTTACAGAGCTCGGGCCAACGAGGAGAGAGAAAGGCACCCTTGTTCCATTCCTGGGGAAGAGGCCCTGACACAGCACGCTCAAACTCTGTCTGCATCAGCAGAAGAATGCAGCCCACGGCTTGCCATGCTTACACCTCTGATCTCGGGCAGCCCTTTCTCCTGCCTGTGCCTCGGTTTCTTCACTTGTCAAGCGGGATAACTGACAGCGTTGTCAAAGGAACCAAAAGCATTGCTATAACGAAATGCTCAGCGTGGCGTCCAGCACTTAGCCACAACCTACATGCTGACCACTGGCGCTAAGCATGATCCTTTCCTCCCATGCCTCCCTTAGGAAGTACCTTTGGTGTCTGCAACATAGAGTAGACTGGTCAGTGAGCCAGAAAGTACTGTCAACTTCTGTCTGACGTGAGATACCAAAGACTAAATGAGAGCCTGTCTCCGACACCGTGGGACACACTGAGAGCCTGTCTCCAACACTGTGGGACACACTGAGAGCCGGTCTCCAACACTGTGGGACACACTGCTCAGCTCTGATACCACGGGGAAGAAACTGACATGTGTCTTTCACAGCTTCTCCGTTTAGAAGTCACTTCCGGGCAGACAAGACCTAGCACTGCAATATAAAGATGATATCTACACCTGAGACCCCTCAGTGACACTCTCTCAGCCTTCAAACCATATCCCAAACCCCCAGGGACCAACTGCTGCCATCACATTAAGAGGGTCTCCTCCACCTAAGACTTAAGATACATACACACAGTGCAAACTATACCATTTTTCCAGTGCATGTTCGGAAGCTTTAAGCCTTACTGTGGTTTGAATCTGATGTTCTTCAGGCTTCACTTTGAAAGGTTGTGGATCCTTCAGGAGGAGAGGCCTAGCTGTAGAAGGTCACAAGCGTGGGCATTTTCTTTCTTCCCATCAGGACAGGACTACCCTCTGCCACACACTCCTATCACCTTAGTCCAACCTGGTGAACCAAAGAGTGTATGGGTGTTCCTGAGAGGAAGTATGAGTGGGGGTTAGTTACAGATGTGTAGATGACTCAAAGGCAGTATATGGCTGAAAGCCAAACAGCAGAGGGGAATGACTCCAGGCTAGACCTTGGAGCTCTGAGTAGCTTGCAGGAAGTTCCCGCAGGGTGGGATCTCCAATCCTGTCGTCCTTACTGCTTTTACAACCTCGGGGATGGGGGTTTTGTGGATTGCATAAGTTTCAGGGACTTCCTGAAACTTCTGAGTTGTATGCTTTCTGTAGAGCTAAGGAGCCTCTAGCATCTTAACGGGTTCCTATCCAGGAAAATGCTATATGACAGCATTAAAAACAAATCAAGGACTGGAGACAGCTTTGGTAGAAAGCTTGCCCCACAAACATGAAGAGCTAGAAGCCAGCTAAAAATTCTGGGCATGGTAGAACACACTTGTAATCCTCCACTGGGGAGGCTTGCTGCTTGGAGCTTGGTGACCAGCTGGGCTAGCAGAATTGGTGAAGTCTAAGTAAAAATGAGAGATCCTGTCTCAAAAAAATAAGGAAGACTGCCTGAAGGGGATGAACACCCAATGTGACCTCTGACTTCCATACCCATGACACATATATGCACACACACACCCCTACACAAATACCCACACTTTTTTTTTTTTTAATTCCAAGCAACGCTCTCAGAGTTCACCTGTGCAACTGGAGAAAGACATCCCCTCCCTTTAGTCCATGGTTCAGTTGTTTGGCCCTGGGAGCTGGTGTCCCTTTCACCCCCACACACAGAACGGCTTAACCGACATTAACACGTGTCAAAAATCACCCAACCACTCAAGAATAGTCAACCAGCCTCCACTTTTGACAAATACCAACATTTGATGTTTCCAGAAGGATCAAATCCACATGGCCCAACAGAAGCTGGGACCTGGGCAGGGGAGGCCTTCCAAGCTGTCCCCCTGTCCCCTGAGACCAACTTCCCACTGATCACTTTCTGAGCATAGATGAAACCACACCCCACTCCGAACCCGGCACCCCAGACTCTCCATCTGACCTTGCTAGTGGCACCTGGCCCCACAGAGTCACAGCCTGGACTGTCTTCCTGCATCTCTCAGGCACACATCAGACCCTCTGTTTCTCCACAATTCCACCCAGTCCACTTCTCCCCCAGAAATGTTTTAAGACAACAAAAGTCTCACTTTCCTCAGATTCCTGTATCTCCTTGTAAAATGATCCAGTCCCAGGTATCCCATCTCCTTCTCTCCTAAGACTCAGACCTTTCCAGACTGTGCAGCCAGAAACGCCCATCACAGCCTGAAGATCTCCTCCCCACCATCACCAGTGCCTGCCCACACCAACATGTTCCCTACTTGTTTTTTCTTCTTTTTTTTTTTTTTTTAACTTCTGGATTCCATTAGAGAAAATGCCTCATCAGACCCAAGGAATAGAGAGAAACTCACCTACCCACTTCCTCTTAAATGTTAAGCTTGTAAATTGGATGAGAGAAATGTTCAGATGTATATCGTAATCCCTATAAAAGATGCTTCCAAGGGCACTTGGCTTTTTTTTTCTTCTCCTTTTGGACTTAGAACTGATTAAACAAAACAAGGTTCTGTCCAAACCTGCATTTTTCTTACTACTTTCTAATCATTTTACCACCAGCATAAAGGCCTGCTCTCTTCCAACACTGGGCTCTTTAATCATCCCTGACGGGCCTCAGCTTTCTGCTTGGCTGGCACCCAGCAAACACCGTTGGGCTCCAGCTCTCTCCACTGCCTCTTCACATCCGCTCCTCTGAGGGACAGCTCATTGAAATGGTGGGCAGCAGGAGAGGGAGGAGAAGACACTCTGCATCTCGCCTCCTGAAAGCTGTTCCTCTGTGTAGGGCAGACTCGGTGCCGGGAGCTGGAGTGCATTCAGGTGACTGCTTTATTGAAGGCACGCACGGGATGGGGGGAGACCCTGCATGCCAGCAGGTACTGAGGTCAAAATAAGCAGAGCCCCATATGAGCAGAGGGCTAAGAGTTTTCAATTTTCACTGCATCTCACAGTGAAGCTACCTAATTTAAAAAAAATAAAAGCTTTTAAACTATTCTATTAAATTTTCCTCTGTGCATTCAAAAAAACCACCTCTTCTAGCCAGGCAGTGGTGGCGCACACCTTTGATCCCAGCACTTGGGAGGCAGAGGCAGGTGGATTTCTGAGTTTGAGGCCAGCCTGCTCTACAGAGTGAGTTCCAGGACAGCCAGGGCTACACAGAGAAACCCTGTCTCAAAAAACAAAACAAACAAAAATAAAAAACAAACAAACAAACAAACAACAACCCACTTCTTCTTTGAGATCAAAATAATCTCACAAGAGACCTGAGGAAGAAGTTCTCACTCCACGCAAATAGATAAAAGAAGGTAAACAGGGCTATCTGGAACTTTTTATTTGTTTGCTTTTTTGGTTTTTTTTTTGTCTAAGGCGCCATCGATGTCTACAGTGGCATCCATGGTGCCCTGAGCAGGCAGGACTTAGAAGCAGGGAGAGGAACCACCGGGCTGGATACAGGGTGAACCTGAGCCTCTGGTGGGCAGGTGACAGGCTTTCAGAGCAGACACTGAGGCCTGCCTGGCAGGAAGTCTGGGGGTACAGCCTCACACAGAAACCCACTCTTGTAAAGGAAAGCACTGGAATCCTTGGAAGGTCCACATCTGTAAAAGCTCTAACAGGGAGGCCGGGGCAGAAGCCAGCTGCTAACCTACTGAGGACATTCCAGCTTCCCCCTTGTGAGGTCCACCCATGAGGGAGCCCCTGGGTCATTCTGTTCCACTGAGGAAGGTGAATATGTGTGCAGAGGGACAGCCCTGTGACTGAAGCTCAAAGGACAGAGGGAGGAGACTGAAAAGTGAAACAGGGCCACACAACAAGCTCAGTCCAGATCTGGCTGCACCCTGATGTCCCCTTGGGTGCCATCATCAGGTCTCCCCGACTTATAAGACTTGCCAAAGGCCACTGATCCTTGAGTGATCTCCTAGTTCTATAACAAAAGTCAAAATAGCCTTGCCCATTTGGGGAAGCAGCTCATAACCTGCTCTTTCTCTGCAAATGAAGTTGGGAGCTCCAGGGACAGGCATCCACTCCAGACCCTAAGAGAAGAAACTGACCAGGTGGTCATCTGGGCACCCCCACGCCCAGTTTCTAGAAGCCCCATGGTCTTACAATGTCTTCCATTTACACGGGGCCCTAAGGTGCCCCTGCGCATGTCCTCCTGCCCTTCCTCCAGGGAGAAAAGCCTCAGATACCTGGTTCCAGACAGCCTGAACCCATCTCCCACACTTCACCCCATAACCTCCCATGCTCATAGAGCAGCCATTGAGGCAGCCTCTGAATAGGACAGCGGCAAGAAGGGCAGCCCAGCTTGAGCATGCAGCTTGAAGCTGGACAACCACAGGTGCGGGGTCTATCAGGGTCTGTTCCCTGAACCTTGAGCCTCTACAAGAACCCAAGGAAGAGGAATCTTGCCAAGGACGCATGAAGGGGCAGAGGAAAAGAAATGTGTGCTTAAAGTAGGTGCACATGAATTAATAAAGCAGATTAAGTGTCTGTGCTTGCTGACGGCCTGACAAAGGAGAGTTGTGCACACAGGAACCGCAGAGAAAGCAAAACTGGGACATTCGTTTTCTTAAAGATTTGAGAGGAAGCAATAAAAGCGGACCTTGGGGTCCTAGTGGGTACTCTGTGTGGGACTCCAGAAGAGTGGTCTACATCCTCCGCTGCCAAAAGAGGTCGGGAAGACTTGTGAAGTCCACATGCCAACAGCAACGAGGGTGTCACCCTACCTATTCCCAGGGGTCACAAGTGTGCACACAGGGTAAGGGAATATCCTTGTCAGACGGTCAGGGACAGTAGGTCTGTTCTGGACTAGGGCAGCCAGCAGAGTCTAAATAGATGGTGCAGAACACACCAAAGGCCCCACCCCTCTGTCATGGAGAAATGGTCAAGGCAGGGACAGGCAAGGAAACTGGCCCTAGTTCTTCAGAGTTCTCTGCCTTGCCTTCACACCAACACACAGGTGCCAGGAAGCCATACACAAACACACCTGTGCATCACAAGCCCATATGCATACATACTCATGATACATACCATGCGCTGTGTGCACATGCTCATAAACATGCACAGACCAAAAATAAAACCAAACAAAAAGCACTCACAAACATAGGTACACAAACACTGCACAAACATGGGGCACACAAATAAGTACATCCATACCACATACATACAATATGCACATTGTAAATATATGTATGACAGGAAATCAACAAACATATACCCTGCACTTGGGGGCACGCATCTGCACGCATCTGCATGCATCTGCACGCATCTACACGGCAAACACTCAGCAGCATACGCACGCATGCATAAACAGCTCAGCAAACTACACACATTTAGACACTCAGACACAAGCAGAAGGGCATACAAGGAGCAATGTGTATTCACTCACACTGGGAAACTGAGAACAGAAGAATCAGCTTACGGAATATCTATGTACCTATGAATGCAATCTTGATAATTTGGTAAAACATTAATCTCTAAGTACCTAGAGACCAAAAGATCCCATTGCCTTAACTCCAAAGCTAAGTGGCCCCTGAGATAAGGCACAGTTTGCAGCCCGTGGTCCCACAAAGAACCTTGCCCCACACCCATTTTCTGTTACAAGACCTGGGGCCAACACAGACAAGTGGCTCCTAGATCTTTAAGTATCAAAGGCCAAGATTCAACCCCTTGAGCCCAGATCCTGTGGAGTCACAGGTTGGAAAGGCTGTCAAGAATAAACAGAGAGGGCCTGGGGAGATGGCTAAGTGGGTGTAGCACACAAGCATGAGGACCTGAGTTCAAATCCTCAGGCCTCACATGAAAGGCTGTGCCCTAGGAAATGGAGACAGGCAGATCCCGGAGCCCCTCTGGCCAGCCAGTCTAGTCCAAATGGTTCAGTGCAACCCTGTCCAAAGGAGGAAGGCAGGGGAAGACACCTGAAATCCTCCTCTGTATCACAGATAGACACACACACACACACACACACACACACACACACGCACATACACACACATACAGACACACACATACAGACACACATACACATACATACACATACACACACATACATACACACACATACATACACATACATACACACACATACACATACATACACACACATATACACACACACACACATATACAGACACACACACATACATACACATACACATACACACACACATACACACATACACACACATACACACATACACACATACACACACATACAGACACATAACACACATACACACATATACACACACGCACATACACACACATACACATACACACACATACACACACATACACATATACACACACATACACACATACACATACACACACATACACACACATACACATATACACACACATACATACACACACATACACACATACACATACACACACATACATACACATACATACATACACACACATACACACATACATACACACATACACACACATACATATACCCACATACATACATACATACATACACATACACACATACACACACATACATACACACACACACATACACACGGAATGAATTAAACTAAAAGGGTGTATATGGTAGCTCCATATGGGTGCCTGAGGAAGGAGGATTCCAAAGAATTTGAAGTCAGCCTGGGGTATAATTCTAGGTCAACCTTGGCAAGAGTTTGTACATAAGAAGAACCTGCCAGAAAGTCCTGCTGGGAGGCTAGAGTCACCAAATGGAAAGCCAAGGCC
Organism: Mastomys coucha; assembly: GCF_008632895.1. Lineage (NCBI taxonomy): Eukaryota > Metazoa > Chordata > Mammalia > Rodentia > Muridae > Mastomys > Mastomys coucha. The sequence goes on from NW_022196913.1 coordinate 57,745,241, forward strand.
CTGCCTTGTCCCCTGTGCTGAAGACAAAGCCAGAGCCTGCCATAGACCATGAGCATGAGAACACCCCACCCCTCCTCAACCCAGCTGCCACAGCCTTTAGACTTCACATCTATAAAAGCAGTTATGGAGCCTGTGGGAGGTGTGGCAGCATGAACGGGGCAGAGGCATCTCTGATTTGGAGGCCAGCCTGATCTATAGAACAGGCTCCAAGACAGCCAGGGCTACATGGAGAAACATTGCCTCAAAACAAACAAACAAACAAACAAAAACAACCAAGCTCAGAACCCAAGACGGGGATCCATTATTGAAGGACAATTAACTAAGAAACAAATCTTTGGAATTAAAAAATAAATAAAAAAGCATTGCTTAGCTAATTTAGCTAATTTATGTATGGCCAGATTTACAAATCTGGGCATACATAAACCATTCATTTTCAATGTGCAGGAACTAGCTCAGACCACTGAGAAGAGCACCGACTCCCCCCCTGTACCTCCCGGGCCCCACTACGGCTGCTCTGACTCCAGATGTCCCTCCATCTGAAGGAGCTGTGTGAGAGCCTTGTCACTTGGGGCACCCCCGTCACACGTATATAATTCAGACTCTAGTCTGACAGGGGGGTATAAGCGGCGTGGCTGCTGCGGCTCCTCTTGACTGCCTACTTGATTTAGAATCACCATGGAAACGGATCTCTGGGCATGCGTGTGAGGGGAGTTCCTGGATTACGTCACTGAGCGGAGAGGGCCCTGATGTGGGCAGCCACACCCTATGGGCTGGAATCCTGACTGCACAGAGGAGCACCAGCTTCCTGACCTGCCCCAAGTTCCTGCCGCCATCTCCCCTGCCATGACGGGCTGCATCTTCAATCCTCGGCCAAAACAAACCCTTCCTCTCTTCCTCCTTCCTTTTTAAAATAACTTTTTATTTTTACTTTCTTATTAATACGTATTCAAATATTGTGTGTACATACGAGAATGGAGGTCCGACGCAACTTCCAGGTCAATCTCTATTTCAACCGTGCTTGTCTCAGGGTTCAAAATTCAGATGTCGAATGACAAGCAAACACCTTTACCCAGTGAGCCAGCTCACCCGACCCACTTCTCTCCTTAAGGTTGCTTTTGTGGAGGACTTGTCACAACAAGAAGAAAAGTAATAAATGCAACATATAAATGTGTGTGTGTGTGTGTTTGTGCATGCATGCCCCTGTGTGAGCACTCACACACACATACCCTGAGGAGGTCAGTTCCAGGGCCTCACTGAGGCCACTGACTGCCAAAGCTGCTCAGATTCCTCGTGTAAAATGGCACAGTGTTTATTTACATTGAGTCTATGTGTAGCCTCCTATATATATACTTTACAGTCACTCCAGATGACTAATAGCTGACACAGAGCAGACGCCATGGAAACGGTCGTCACACTGCCCTGTTCAGGGACTAGCGTGAGAAGTCTGTACTGCTTAGCCCAGATGAAACCACTCTGTTCAGGTTTCTGTCTGTTCTCACCCAGTCTACAACTGTGCATACAGTATAAACTGCAGTCTGTCAGGCCGCATGCATCACAATGGCAAGCCCACATGTTATCGCTCATGCTGTGTCAGACGCCCTTGGGAGGCTATGGGAAGCCATGCAGCTTAGGCACCGGAAGAGGCCTGTGTGGGTCTGCCTTAGCCTTCTCCATTCATCTGCACCCCGACTAAGAACTAACCTCCTTGTCCTCCAACTGGAGAAGCCTAGCGCCCTTGTAAATGTTAGCTCCACGGCGTCCCTGCCTTCCACAGGGCAGAAGTGCTCTGACCTTTCCAAATCAGCCTACCATGCTTTTCTGGGATCCCCCATGCCTAACCACTAAGGTCTTCATTATAAAGGCGGTAGTTCCTAAACTCTAGAATAACAGACAGAGGAACTGAAAGCACCTGAATTTTCTTTACATGCACAGAACAGCTCCTCTGACTCACACAACAAATCCTTAGACTTTATCATTGCTGTTGAAGACGCAGAATCCAAGGTACCCACTGAGGAAGCCCAATCTCACAGACCACAACCAGCAGGCTGGTTCCTTCCAGCTTCCCCGGGGTGGCAGGATGGAAACTGGATGGCTTCAGAGTATCCCACCCGTAATTAAGCTACAAAGTGTCTCACTGTGCGCAGGAGGGAAGAGTCAGGAACGCTCAGAAAGGCCGCCTCGTGTTTTCTGACCTAATTGTTTCCCACAAGGCAGACTCTATCTCATTTCCAAGCCAAAATGGAGTGCATCCACTTTTTAAACTGTAAAGCCTCTCTCTGCCTCCAGGAAGACCCAATCCAAATTCCTACAACTATCTTCTCACACAACACTTTGGATTTGGGTGTCCTGCTTCTCTGAGCCAGGTGACAAACTCCCCAAGCGCTACCTCACCTGCCATTCATGAGACTCCACACACTTCACGGGGACACAGCCCACCATTTGGAATGGGTCTGGGGTCTCAAGAAAAATGGCCACAATCCAAACTATCTCAAGAAGGCAAAAGATTAGCTTCTGCAGACGGTGCACAACGATAGACACACCAGCGAGCATGTGCATTCAGCGCATCCCTCCGCAGTTCTATCTAGAGTGCAAAGGGTTTTTGTGGTGGTTTAAATGGGAAGCGTCCCCCAAGGGTCACACATCTGAGCCCTTGGTCCGAGGCTGCCGGGACCGACCAGGGGAGGTGATGGAACCTTTGGGAGGTGCAGCCTTGCTGGAGGAAAACTATGTCACTGTGGGTGGGCTTTGAGGATTTATAACCTCATGCCGCTTCCAGTTCACTCTCTGTACTTCTTGTGTGTGGCTGAGGATGGGATCTCATCACTGCCAGCCCCCAGCTGCCTACTGCCAAGCTTCCCTAACCTTTATGGTCTGTAAGTTGATTTGGGTCATGGGCTTTTATCACAGCAATGGAAAAGTAACTGAGGCGGGTCCTGTGCCTCTCACGCTGATTGGTCAGAGCAGTGAAGGCGATCAACAAAGTGGATGCAAATACTTTGATCTTAGAAAAAACAAGACGGGGTGGAGGGGGGATGGGGTGGGGGAATGGGGTGGGGTTTCTTGCTAAGATGATTGATGGATATCAGTTTGACACAAACCTAGAGACATTAGGAAGCTGGAACCTCTACTGAAGACTCCCTTGATGAGACTGACCTGTAACCTTGTCTGTGAGGTATTTTCTTAATTGATAATTGATATGGGAGGGCCCGGCCCACTGTGGGCAGTGCTATCCCTAGGCAAGTGGGCCTGGCCTATGTGAGAAGACTAGCAGAACAAACCAGTGAGCACCACCCACTGCCCAGCACACCCACTGCCCAGCACATCCACTGCCCAGCACATTATCCACTGCCCAGCACACCCACTGCCCAGCACACCCACTGCCCAGCACACCCACTGCCCTGCAGACCCACTGCCCAGCACACCCACTGCCCAGCACATTATCCACTGCCCAGCACATCCACTGCCTGCCCAGCACATCCACTGCTCAGCAGTCTGTGCTTCAGTTTCTGCCTCCAGGTTTCTGCCAGGAGCTCCTGCCCTGGCCGCACTCAGGGATCAACTGTAACCTGAAAGATGAAATAAACCTTTCTAATCCCTACACTGTTTTGAGCCCTGGTGTTTATTCCAGCAACAGAAAGCAAGCTAGACATTGTTTTTTTAAAGATGGAGCTTTCTTTGTCTCCTTTAAGTCTTCGAGATAAAAAGAGAATGCATCTCACTTACATGCCCCATAACAACCACTCTGAGCACTTCTGACTTTCCTTATGTCTCGAGGAAAACAGTAATAAAAGAATTCAGTGAGAGGGCACTTGGCCTGGGGTCAATCTCTAATACTTCCACAAAAAAATTTACGATAGTTTAAAAGTAGTATAGTATTAACATATAAAAATAGTATAAAAGCCGGGCAGTGGTGGCACATGCCTTTAATCTCAGTACTTGGGAGACAGAGACAGGTGGATTTCTAAGTTGAAGGCCAGCCTGGTCTATAGAGTGAGTTCCAGGACAGCCAGGGCTACACAGAGAAACCCTATCTCAAAAAAACAAAACAAAACAAAAAGTATAAAAAAAGTTGGGCTACGCAATTCAGTGATAGACCACTTGCCGAGCATGCACGCTAGACCCCGAGTTCAATCCACAACACTGAAAACAAAAAGAAAGAGGCCTAGGAAGATGGATCAAAGTAATTGCCTGTCCTCAAAACCCTGAGTCCTGAAGTGGTTTGCAGCGGTGTGCATCTGCAATCCCAACACTCTTGCAATGCGACTGGAGGTGAAGACAGACAGGAGAGCCCCTGCAACCTTGCAGCCAGCTCATGGAAACTGGAAGAGACTGCCTCAAACTGATGGCAGGAGAGAACAGATGCCCAAGACTGTCTGATCATCTCTGAATGTGCACTGTGCCCAGTGCACACTGACACATGAACACTCCCATAGCACACACAACTACACAAACGAGTTAGGCCATTCCCTAAGAGGCAAAAGACAACAAGCATTCAAACTCAGTTAAATTATGTTAAAGCCAGTGGCTCAGGTGATGAAGGGATTCCCACTAAACTGGCCTGAGGCCCACATTCTGGAAGAAGAGAAGTTATCCTGTGATCTACACACACAGACACACACACAGACACACACACACAGACACACACACACACGAATGTGCTACTTAAAAATTAAAATAAAAACTAAAGATTATTTTAAAACCCATAAAAGACAGCCACCTCTAGTGGCATATACCTTTGATCCCTGCACTTGAGAAGCAGAGGTAGGTAGAGCTCTGTGAGTTCGAGGACAGCCCGGTTTACATGGTGCCTTCCAGGACTGACAAAACTATGCAAAGAAGCCCTGTCTTAAAACAGAAACAAAGCAAACATAGAAGCCCATAAAAAGCATTGTCGACATGATCTGAATCGAGCCTGAGAAGAATGAACTGTACGTACAGTTCCATTTCATATGCACCGTGGACACAGGGACCCTTTGAATCCAAGGGGACTTGCCTGCCTAGCACACTAGCTCCGGGCTCCATTCTCACCACTAACAGAAGCTAGAGCCCTATCTATACTCAGGAATGGAATTCTGGGACACAATACAGTGTGGACAAACAGAGAGAGAAGGGCGGGAGAACAAAGACCATATAATTCTTCCACCGGTCCTGTGTGCTCTCTGGCATAGTGAAGCTCATGGACACAGAAGGATATAGTGATTTCAGGGAGCTAGGGGCAGGGAACAGAGACAGGGCATTTACTGGAGACAGAATTTCCACTTCAGCTGTGAAGCCCTCTGGAGGTGGGCACTGACACTCAGCCAGGAGAGGATGCTGGATCCCACCGGAGGCACAATCAAAGTGTACAAGATGTCAAATGTTAGACCATGTGCATTTTTATAACAAGACAGAGACAGAAAACCCCATAGACTCCAAAGAAAGAGGAAGGAAGGGAGAAGAACTCTCTAATCTATGAATGCACAGAAAATTAAAACTGTAACTTTAAGAGAGCTAAGAGTGTGCGGACACAGGCCTTTAGTGTCGGCCAACAGGGGATTTGAAGAAGGATGGAAGAAGGGAAGGGTAGGGGGAAGGGAAGCGCGGGAACAAGGGGCAAAGGGGGAAAGGGAAGAAAGAGGAGAGAGAAAAAGAGAAAGAAGGGAGAACGGGAGGGGGATAAAGGAAGAGGACAGAGGGAAAGGGAGGAAGAGGGTAAGAGCAAGGGAGGAAAGGAAGGGGGAAAGACAGAGACAGACAGACAGACAGACACTCAGTCGCCTCAGCTGGTTACAGGTTTCCCCACAGTGTATGCTCACCCACTTCTGCTTCTGCTACCCAACCCCCACTCCTTAACCACAGGCACTCTCTGGGTAGCCTGTGCCAATTCATCATATGGTATTTTTTTTTCCCCCAAATGAAGCCCAGTTCCCGAGTCCCTAAATTTTTTCCCCTGAGTATTTTAAGGGCAGACACTTATTAAACTATTCTAACCTACGTAATTTCTGTTAAGGCAATAAAAAAAAAAAATTCTCCTAAACCCAACGCGTGGGCTCATTCCATAGGTCCGCCCACATTCTCAACATCCCAGGGCTTCCGGAGAACCTTCAAGCGACTCTAAAACAAAGAGGAATTTTGAAAGCCAAAGCAGTGAGCTTCTAGAACAGTCTTGCTGGGAGCTCATAAAAATACCTCGGCCTGGGGTCTCTCGAAGCGCACGGCAATAAAGCGCCCATGTTTGCTTCACGTTGTTAAACGGACGCTGCTGTGTTCCTAGGCACAAACTCCCGCTGACTCTTAAGCAGAGCCGGTGGGAGGATGAGGTATTTTTATTTTGTTTTGTGTTTGTGGATGCACATGTATGCGTGGGTATACATGCATGCTCTGTAATGTGTGAGTCATTACTCAAACACCAGGCGCTGTGTTGTTGTTGCTGCTGGTTTTTGGTTTGGGTTTTTGAGATAGGGTCTCTTGTTGGCTTAGGCCTCTTGTTTTGAGCTCCTGACTCCTGAGCACTGGGATTTAAGAAACTTTTTCACATGGGCTCTAGGAATTAAATCCAGGCCCTGTTTACTAAGTCAACTTCTCAGCCCCAGACCAAACACCCGAAAAGAGAGATGTGAAGCCAAAATGTGAACCGTTCGGGGAGGGGTGGAAATCCCCGCCCTCACCCCCGTGCCCTGTAGCACCCTTCCTTATACCCACACTCAGATCCAGCACCAGGGATAACAGAGGCTGTTAAGCAGAGACCTCAGATCGACCCTGTATCCCGTCTGACCCAGGGACAAGTGCCCCAGGTCAGGACATCACTCTCAGAGACAGCAACCCATGTGTCCTGGGCCGAGGCTCCAGCCACAAAAAAAAGAATCGCAGGCCTGAGAGATGTGGCAGCTTCCGACCTCCTTCTGGAAGTAAATGAGAGTTCCTGGGCCAAACACCGCCCTGAAGACCACCCTTTCTGTCTCCCACTGGGGCATCTGATAAAGGAAGTGTGGGGCCCAGTTACAAACTTCATGCTCACCCTAAACCTCATCCTACAGAAAATTAGGCCAGCAGAGTGCCTCCCAGCTGACACAGCAGGCAGCCCGGGGCACAAGGGGACCCTTCAGGGCCAACCACCTCTAGTGTCTTGATCCATGTGGCCTTGACACTTTACCCAGCTCCTTTAGCTCTTAGGGATCTTAATGTCTGATACCACCTAGGGCAGTGGAGCCTTGGATCCAAATCAATGAGGCAGATTCTCCAAATGAAGAAAAGCAAACCGAAGGGTTACCAGGTGCCTTCCATTCGGCAGCCTACCTGGGCTTCAGAGGGAGCTCCGTACCGCAGGAGATACACACCCCTACACACCATAGCTTTACACCACACACACTGCACAACATGCAAACGCCACAGCACACAGAGATGGTAAACATACCGGTGTATACTGCACAGCACACCCAACCCACCAAGCAAAGCACACACGGACAAACTCTGTATATCACGTGATACACACTAACAACACATGCACGTGACACGCGGACTCTAAGTCAAATCTTCCTGAATTTAAAGACTGCATACTCTCTCTGAAACGGTGGATGTTAGGCAGGGATCATCAGAGATTTAAAAAGAAAAAATGAGGAGACGTGAAGAAACTGAGGCAAACATCCAAGAGCAAAGACAGGAGGCAGACTAGCATTTTTTTTTCCCTTTTTCTTTTGAACTGAGTGTGCTTTTCTTGGATATCCTAGATCCCCTGAGAAGATCCTGTATCAAAGGAAATATAGAAAATTACAGACTAGAGTATGAACATCTTGGAATTGCTGGTTCTAGAAACTATTATTAATGAAGAAAGGATACACTGCTATTTGAAGAGAAGTTGGGAGGTGGGGGTGGCTACTACTGATTGCTGAGCAGGCAAAACCAAGCTAAACCCCAAACAGAGGACTTGGAACACAGTGCATACCAGGACATGTCAGCCAATGAGGCTAGGTGATCAATGATCCCAGCTTCCCCACTGCAGGAAGAGGGGGAACATGTTTACCCCAAGACAGGGAGGCCATTCTGGGGTACTGGGAAAGCTCACAAGGGCCCACAGATTTAAATATGTCTCCAGCTCTGTCTTTCCAAGTGTGGAGTTCGGGTGGCTAGAGCCCTGACCCACTGAGCCATGGCACAGCAGCCTTGGGGTGAAAGAAGCCTCTAGACTAACCTTCAGCCTTCTCTCGGGCATGCTCACAGAGCCAAGGGCTTAGTCACTTACAGAGACGGAAGGGCCTTCTACCTGGTCCCAGGAGGCCTGCAAGCATCTAGCACAGCAGGAGCCACCTATCCCAGCACAACTGACCACCTCTCACCACAGAGCCACCTATCCCAGCACAACGGGCCACCTCTCACCACAGAGCCACCCTATCCCAGCACAACGGGCCACCTCTCACCACAGAGCCACCTATCCCAGCACAACGGGCCACCTCTCACCACAGAGCCACCTATCCCAGCACAACGGGCCACCTCTCACCACAGAGCTCACAAATACTGTTTTGAACTGTTTGCTTCAATGTTTTTTTTTCCCCCCTGAAAATTCAGTTGGTCGTCTTGCACTAGTTAAGTAGATGTCATAGTTTCTTTTATCTTTTATTTTCTATGAATCTTTTTATTGTGTGTGTGTGTTTAAAGTGCTATTTTGAAAGGTCAGAAGTAAGTACAGGCCTTGCTTTGTTTCCTACACTGACAGTTTGAACAGTACAAAGCCATGTCAAACAGCCTGGTTCCGGTCTGGGAGTCCCCTAACCCAGGGCCAGTCTAACAAATAAGAGGCCCCAGGTTCTAGCCCCAGCAACACCCCCAAAAGTAAAGGCCTGTGATTTGATAGGTTTACATGACAAGCCCTCTTTTCCTGAGGTACTCACTAGGTACAGTTCTGTGGCATTAAGGACACTCAGTGTTCTGTGACCATCTCCTCCATCTCCTCCATCCCCTCCATCCCCTCCATC
>NW_022196913.1:57754436-57765627 GCF_008632895.1 Mastomys coucha
CCCAACATGCCCTCCATCCCTTCCACCCCCACCATCCCCTCCATCCCTCTGGTCCCCTCCACAGTTTGTAAGCTGAAGCTCTCTGCCTCCAGTAAGCAACAACTCCCTGTTGGAGTTCTTGTCGTTGTGGCTTTAACTCAAGAGAGAGAACTTGGAGGGGCTTGAATTCGACAGGACCGGAAGTCCACAGAAATGAGCAGTCTGTGAAGCAGGAAGCCTTTCCCCTTCGCAGCTATAGGGGACTCCTCCAGAGCAGACCACTCGTGCCCTCCGGCCCCTCCTCACAGCAGCAAATGGCACAGCCCTGGTGGCCCAGGAAGCAACACACCAGAAAAAAATAGTAGAGATGGAATGGCCATCCCCACCTGGTTCATCAGGCGTCTTTCTGAGACACGCACGCCTTGAGCAGCCTGTCTTCATTTGGGTTTTACTGCTGTGAACAGATACTATGACCAAGGCAACTCTTATAAAAACAACATTTAGTTGGGCCTGGGTTACAGGTTCAGAAATTCAGCCCATTATCATCGAGGTGGGAACATGACAGCATCCAGGCAGGCATGGTGCAGGAGGAGCTGAGAGTTCTACATCTTCATCTGAAGGCTGCTAACAGAATACTCACTTCCAGACATCTAGGACTAGGGTATTCAAGCCTGTGCCCACAGTGACACACTTCCTCCAACAAGGCCACACTTCCAAATAGTGCCAAATAGTGCCTGGCCTAAGCATATTCAATCCACGACACAATCCCACTAGAACACTGGGCATTTCCCACCTGACATCTCAAGTAGGACAAAGCCCCCTTCCCAAGCTCCCAAGATTTCTTTATAACCCATTCCTTAAACAGGACAGCGCCAGGAAGCATTTCTGGTCTGAATGGCCCTGAAAACAGTTAAATGATCCATGAGCCTCCTGCCTACACTGGTTCATCAGGATGCCACAGGGAACCCAGCTGACCCACTCCAAGGCTCAGGGTGCATCCTGCCGGGCTAGCCACCCACACATGCTGCCTGCGGGGAGAACTGGGAAGGGGCCAAACCACACAGAGTCTGATCTTTGGCCACCACCGAGGCTTGTCACAAACTAGCTGGAATAGGAACTTCTTTGCTAATGTCACAATTACACAAAGACCCCCACGGCAAAGTGAGGTAAGGCATAGCATGAATACAAAATGAGCCCAGAGGTGCATGGTTAGGGAGGAGACTGGAAGTAGGTCCCTAGTTTAGGTCTCGGGTCTCAAGGGGAATGCTTTCAGTTGCTGTAACTGAAGCTACGGACTAGTCAATTAATAAGAAAAAGGGTTTATCCAGAAAGTCAAGCAGCTGCATTTGATGAGGTCCATCCAGCTAGGGGAGACTAAAAAGGCAGGTGATATAGGACATCACAGAATATTTCAGCTCAAATCTTTCTCCTTCTTATGTTCCACAGACCCTGCCCCCCATCAAGGCCCACCCTTATGGCCTCAGTTAGCCTTAATTACCTGCCAAAGACTCCAAACCTCACAAATTACGATTATGTTTCCACCTTCTTAGACCTCACAATGGTCTTAATTTCAATATGAAGGCAGAAGAGAAATGGCTCTGCAGTTAAGAGTCCTTGCTGCTCTTCCAGAGGCCCAAAGGTTGGTTCTCAGCACCCATCTTGGTTACCTCACGACTGCCTGTAACTCCAACTCCAGAGAATCAATCCTATGTCATCTTCTGTCTTCTGCTGGCACTTGCAAACACACACACACAGACACACACACACACAGACACACACAAAGTATATCTTTAAAAAAAGAAAAACATATTAATCTGAGCTCGGATGGGAGAGAGCAAGGCCAGACCACAGGGACACCGCACACTAACTTGAGTGTACAAGTTAGCTTTCATCGACGCAGTCCTTGTCATACCTAGAGGCATAGCCTGTACCATCTTCACTAGTTGATGGTATCAAAAACAATCACTGAAAATTTCTCCTAGGACTTGGGGTCTATACAGTACAATAGTTATATCCTAGCATGAGTGAGATCTTAGGTTCGACTTCTAGCAAGTGGGGGAGGGGATACTTTGTAAATTTGGAGGACCTTTGAAAGTGTAATGAGAAAAATATAACCTTTTAGTGACTTTGAACAGGGAGCAGAGGCAGCCTTTAAGAAACTATCCTAATGCACGCCCATCGATCAAGCTCTCTTAGCTGAGCGCTGGTCCTAGGAGCCTCAGAACTACTCACTTATTTAATGCCTCCAAGACCATCTCACAAAGCAAGCCTGCAGCAACACTCACCCCCAAGAGAGGGGATGTTTGAACCAGATGTTTACAGGGTGTTCAACGTCACCATGGAGATTAGTAATACTGGCCCTGAAGAAAAATGTTTAAAATAAACTCAGCGTCTTACCTCTGTAATTTCAAAACTGATATCAATAACAAATAAAATTAATGGCATAGTTAGGAGATTACCCAAAATGAGCTCCGCTGAGATTTTAAAACATTCAGTAGAGCCAAAAGAAACAGTACTGAGGTCTCAAACGGAGGGTGCCAATTAAGAAAAGTGATTCAAATTCCTTGAAATGTAAACACCTTATAACTTTATTACGAAAACCCATAAAACCTACACACAAGTTGGACAAGCCTGCCTCCCGTATCACCCCAAATAAGTACATCACGGAAGAGCTGGCTGTCGTCAGCGTCACGCCAGCGGGAGGAATTTAAGAAGAAACCACAATGACCCCAAACCTCTTGAATTTATGAAGCACCAGAGTCCACAGGGCCTAACGAAACCCACTGCTTTGCCAAAAACAACCTATAGGATTTCTCTGTGATGAGAAAATTAAAATCGCTTCCTAATTACTTTCCTCCTCCGTAGAAGAGGTGATCTGTCTCAAAATTGCATAGTCGGTGTGTAATTCTGGAGGCAGGGTTAATGGGAGCTGGATGCGTGCACCCTGACACAAGGATGCTTGCTAGTCTCTCCCTCCACACAGCTACATCCTCAGTGGACGTATCAAAAGAGAGGTGGACCATAAACATGATCCCTCATGTTCATCAGATGTGAAGAACTGCATACACACCTGTAAACCCTTCGGCTTCTACTTTAAAAAGGCGAACAAGATGGAGCAGTCAGGAAAGCGCTGCCCACACAAGCATGAGAACCCAAGTTTGATCCCCCAAACCTACACAAAAGCCCGAACTTGTAATCCTGGTGCTGGAGAGGCCAAGAAAAGTATATTTCTTCAGGCTCACTGGCCAGTCAGCCAAGCCCAGTCAGCAAGCTTCAGGTCCCAGTAAGAGGCGGGACACACACACACACACACACACACACACACACAGGGCGGGGGGGAGAAAGTCTCTTCTCATTCAAACCACTTATCCCCTGCAACTGGAAGGCCGGAAGTGAATGCCAAGCCTGCCATCCCCCCCACGTTCCCACGCTCAACAGAAGGAAGGACCTGGCTTTCCCTCCATTCCATCTATGGATTTTAATCCATTGGGAATCCGCATTTCCTTCAAAGGAAAGGAAATACTGTGTATGCTTCCCCTGCAAATCATCTGTTCTTATTTTAAGTACAGTCATGCTTATTATTTGTGGCCTTCAATATATCAGAAGAGAAACATAAAATTCAGTGTCTGGCTCTAGCAGCAGTGGGGCCGAAGAACCAACCCCGGGAGGTCTCTCAGTGTAGATCAGGGATCAATAATATCAGTGTAGATCAGGGATCAATAACATGTACTGGAAGCCATCTGGCCAGATCTGTCTATTCCAAACACACAAGACTTGCTACTAGCATCTATCCCTCCAAATCGCTAGAGAATATACTGGTTTCACATCCGCAAGCCTGGGATGCAGGGATTCATGGGGGACCGACATTAAACACTCAACCAAATGCAACCTGAATCATATTGAAGAGCCTGTGCCCAGCAAAGTGAGCCCATGCAATGGAGAAAGGAGGAGGCAGGAGCCATGTTGACGAGAGCTGCCAATGGATGCCTCTACTTGGTGTCTAAAGGTAAGAATGACAGTGGCTCCAGGCCTGCCTACAATAACCAGCTACACAAGGACTCAACTTGGGATGGCTGCATTAGACAAATACACTTGAAAGTTTCCCTCCCAGGCCATGAGCTCTGCTTCCCGTGGAGCCACTTCAAACCTCCCATGTGGGGAGATGTCTCATGGGTAAAGTGTTTGCAGCCTAAGGGCAAGGACCGGAGTTCAAATCCTCAGAACACATATACAGCTGGTCATGACAGTGCATGTCTGCAGTCTTGGCACTCCTATAAAGAGAGAGGAGACAGAGACAGGAAAAGCGCTGCTCGCGCACATGCGCGCGCGCACACACACACACACACACACACACACACACACACACATACACACTCCACTCCCAGTGAACCACTTCCTCTGTCAAGGCTCCACCTCCAAAAGTTCCCACAACCCTCCTAAACAGTACCACCAGCTAGGGACCAGGTGTTCAGCATGTGTGCCTATGGGGGAACACGTCACTCTCAAACATCCCCCATGGGGCAGAGAAGGTAAAAACCAAGTGCAGCGGTCACTGCTTCACTCACGGTCATGAGAGCTGGGAACTGTGACTACCCCAGAAACCCTGGAGTCCAGGAGTCACCCCTTCTGGAAGGAATCTGCCCCCTTCCCCGGCAGTCTTTGGAACTCAGTACATCTCCATTCCCCGCTCCACCCTCACCCCCATGGAGAGAAAGGAGTGTGAGCAAAGCTGCCTGTCTGCCTGCCTAATTTCCCACAGGATCCAGAATTGAGTGTTGGGTAATTCTCAGCACTTCTTTCTTAATTCTACTACAGCATCTGTGAACAGGGCCTCTGAGAACATCTTTAAAAGCCTTCAGGAAGCCAGAAGCTCCTGGGGTCAACATGAAGTCACCTCTTGGCTGCACTCAGAGGAGCAACAGGAACAGAGGGAGGGGTGGCTGGGGCTCAGGGCCAAGGCTGGCCTGATCTAATCATGGAAATTTGTTTCCTCAGCCACTAATCATTTTGGTCCCAGGATTTTTTTTTCCATGTTCTTGCTAGGGAGCGCGAGCCCCTGCATTAGGGGCTTGGGATGTGGCTCAGTGGTAGAGCAGTACGGATATGCTCCCCAATGGTGCTCCCCAACACCGCAAAAACAAAGAAACAAAACCTGCAATAAAAAAACAAATAGTCAAGTGTGGTACTGTGCATCCTTACTTCAGCATGCCTCTTTGGAAGCAGAGGTGGGAGGTTCTTAGTGAGTTCAGGGTCAGCCTGGACTACATAATGAGTTCTAGGCCAGCCAGAGCTACATAGCGTAAGGAGATCCTGTCTTTAAAACAAACAAACAAATGTATTGTGTTTTCTCATAAGTGCAGAATCTAGATTATATAATATATATATGCATATACACACATATTATACATGTATATAAATGTAGAAGGCTGACTATTGAGCAGAGGGTAGGGACCAAGGGAGAAGAGAGAACAAGAGGGCAATGGGGATGATTATAGATAGATTATATATATATATGTATATATATATGTTATCACAGTAAAACCTATGATACATATATTAACATAGATTAATGAACATGTATTAATAAAAACATGGTAGGCAATAAAATGAGACTCTAACCATCTTGGCACTCATTTCAAGGTTTTACTGAAGCACTGGGCTACAACCCTGAGAAAGATCCTACCTACCCTTTGGTCTCCTCCTCCATTCCAACCACCAACACCTACTGAACTTCACACACCTTCATTCAAAAACTAAAAGTCCCAAGAACTTCCAAGCATCAGCCAGCCAACCCCATCTGTTCCCACAATGGCCACTTCATTCACCATTATGGTCACACAGACGGCAGGCTGTGTGCAGAGCCCTCATCCGAGTTCTAACATTGGGATTTCTGAAAGGTGCTTCTATTTTTTAAATAAGAAACAGGATTTGGCAGGAACTCTTTGAGGATATGCAGCCTTGTGACTGAAAACAAACTACCGCTGTCTCCCAAGAAGCCAACGAGGAAGAAAAACTCGATCCTTTGTGTATTAGTCAGGGTTTCTATTCCTGCACAACATCATGACCAAGAAGCAAGTTGGGGAGGAAAGGGTTTATTTGGCTTACTTCCACATGGCTGTTCATCACCAAGGAAGTCAGGACTGGAACTCAAGCAGGTCAGGAAGCAGGAGCTGATGCAGAGACCATGGAGGGATGTTCTTTACTGGCTTGCTCAGCCTGCTCTCTTATAGAGCCCAAGACCTCCAGCCCAGGGATGGCACCACCCACAAGGGGCAATTGAGAAAATGCCCCACAGCTGGATCTCATGGAGGCACTTCCCCAACTGAAGCTCCCTTCTGTGATAACTCCAGCCTGTGTCAAGTTGACACACAAAACTAGCCAGTACACTTTGCAAAATCCTTACAAAGAGTAGGCATCCAAAATGCTCAAGGATTCCCATCTGCTGTGGAGACACTCCTGCGACCAGGGTAAGCAATGAGTCAACAGGCTTGGCCTCTCTTCCTAGCTCTCCAGCTTTTCCCCTTCACGGTGGCTCCAAAATTAATCCCCCTGTTGACTCTTGAGTTACTTATCTGTGGCCATCACCTTCCATTTAGGGAAGGTCATTTCTTTCTCCATGACCCTCCTGCATGCTTCCCACTCCCTTCAACAGCTGGAGAGCAATACGACTCAGCCATTGTGGGTCTGGCACAGATTTCCAACTTCCCCCTTCCAGGGAAATCTCTGCTCTATCTCCCCTGCTGTCATTTCCCCTTTATCCTGTTCCTAACATGTCTTCCATCTAAACTGTCCGGCCAAGGTCACCTACAAATCAACTGAGGAAAAATGAATCACAACAGACAGGAAAGGAAAGAAACTATCTGCAGAGAAACAATGTCCTCTCCCTTCCCCCAAAGGCTGATTGTGTAAGGAAAGCGCAATTCACAGACAGCTTGAGGCTGGGGACACATCCATTATGCAAAGGGCAGAGAAGACCAGGTATCTTCACCAGGAATGGCCCCGTGGGCCACACACCCTTACACACTGAAAAGAAATGCTCTTGAAAGAAGAAGGAGTGAGTTGTGAGGAACACCCTCAAAGACTCACTGAAGTCTGAAGTTTTTCTATCAGCCTTAGTGCTATTAGATGTGACATCTACCAGAAGCAGGTCTAGTGGGAAAACCCAGGTCCATGGGGACATTCCTTTGAAGGACATGTTGGAAGCCCACCCCTTCCTCTCCCTGTCTTTGCTTCCCAGCCACCATGAGTGGCTTTCTCCACATTCTCCCTCCATGATGCTCGGCCTCACTAGACACCCAAATGCAACAAAGCCAATGGACCATGACTGACCACACGCTCCCCCTGATAAACAGATCATCTTAGATAGTCTGTCACAGCAACAGCAAGCTGAGGTACCCAGGCCAGCTAGAAACACTAACAAGACTACACTGGAACCCAGGCAGCAACACACGTCACTCCTCCCACACTCTTACTGTTGTTTATATATGGGGTGGGGGTGGGGGGTCAGGGGCACAGCTACCCTTCTGCCAGCATCATGGAGGCAGCCCTAGGACTCATAGCTCACAGAAAGTGTAGGGAGGCATCTTCAGTGTAGACTGGGACCCCTTTAACAACAGAATCAAAAGGATAACACAACTTGTGTATGGCTGTAGGAACCTGGGATAAACCTGCAAGATAACTCAGCAGGTAAAGGTACCACATACATGTGCCACGGCACACAGACATAACCACTCTACCACACATACATGCACTCACATACACATACACTCACATATATATATACACTCACATACACACACACATATACTCACATACTCACACACACATACACACTCACACATACACACACTCACACATACACTCACATACACATACACTCGCATATACATACACTCACATACACACTCACACATATACTCACATACTCACACACACATACACACTCACACATACACACACACTCACACATACACTCACATACACATACACTCACATATATATACACTCACATACACACTCACACATATATTCACATACTCACACACACATACACACTCTCACATATACTCACACACACATATGCACGCACACACATACACTCACATACACACTCACACTCATGCATACACACACTCACACAGATAAAATCACATATATACATACACTCACATATACACACTCCCCCACGCAGTAAATACTCTTATACACACAGATACATTCACATACACACACTCTCAGACACATAAACTCATATATGCACACATGCACTCGCACAGACATACACTCATATACACACTCACACACACATACATACACTCACACACACATATACTCGCTACTCACACACATATACACTCATACTCACATACATACACACTTACACATATATACACTCACATACACACTCACATACATATATACACTCATACACACATATATACTTACATATACACTCATATACATACACATAAACTCACATACACATAGACACACACACTTTACATATATATATACACTCACATACACTCACATACACACTCATACACATACACATAGACACTCACACACACACACACACAAGTAATAAATAAAAATAAAGAAACTGGAACTCTCAAGTTAGTGGGAGTCCCCGTGGAGAAAGAAATGCTGGCACACTGTGTTTGAGTGGCAACATCTTCCTTCAGCTGCTTTAGCAAAGTCTAGCAATCCCCTGAAAATATTAAGCAGACAGTTCCCACAGATCAGGGTAAGTCCACATCCAGGCATACACCCAAAATGACAACAGACAAAGCTGCGAAAAATATGTCCATGACATTCATCAGAGCAGGGTTCGTAACCCACCAGAGGCAACCCAGATGCCGACCAACGCGTGAACAGAGGAACAGTGGTCTGCTTGTTCTGCCGTAAGAAAGAAATTTAGGTGATGAACTTGAATAATCACAGTGACAGGTCCCCCACAGCAGGCACTCTTGGTAAAATGTACTGCAAAGTAGCACCCCACGTGTCGTGGTTCGAGTGAGAATGATCCCCATAAGCTCACAAGCTTGAGTGCTCTGTGACTGGGGAATGGGACTGTTTAGGAAGAACTGGTGGGTGCGGTCTGTGGAGCTGAACTCAATCCTCCAACTAAACGCTTTAGTTTATCGAGTGTTGCCTTGACCATGGTGTCTCTCCTCACAGCAATAAAACAGTCACTAAGACACTGTGGGTTTTCCCCGACTAAACCCATAGTTTCCATCAAACCAGGAAAACAAACATCAGACCAACCCCAGCTGTGGGGTGTTCAGCCAAGTACTAACAGACCCTTCAAAGCTGCCAAGTTTCACCCAAGTCAACTGGGAGACACTGTCACAGTTAAAGCAGCCTAAAAAGACAGGACAGCAAAACGCAATGCCTGAGTGGAGCCCTGGAAAGAAAAAGGATATCAGGTGAAACCACAGACATAGGACTGTGGTCACCATCGTGCCTCCACACTGGCTCCCTCGTCTTGAGAAAAGCACTGTGCTCATTAGTAAATAGGGAAATAAGGTGTGGGGTAGGAGCACCACCTTCACTGTCTACACTTGTGGGGCTGTGTGCATGCATGTACGGACATGTTCATGAACATACATGGTTTAGGTGTGCATGCATAAGTGTGAGTACCCACATGGAGGCTATGTGTTAACCGTAGTTGTCATTTCTCAGGCACACTCTTCCTGTGTGTGTGTGTGTGTGTGTGTGTGTGTGTGTACATGTGTGTGTGTGTACATGTGTGTGGTTTGTGTGTGTACATGTGTATGCATGTGTGCATTTGTGGGGACCAGAAGTTGGTATTAGAATCTTCCACTATTGACCTCTACCTCACTTGGGGGTGTGGGGAGGAGGTCTCTCACTGAATCCAGAACTCACTGGCTCAGCAAGACTTAGCTAGCCAGCAAGCCCTGAAGTCCTCCTGCCCCCCACCCTCCCAGTGCAGGACTATACAGCCCCTCACCTCTGTGCCTGTCTGTGATGGATGTATGTGATGGAGACTCAAATTCTGGTCCTCAAGGTTGTGTAACAACCACTTTGTCAACTGTACAATGCCCCCTTTTTGTTATGGGATCCTTCATTGGTCTAGAACTGGCCAATTTAGCTACACTTGCTGGTCGGGGCACCCCAGGACCACCAGACTCCCTCCACCACCACCCCCAGCCCTAGGAGACCACCAGACTCCCTCCACCACCCCCAGCCCTGCGATTACAAGTACATACTCCCATGACCACATTCTTTTTGTTTTGTTTTGTTTTGTTTTCGAGACAGGGTTTCTCTGTGTAGCCCTGGCTGCCCTGGAACTCACTCTGTAGACCAGGCTGGCCTCGAACTCAGAAATCTGCCTGCCTCTGCCTCCCAAATGCTGGGATTAAAGGCGTGTGCCACCACTGCCCAGCTTATGACCCACATTCTTACATGGGTTCTGGGAATTGAACTCGGGTCCTTCTTCCTGGCTAAGCCATCTCAGCCCTGACTTTATACTTCTATGAACTTAAAACTATTCTAAAACAAAAAACAAAAACAAAAACAAAAAGGTCTTACTTCGGAAAGGAACAGAGTTCCAACACTCACAGGACATGAATGAACCTTGAGAACATTGGATTGCATGAAAGAGATCAACCACAAAAAGCCACATATGGAAATGATTACATTTATATGAAATATCAGGGAAAAAAAAATGAGCTCACAGAGCCCAAAGCGCATACAGCTGCTGGAGCCCTGAGAAAGCCGTGGCTGTAACGGGCACAATGTTTCTTTAAAGAGCAGTGACAATTCTCTACAATTGATTATGGTGTCAGTTTTAGGACTGACAAGACTATAGAACACTGGGTTGTATCCTTCAAGTGCCATTCTCTGGCATGTGAATCACAGAAAGCCGTTATTAAAATAAGAGCCTGACAGTGGAAAAGCTGAATCACACATTTCACACAAACATGATCTTCAATAATGCATTGCGTTTGGGGAGCAGTTTCAAGGATACAGAAAAATAACATGAAGCACTGTTACCATGTCTCCAGTCTCCCTGACCCTGCCTCAGTTTCCTCTTATTAACTTCAGGCATCAAACTGCTACGTGTTATACCAAAATCCAGTTGATGCTGAAGGGCGACCTAAACCTCCATGCATTTCCCCTACCAACCTCAAAGGGAGACTGATGCTAAGTCATCTAAAGTAAGACTTCTTTTTTTTTTTTTTCTAAA
>NW_022196913.1:57765637-57771041 GCF_008632895.1 Mastomys coucha
AGACTTCTTTTTTTTTTTTTTCTAAAGTAAATGAAACTCTCTCAATAAAAGTAATAAGTAAATAAGTAACTCACTCAAGTAAAAATTGGGTCAGAGACTGCAACAAGCCTTCCTTGGGGAAACATAGAGGGCTGGTGGCTAGGGCTGGGGCTAGGGCTGGGGCTGGGGCTGGGGCTGGGGCTGGGGCTGGAGCTGGGGCTGGGGTTGGGGGCTAGAGCTGGGGCTCAGATGGTAGAATGCATGGCTGCAATGTACTAGAGTTCAATCCCCATAACTAACAAACAACAGATATGTAGAAAAACAATCATATGAGAAGACATTCACAACACTAATTACCAAGAAAATGCAAATCAAAACCACTGTTTTGGACAGGGATTGAGAGATGGCTCAGCAGTTCAGAGCACTGGCTGCTCTTCCAGAGGATGTGGGTTCAATGCCCAGCACCCACACTATGGCAGCTCACAACTGTCTGTAATTCTGGTTCCAGAGGATTCGACACCCTCACACAGACATACATGTGGGCAAAGCACCAATGCACATGAAATAAAAATAAGTGGAAACTGAAAAAGAAAAAACCGCTGTGACATCACTCAACACTGAGATGCCCGTTTTCTTTTTAAATGTTGGAGCTGGGCGGTGGTGGCGCACGCCTTTAGTCCCAGCAGTGGGCATGCAGAGGCAGGCAGATCTCTGAGTTCAAGGCCAGTCTGGTCTACAGATTGAGACTCTGTTTCAAAAAACAAAAACAAAATGTTGAATAGCTAGGCATGCAGAGTGACATATGATTTAATCTCAGTACTTGGGAAGCAGAGGCAACTGGATCTCTGTGAGTTCAAAGCCAGTCTGGTCTACATAAAGAGTTCCAGGCCAGCCAGGGCAACATAGCATGACCTTATCTCAGAAAATAAGGATGAGTAAAGAAGAGAAGAGAAGAGAAGAGAAGAGAAGAGAAGAGAAGAGAAGAGAAGAGAAGAGAAGAGAAGAGAAGAGAAAAGAGAAGAAAGGAGAGGAGGGGAGGGGAGGGGAGGGGAAAGGGGAGGAGAGGAGAGGAGAGGAGAGGAGAGGAGAGGAGAGGAGAGGAGAGGAGAGGAGAGGAGAAGCAATCCCATGATCTGCTCCTAGGCCCTTATTAAACATCTTTCTCCCCAGTACTCTATTAAACCATCAGATGAAAATCTTCTCTAAACCTGTGCACTTTCCAAGCATTAGCACATCCTCCCATGTCAAGCACCACAAAACAGCCACACCGTGGGTGAGCTGAGCCACACCGTGGGTGAGCTGAGCCACACTGTGGGTGAGCTGAGCCACACTGTGGGTGAGCTGACCTGCCCCAGCAGCGCTGCCTATGGCCCTCCTCCCGTGGCACATACTTGTCTGTGCACATGTCCAGCTCCCCCGGGCCCTGCTGGCCACACCTTTCCTGATCCCATTGAGCATCCTCCTGCCTGCCCCGCCTCATCTTCACCCCATGCCAAAGGTTGTTCCAGCTAAAGACAAAAGCATTGTCATCAACGGAACAAGGGGGCAAGGAGTAAGTTACTGAACAATTAGCTCTCAAGAAGACACCCATCCCTCAGCATAGAAGACGCCTGGCATTTTATGGAGTCAGCAGAGCAGAAACCCACATGTACTTGGTAGGCTCTTGGCAGTCACAAGTGGCTGAAATGACAGGGCAGATGCAGGGATGGGGCAGTCCGTGAGAAACTTGTGACAATGGAGAGGCCTCGCACCTGCAGGGTCCAGCAAGGTGCCAAGCGAACAGTGGCCACTAAGCTCCTTGCGTGGCTGGTACAACTGAGAGACTCACTTTGTAACTTAATTTAATCTCTCTAAATTGTAATGAAATAGCCACCAATGTAAATGGTGAATGGCTACCAATTACACAGTATAACAATAGTTGTAAGTAAACCCTGGGCACCCGGATACCGCATTCCAGAACCTTCTAGCATAAGAAAATTTGCCATTATTTAAATGAGTTTTTAATTGGCAAGCAAAATAAAGCTATGGCAAGAGACTGAAGGAACTGCCCAAAAATCTGATGAATGCTTTTGTCTCAGTCTAGTATGAAAAGCAGCATTAGAGGACTTCAAAGACTATCTCATAATTAACAATAATGGGATTAGGAGAGCTTGTCAAACCAGAAACCTCTCACCCTGAACCCACTTTGCTGTTCTGTTCGGGGAGGGGGTTGGGGTCCTGAGGCATATCAGCACTCTAGAATTCAATGACCATAGATACATGAGCAGAGAAGCCACCAACAGGATCTTGGAGACATGGCTCTCCTCTCAGTGAGGAATAAATAACATGGTTTCCATGGGTTCTGTACAATTTCCTGTGTGTGTGTGTGTGTGTGTGTGTGTGTGTGTGTGTGTGTGTGTGTGTGTGTATGGTGTGTGACATATATTCATGTTATGAAGTTTCATGTATGGAAGCCAAAACAACCTAGAGTGTGCTCCTCAAGGATGCCATCCATCTTTGGAGCTAGAGTCTCCTGTTAGCCCCAAGCTAAGGCCATCAGAGAGCTCCAGGAATCTACTTGTCTTTCTTCACCTCCCCAGCACTGGGATTATAAGAATGAAACACCATGCCCATTTCTAAATTTTATTTTAGTTTTTTTGTTTGTTTGTGTTTTAAAGTGGGTTAGAGGGGATTGAACTGAAGTCTTCAACAAGAAATTTACTAACTGGACCATCTTCCCAGCCTGTCTTTTCTATTCTTGATAAGTGCCAAGTGAGACCTCACTGACTATGGAAACCATCCCTTTAGGAGCTGGCAAATCTTAGGGACAGCAGTAGGCTAACTCATAGACTTTTGCCAGTGTGTCAGAGCCCTGGTTAAAGCCCAAACTCACACCAGTAAATACCTCTGCCACCGGAACTCTGAACTCTGAAGCCAAGTGGTAGAAACCAGATGGCTATGGACACCCAAGGGTCCTCAAACTACAAGACCTACGAAGCCAGTCCTAACACTCCCCTACATACCCTGGCCCTAGCCCTGGCCCTGGCCCTGGCCCTGGCCCTCGATTATACAGCCTGTCCTTCTGAGGAAGCCCAAGAAAGCTTTCTTGTTCCTTACTTGTTCCCCTCACCTTTCTCAGTTCTCCCAGGCAAGGCTGATGCTTCCTCTGCTGCCCTGGGTATCTTGTTGTGGTTCCCTTCTCATGAGCAATGCACATAATGTACTCTTTCCGTGTAAGGATAACTAAGCTAGGCTGGAAGGATGTCTCAGAAGTTAATAACACTTACTGCTCTTGCAGAAGATCTGGCTTTGGTTCCCAGCACCCACACGAAAGCTAACAACTCTCTGTTAACTCCAGTTCTGGGGGGATCCTGTGCCCTTTTCTGACCTCTGTGGTGCACAGACACACATGTGGTGCACAGACATACAGTAAACGCTCACACACATAAAATAAAAATAAGCAAATCTTTAAATCTCTCTTTTCAAACACACAATCCCGTGAGAGACCACTCACCGCAGTGTGGTACTGAGTCCTGAGGACCACACAGAGGAAGGACAACATCACATTCCTGTGGACACTCCCACTCACAGGCTCTACAGACTGCAAAGACCCATTCTCAGAAACCCAACAGCCCCCGCTGGCTTTGGATTCACCATCAGAAGCCAAAGCTCTGATAGAGGCATGCTAATGCATTCCATGACCCCACCCCTGGATGCCTGAAATCATGGATGGTAGTAAACACTATAAATACTGTTTTTTCCAGTACACACCTACCTAGGAAAAAGTTTAATTTAGTGAGGAGTCAGATTAAAAATAACTAGCATTTGGAGAGATGGCTCAGAGGATAAAAGCACTTGCCACGGGATTTTAATGACCGAGAATGCAAATCTGACAACTGAGTTAGATCCCTGAAACCCATACAAAAGTGGAAGCAAACTGACTCCATAAAATTGTCCTTTGACTTCGATGTGCATGCATGTGCAGGTATGTGCACACATATTATCCATGTTCATGCACACATATATACAACAAAAATAAAATTAATTTTAAGAAAAAAACTGGCAATACAAATTATAATATTGTAGTAGAATTGCCAGCATGCATGCTGTGGATACATTAGACAAAGGTTCTATATGACAGACCTAGAAAGACATGAACGTTTGTTTACTCACCCCAAACACAGAAACAAGAACAGACCTTTGGTAACAAGAGCACCAAAGTCCGACTTGATGAACCAGTAAGTTTTCTTCTGGTTAATGATAGAAGTATGAGTAAGGGTCCTTACAGGAACAGGGATGACTGAAAGCTGACCCCAGCAAGGTACCACTCTCCAAAGCTAGACCCTCAACTTCTCTACACAACGTAAAGTCAGCTGATAAGAGTCTCCTCTCCTCTGGAATCCTTCCTGCTTTCATAACCTCGGGGAAGGAGGGGGCCTTGTAAGTTTGGTCAGTTTCAGGCACTTCCTGAGACTTTTGGGTTATTTATTTCCTGAGACTTAACTAGTTTTGCTTTGGAACTTTCTTGGCTTAAGGAGCTTCCTACAGGGAGAAAACAGACAGAAGAAAGTGTGATGAAATCTGTATGACATCAGACAGAAGGGACAGCTCCACAAGAAAAACGAAGGTGCCCTAAAGGGAAAAGGAAGGAACAAAGGTACTCAATAAGGTCACACTTTCAGAGTAGGTGGTGTCCAAGTCAGATGTAGACATTCTTCACTTCTGGAGCTTTTCATTTTACATGTAGGCCATGATTAACCCCATGTAACTGAAAGCAGAGTAAGTGAACCTGCACACCAAGGAGCCACTAACTTCCTGATCTGGACAAAAGATGTGCAAGTTCGCCCACCACCCCTCTCTAGGCCTATGTAGAAGGCCACCTGGCCTTTATAGACCAAAGAACACAGAGCTCACCTAACATGACTCAAGGTGGGGAACTAATTCTGACTCTAATTATAGCTCAAAATATTAAATGGAAATGTCATAAATCAACAATATGTGGTGGGTTCCTTCCGGTCTGTCTGGGCTGGTGCCCTGAGCAGACCTTGGGCACAAACTCTGCAGCCAGTCCCACAACACCCAGAGGCAGTTCCACTCCCAGACGCTCTAACACACCAAGAATCACAAAATCACAGGATCCCTGGAGCTTGGACACACCAGGATCTCAGGGTCCCAGAGGCAGCTTGACTTCCAGGAGCTCGAACACACCCAGGATCTCAGGATCACAGGATCACCTAGACAGCTTGACTCTGAGGAGTTCTGACACAATCAAGATCACAGGAAGGACGGGCCCCAGTCAGATTTAGCCAGGGCATGTAGCACTAGAGATATTCAGATGGCAGGAGGCCAGTGTAAGAACATAACGATACAAATCAAGGCATCATCAGAACCCAATTCTCCCACCATAGCAAGTCCTGGACATACCATCACACTGGAAAGGCAAGAT
>NW_022196913.1:57772179-57809400 GCF_008632895.1 Mastomys coucha
TAATCCCAGCACTTGGGAGGCAGAGCCAGGTGGATTTCTGAGTTTGAGGCCAGCCTGGTCTACAGAGTAAATTCCAGGACAGCCAGGACTATACAGAGAAACCCTGCCTCGAAAAACAAACAAACAAACAAACAAAAAAACTCCAAAAAACAAAAAACAAATCCACACAAACCTAATTCCACCTCTTACAACAAAGACAACAGGAAACAATTACTTTTTCTTAATATCTTAATATGAAAATTAATATAACCAACATATCCTAATCGATTGAAATCCAAAAATATGAGGAATTAGAAATTTATTGACTGTCATCCAATGGTCTCTCTAATTTGGTAATTGGAGAAATAGGTCCAATATTGTACAATCTATATACACTTTCAGCTTGTTTGTACATGACAGTGTCTTTCTGGGTACCACATAATAGTCTTGAAACCTTGCTTCTCCTATCTCGGCCTCTCTATTAATAGGATTGTTTATTTCATGTTTTTACACTATACTATGGTTTTCAGAACAGCTTAATATTTCAAAATTATTTATACAGCCAAAAGAAACAGAAACAATTAAATTGGAGGTGGCTTGTAAGAGAACAACAAAGAGTGCGACTGAATGCTTTGCTTGACATTTGTAGCTCTTGTATCAAGTTTGAAGAAGAGGACTTTATAAGTTACTCTTTCTCTGAGATGAATGTTTTTCAAAATCATCACAGCCAATGAACCAGATTCTTACCCTCACCTAATGTCTGTGCCACCCTCCAAATGGAACCATTGTTCATTGAAACAGTCTGTGAATAACTTCATGGATAGATCATCTTAAATACACACACCATTCCTTAAATGAATGTAACCTGTTCTCTGTGGGCTGAGAATAAAGTCACTCACTCAAGTCAAATTGCTTTGACCATAGCAGAAAATCTGTATCCAAAAATTGTGCCTACAATTCATTCCTTGGCACAGCCGAACTGTCAACTCTTAGCTTAGCTGCTATGGAGGTAAAATCTTTTGGTGCTGTGAGGGTCATTGAAGTACAGCCTCATTACAATGAACTCCAATGTCTAAAAATTGTTCCTATTTTGGGTTTGTACCACAGTAAGAGCTAAGATTTTAAACTCTACTAAAAACAAAACAAACAAACAAAACTTCATCTATTTATGTTAATTTAAAAAAATAATAGTGATATAGTATTTTAAAATATACAGTTAATATATTTGGAGTAATTTAAAATTTATATTGAGAAAATTTATATTGAAAAAAATGTATTTTCAGTATTGCTGTACTCAAGCATCTACATAAGACTGTTCAATTGATTGTTATTTTATATCAAACAACTTATAATATTCATTTTTATTGTTACAATATTTTATAAATTTTAAAGAATATGATAAAAAATTAAAGGTATGGCAGGTATTGAAGGGGGGTCTCTGGGAGGAGTTTGAGTACAAAAGGGTAAGAAGAATATAATGTAATTCTATTTACTCAAAATATGTTTTTAAATGTTAACAAATTCAGATAAATTGAAACTATGTATCTTTTCTCATCATAATACAATAAAACTTAAAAAAAAAACACCAGAGCTGGCGAGATGGCTCAGTGGGTAAGAGCACTGACTACTCTACCAAAGGTCCTGAGTTCGGATCCCAGCAACAACATGGTGGCTGACAACTCCCCGTAATGAGATCTGACGCCCTCTTCTGGTGTGTCAGAAGACGACGACAGTGAATTACGCCGGAGCGAGCGGAGTCGAAGTAGAGGTCCTGAGTTTAATTCCCAGCAGTCACATGATAGCTCACGGCCATCTGTACAGCTATAGTGTACTCATACACATAAAATAAAATAAATCTTTAAAAAAAACCCACCAATATGTGAATCTTACTAAGGCTCCACTTTATTTTCTGTATCTTTCATAGCGTCTTACTCTGTGGGTGTTCCTTCAGGATCTTGTTAGCAATGAAATTGGTTTTGCAGGTTGGAGGAGAAAGCCAAGGAAGATTGCTGACAGTGGATGACAATGGTCTCTGAAGGTTTCTGGGCCCATGCTATTTACTTAATGTGTTTGCATGCTGTAGCTCTGAGTGATCTTGTGGGAGAATGAGCATCCTTTTGTGGTTTCTACAAATCCAGAAACAATAAACCTCCACATCCAAACTTCTCCTAGAAGTTCTCAAAAATAAAATAGCCTCAGGGTAAAGATGTGAGAAACAGGGTGTCAGAAAATACAAAGCAAGTTACTGTGCCACTCACACACAGTCTCCTAAAGCCTGACCACTTGGAAGCTGAGGGAGGGGTGCTCAGCTGCTCAGAAAAACAGCCACCGTGACAGAAGACTGACAAGTGCCACTAGTGGCCACAGAGGCTTCACAGCTAGCCCAGGTGGCCAGTGTGAGTTTAACCAAATTATACTTTTCAGTGAGAAAGGACAACGCTTCACAATGGCATGGCCAGTGGACAGAATGCATTCCAACATGCAAAACCCATTTCATCGCTAACAAGATTCTCAAGGAACACACACACAGAGTAAGAGGCTATGAAAGATACAGAAAATGGACACCAGAATTTTCTTTGAGTCCCTGCTGGGGTTTGGATGACAGTCCACAAGTAAAGGCTTGATCCAAGGGGTATGCTACTGAGGTAGTAGAGCCTATGAGAAGAGGGGTCCATTGGGAAGTCTTGGGTCATTGGGAAAGTTCCTTTGAAAAGAACATGAACCCCAGCATCTCGGTCTCTCTCTGTTCCTATTCCTAAGGTGTGCTCACTTTAATGCACATCCTGGGCTCCATTTTGCTGTCTTCACTGGAAAACTAAGAATAAGGCTACCCTGCACAACTGGGAGCCAAATGCTAGGACTTTCTTTACTTTTTAAGAAGTCTGTGTCAATGTATCTCTTTATAACAACACAAAACTAATACAAGCTCCATGGGGATCCTTACTAGGTCCATTTGTGGTCCCAAAACCATCCCCACCAAGGTGATTTCTGAGGCAACATGGTATCACAAAGATGAGTCACTCCACTCCCCTAGCTGACACACTCCAGCTTTAAAAAGTCCAAGAGAATGGCTGGAGAGATGGCTCCGTAGTTAAGAGCACCGGTTGCTCTTCCAGAGGGCTCAGGGTTCAATTCCCAGCACCTACATGGCAGCTCAAAACTGTGTGCAACTCTAGTTCCTTCCAGGGTATCTGAGACCCTCACAGAGACTTACCTGCAGGCAAATATCAATGCACATAAAGATAAATAAATCTTAAAAAAAAAAAAAAGAAACAGAAAAACAAGAGAAAAAGTACTTTTTAAAAAAAGAAGCAAAAGTATTAAAAACAAAAAAAGCCCAAGAGATTCAAGTCTTAAAACATTGAGAAAGGTGAGGGCGAGTACCGAAACACAGCACACTTCCAGAAGACCTCAGGAAGGAACCCAACATCTACCACCGTATCTAGTGTCACCATCATTAAATGTCCCACCAACAAACGGCCTCTTCACAGATGCACAAAACACCAAGCTTTCCCTGGGACTCCACACCCTCTTCACAAAGCAAGAGGGAGCTTTTCCCCAGAACCCAAGGGCTCTCTGCATAACTTACAAGGAACACCTCAGGGCAAAATTCCCTCTCCTCTTATTGCTTATGTAACCTTAGGGAAGAATGGACTTTGTGAATCCATTAGTTTCAGGGACTTCCTGAGACTTTTGAGTTATCTGCTTCCTGAGTCTTTAAGGAGCTTTCTTCCAGATGAGATGTTTCAACTCAGGAAACTACTGCTCAACACCTTCTGGGTGGACTGTTTTCTCAGCTATGAAAACTCCAATCCTACAAGTTTAGCACCCCTACTGTGAAGCCTGGAACTCCAAAATGCTCAAATATTCAGAAGCTTTTGCATGTCACCATGACAACAGAAGTAGAAAATGCTACGTTTGCCTGCCTGTGACAGGTCACAGGCAGACAAAGGACAGGCACACTAACAATGCTGTGTGAAGTGACTTCTCAGGCTTCGTGTGTTAGGGGTGTACAAAACAGAAATGAGCCTCACGTTGAGATGTAGGTTCCCCGTAAGTATACATTACATGGATGAAAGTATTCCAAAATGTAAACCCTTCTGGCTCCACACATTCTGGATAAGGGAGATTCAGCCTGGAGTAACTCAGGCAAAGGCACTTTACTTCTGGGAAGCGACCCCACAGATAAACAACTGACAAAAAAAAAAAAATCTCACAGATGTTTGAGGCAGTGCTGTTTCATGTAATGCTTAAGAATGAGGAGACCTGTGAGCTATATGATGCAGACAATACATCTTAGTCAGGGTTTCTATTCCTGCACAAACATCATGACCAAGAAGCAAGTTGGGGAGGAAAGAGTTTATTCAGCTTACTTCCACATTGTTGTTGATCACCAGAGGAAGTCAGGACTGGAACTCAAGCAGGTCAGGAAGCAGGAGCTGATGCAGAGGCCATGGAGGGAAGTTCCTTACTGGCTTGCTTCCCCTGGCTTGCTCAGCCTGCTCTCTTATAGAACCCAAGACTACCAGCCCAGGGATGGCACCACCCACAAGGGGCCCTACCCCCTTGATCACTAATTGAGAAAATGCCCCACAGCTGGGTCTCATGGAAGCATTTCTCCAATTGAAGCTCCCTTCTCTGTGATAACTCCAGCCTGTGTCAAGTTGGCACACAAAACCAGCCAGTACACAATATGACATGAAGGAAGAAATGGGGCTGTTGTGTAAAAGGACTCTAGCCAGTCAGGGAAATGCACATAGAAGGAATATCAGAAGCAGCTATGAAAGAAGACGCCCTGGTGAAGCCCATTATTTTGTATGCTAACTTAAATTAACTAAAAATAAACTGTGCATATGCAAATGACATGTATTTTCCTTTTTAATGAGGAAGCTGAAGATGTACTAACATAAAAAGGGGGATTAGGTTTGATTTGGTTTGGCTTGGTTGAGCTAGGTCTCACTATCCTGGGCTGGTCTCAAACTCCATATATACTCAAAGTTGGCCTTGAACTTCTGCTTGTCCTGGGCCTAGCTCTTGGGTACTGAGCCAGCAAGGCAGCAGAGTCTGCATAACATGGAAAGACCCACAGGTTATAGCTGTCACCGTGAGAACCTCACCATGTGTGTTCTAAAGTGGCAGTGCATAGAAACCATTATGAAAAAACACTGTGCTAAGGGGAAGAAGCCAGTCTCAAAGGCCACATGTTCCATGACTCCATTTAAATAAAATCCCAGAACAGTCAAATCGTCAGAGACAGAGAGTAGGCTCGTGCTTGCCAGAGGCCGGGAAAGAAGAGGGAGGAGGAGATAAAGACTAACTGCTAATGGCTGTGGGACTCCTCCTGAGGGGATGGAAATGTTCAGAAAGTGCATGGTAGCAATGGATGCTGTGATAGCTTCTACCGCTGACTGATACAACAGAGTTGTCTGGGAAGAGAGTCTCAACGTCACTTATAAGCACTGCTCCGGGGCTGGAGAGATGGCTCAGCAGTTAAGGGCACCGGCTACTCTTCCAGAGGACCCAGATTCAAATTTCCAGCACCCACATGGCAGCTCACAACTGTCTGCAGCATCATTTCCAGGAGATCTGATAGCCTCTTCTGGCTTCCATGGGTGCCAGGAATGCAAATAAATGGCGCACAGACATACACGCAGGCAAAACATTCAAGACACATAAAATAGGAATAAGTAAATAAATAAATCATTTAAAAATTTTAAATTTGGTCCAAGCCAAGCACTGCTTGCCCAACTCTATTCTCCATCCCTGTTGTTTTTTTTTTTTCAAGTGTACCTACAAGAGTTGGTCCAAGCCAAACTCACTCAACATCACAACCTACTCCTAACACACAGCCCCAAGTTCACAGCAGAATCTATTTCCTTGCTGGGGAAATAAAAGCAATGACAAGGAGAATTTTTAAAACTTCATCTTCAGCAGCTCCATGCTGGGCTCTGTTCTTTCTGTTTCATCTTTCGTCAGCCCAGCTTTTACAATCTGTAGAAAGGTAGTCGAGTAAGAGAGATCTGACTTCTGGATCTTCTTTAAAAATCATACTTTTCTCAGACAAGAAGATAGGTGCATTCAAAGTTTGGGATAATAGCAAGAGAGAGAGAGAGAGAGAGAGAGAGAGAGAGAGAGAGAGAGACAGAGACAGAGACAGAGAGAGACAGAGAGAGAGACAGAGAGACAGAGAGACAGAGAGACAGAGAGACAGAGAGACAGAGACAGAGACAGAGACAGAGACAGAGAGACAGTGAACTCTCATTGAACTCTGACAACACATTCAGCACTTCACTAATGAGAGGTGGGTAATTGGTACTGTGGGCGGCCTTGCAAAACAATGGGTTTTCCCATTGAAAAAAAGGGTGAGGGTGTTTCAGAATGAAGCTTCCTAACTAAAAAA
Organism: Mastomys coucha; assembly: GCF_008632895.1. NCBI lineage: Eukaryota > Metazoa > Chordata > Mammalia > Rodentia > Muridae > Mastomys > Mastomys coucha. Next base: position 57,778,559 of record NW_022196913.1, read on the forward strand.
AAAACGATAGACACCACGACACACGGAGTTTTGCAAACAGCTAGGGAACAGCAGAGCACATCAAAGCCAGCTGACTCATGAACAAAATTATGTTCTTGGCAAAACTATTAACACCCTCGGAAGAAAAGAGCCCTTCCAACTCTCACGCCTGCCCTGTGTCGTCAGTGGGCTCCTTAAAAACGCTTCCTTCTCCCTGGGTCACTCTGGATGACTTCGTCATCGTCCCCTGCGTCCAGGCCCCTGGTCATCCACCTCCGTCACCCATTGGCGTACTGAACTAATAATGCTTCTCCCAGAGGCACTGGCCAAGCATCCCCGCAGTCTGCGCACACACTGCCCAGGTCATCACCCACTTCTTTCTCTGGCAGGAGGAACAGCCCCTCTGCTTGAAAGACAGAACACAAGCAAGCCGGCTACCCAGAGGACAAAGGGCATTTCCTAGAACCTCTTCCCCTCCTGTCTGTTGTCGATGCAGTCAGTCCCCCAGGATCCCAAGCCTTCCTAAGGGTCCCAGTCCCCAGAGGCCAATCCATCTGCCTCATACTTCAAAGGGCTCCCATGCGTCCATAAATCACAAGGGTTGACAGCCGCAACCCAGCAGCAGTAAGGGTGTTTGCTTTCATTGGCTTTTGGTTTTTGCTTTTTTGCCCAGGCCTCAATAAGGGAAACAAGGGCCAAAGGACCATTTGGAGCCTGGTGGCCCGGGTCTGGGTTTGGGCAGGAGAGTCCTTGGAGGATCCAGGCAACTAATTTCTGTCCCTGGGGAGTCGCACGATCCCTGGTCAACCTGGTTCACTCTGAAACCTGGGAGGACCCTAGGAAGAACTGTTCACCTCCATCAAAGCTTCAAACCTAATCACGACCCTTTTCTCCCTAGGCAGCCAACCAGAGGGGTCACCAGGACAGCAGAGCAGCTGATCTGGGGAGCTCTGGAGAGCAGGCCTCAGATGCGTAAGGCCACTGTGGAGAGGTACACTCCATACCCTGGTCATCAGGCCTCTGCAGTCATAGAGCTCCCAGCAAGACAGCAGTTTTCCCTGATGGACTGCAGCCTGAGTCGTACAGAGGGACATGGTGACCTGCAAGGCAAGCTGCTGAACCCACTAGAGAAATCAGTCTTTGAGCACACTCACTCCACAAAAACACTGACCATTGCTGGAGGGACAGTCAAGCTGCTCCTCCCCGCCTGCCGCCACCCCCTCCCCGTACACCCCTCCCCCGGGCCCCAGGCTCAGCAACACTTCCCAGTCAGCAAGACCTCTTATCAAGTAAATTCTTGTGCTCCTTCCGACACTACAAGAAAACTCAACATGCAACCGTACTTGATGAACACAGGCTCAAGCATCTATATGTCACTTTGCCGGGGTTTGAGTATGCATCTCAGAAATTCACACACTGAAAACGCAATCTTCAATTTTTCTGTTAAAAGATTTGGAGGTGGGGGCATTGAGATATATTTAGGATCAGATGAGGTAGGAAGGGGCAGGGCCCATCAAGCTATTGGTAGCTTTGTAAGAACAGGAAGAGAGCTCATCTGGTATGCTTGCTCTGTCCATGAAGCCCTCACCATATACCAGCACAGATTCTTGGACTGTCCAGCCACAATAACTATAAGCAAATGTGTGTTTATTTATTACAAGGGATTTATCACAGGGGCTTCTGTACATTAACCCTTCTCCCAATCTTATTCACTAAAAATTACCCCAACTTGCCAGGCAGTGGTGGCGCACATCTTTGATCCCAGCACTTGGGAGTTGGAAGCAGGTGGATCTCTAAGTTGATGTACAGAGTTCCAAGACAACCGAGGGCTACACATAGAGGAACCCTGTCTCCAAAACCAACCAAACAAAACAACAAAGAACAACAACAACCAAATACCCCAACCGTTCCACTCTGCTGGAACTGCTAAAACAAGCAGCTCCAAGGCAGGCACTTGTGTGAATCAAGGGGTGGGAAGAAAGCTGGAGCTGTCTCGGGGTGGCCCCTTAGAAGTGCCCAAGTAAGCCATTTCTAGGCTGCTCCTTCATTTGTAAGCCAAGCGGCTGCTCCCTGGTCAGCACTTTTTCTATGACCTGCCTTCTGGGTATCCCTTCCAAGACCTCCCTTTTTGTAAGGACTCAGGAATAGAGACCCACCTCAAAGACCACATTATATCAATCTCCTGAAACCTATTTTCCCAAGGAAGGTCACAATCCGAAAGACCAAGAGTGACGACCACAACCTATCTTTCTCTTTTGCAGAGGGAGCCATAATTCAACTCTACTAGCATAATATTCAAACAAAATGACCCTCATTTTTAATACTCCTAAAATTGGAAAGTGGGAGCTGCTGGGAACTGGTTCAGCGGGCAAAGTGCCCACCACCCAAAGTATGAGGACCTCACTTTGGATCCCCAGTGCCGACATAAAATCAGGGCATAGTGATACTCATCTGTAAGGCTGGCACTGCGAGGGGGTAGGCAGCTCCCAGGGGGTGCTCACTGTCTCCAATCTAGCTGAAACAATCAGTTCCAGGTTAGTAAGGGAAGCTTTCTCAAAAAGTAAGGCATGGCCTCTGCTCATGCTCACACGGGCAGACATACATGCGCACATGCGCACACGCATACACAGCCTCAGTTAATGTAAGACACCCCCCTCTGCACCCTAAGATATTATTTCAAGGATAGCCATCAAAGGCAGAGCCAAGCAGAGAGGAAAGGGCAAAGAACGCTTTAGACAGTTTACTGAATCATTTAGAGGGTGCGTTGCAGCTGCTACATACGATCTTACTTTGTCCCATGCAGGAAGATTTGAAAATTTCCCCCTCCCCTCCCCCCGCCCTATTGGAATCCACAGAGCCCCATGCTCATGTATAGTCGCTGTCTCCGGTGTGTAACCCGCACTGGAGAAGGAGGGATGCCTATTTGGCTTAAATGCATGCAGATTTTCTGTGGTTTCAGTGTGCCGAAGTCTCCACAATGAACAGCTTAGCGGACCCATTGTTCAGCAGGCCACGGAGCATGTGCAACTCAACGCTAACAGGCAGTGCCAATCACCCGTGAGAGGGGCAAGCTGCACAGCCAACCGCCTTTACTCCCTACATCACTGACTCCCATCACTTATTCTCACTTTGTCAATGATGAGAGGAGCCAAGATAATGGTGGGAGGAGCCAAGAGTGGCGGGAGGAGTCAAGAGAGCTCACTTTGTCAATGATGGGAGGGGTCAAGCGAATAGTGGGCGGGGCCAAGAGAACAATGGGAGGAGTCAAGAGAATGATGGGAGGAGTCAAGAGCATAGGAACACTGATTCCAACTTGTACAGTCTTGACAAGGTCAAACTCCTAAGTTAGTGGTCTTTTGTATTGGTTCTTCAGCAAACTACCTACCTTTCACAACACTGACAGTTGTTCCAAATATGACCCTCGCTGAGTTGCCAGTCTTGCTTTATGACCGGATTCTTGTCCTCCGTTAGGATGTAGTCTTAGTGTGCTTCACACAGGCACCAGTGCCCATCACCCAAACTAAAGATATGGGGTGGTCAAGGTTACGTCTGCTCTCTCTGGTCTAGTCACTCACTGTCCCCCTTGCAGATCAGGAAAACCACAGAATTCCTGAGAGCGCGCACATTCCTTGCTCAGTCCATCACTTAAAGACTCAGTACTCACTCATCCCACTGCTTAAACTCAGTACCCACAGATGCCCTGCCCAACACAGTCCACATAATCTCTGCACCACTGACTAGGCCACGGTGTCTTGTTCAATACAAGTCCCCGGGCTTCCTTCACCTCTTCTACTCATTTCTGTATTAAGGTGTTCCCTCAAGATTCATGACCACTGAGAATTCACAGTGGCCCACACCTTTGAGAAGAGTCTTTGTGACAGTAATAAGGAACTTGAGATTAATGCCTCCGGGATTCAAGGTTAATGGTGGCCTTCTGACACAAAGAAGTGAGGCATGTGAAGACAGAATAGGGGTTAAGACATACATGGGTGGCATCAGCCACCAAGAAGCCGAAGAGGAAAGAGAGCCTCCAATCTGTGGACCTTATGACTCACTATCCGAATATGTCCACCTCCGAGAACCGTAGAAGAGACCTTTGTATCCCACCATGAGCCCTACAAGACTCATCTATGGTTTTCTTGCACACATACTGTCAGTATTGAGCCACAGAGTTCCACTCTGCCCATGCTTGTCTCGATGCCCTAGATTTGGCCACTGGAGAACCTCCAGGCTAGCCCCTGTGTGTTCTCACCATGCCCATCATTTCAGACAACTGGCTTTCTATCCCAAGAACATGTCCCAGGCCTGGCCTGATATTTCCTGACCATGGCTTTATCTTCAATTTACCTACCAAGGTACTCTGACTCCTTTAATGTGAAGCACTATCTACAGGAATAAAGGTTTGGGAGCAGGGAACTCTCAATGCTAATGAGGTGCTAGGAACAGATGTAAAGACAGAGAGATAGAGAGTGAGAGAGAAAGCGAGAGAGAGGGGGAAAGAGAGAGAGAAAGAGGGAGAGAGTGAGAGACAGGGAGAGAGAGAGGGAGAGAGATAGAGAAGAGAGAGGTCAAGAGAGAGGGAGAGAGACAGTAAGAGAGAGCAAGAGAGAGAGAAGGAGAGAGAGATAGAGAAGAGAGAGAGGAGAGAGAGATAGAGTAAGAGAGTGAGAGAGAGCAAGAGAGCAAGAGAGAGAGGGAGAGAGGGAGAGACTGAGCAAGAGAGAGAGACAGAATAAGAGAGAAAGTAAGAGAGAGAGCAAGAGAGAGTGAGAGAGTGAGAGAGAGCAAGAGAGAGTGAGAGAGTGAGAGCAAGAGAATGAGCAAGTGAGCAAGAGAGAGAGAGGGCAAGAGAGAGAGAATATAGTTTTAAAACTATGGGTCTACAGTTGAACATCACATATATGTGGTTAGACAGAGGTTTTGAGTCATACTGACGCCTCCAATTCCAACCCTCTCCACCAGATTTCCGCTCACTGTTCCCCTTCGCACATGTGTACTCTCACGCATCCCACAGAGACATATCTGATTCCAAGACTAAGCACGCGTTTCACCCACACAGTCCTACAGTTCACACTAAGTGCCAAATCCCCAGCTGAAGCCTAGCCTACCAAGGTGAGGACAAGGTCTGTTTGCAGTTAGCATCTGGCTTTCCCAGCCAGCTGAGACTACGCAGTCAAAGCGACAAGAACTAAGTGTCTCTCTCTCTTGATCCTGCTGGCATTCAGCTCTCATTTCCTGGACCTCTTTGGGACTTGGTAATGTTTTTCAAAAGCACTCATTCACCCATTCATTTATTCATTCATTCATCTGAGGCTTGGTCTCTCTACATAGCCCTGGCTGTCCTCAAACTTACTATGTACATCAGGCTAGGCCCAAATTCACAGAGCCCCACCTGCCTCTGCCTCACTGGTGCTGGGCTTCAAAGCGTGCGCCTGGCTTTAACATTACAGTCTGAATGAGTAGGTGCATCAACACGTTCTGAAAGGCAAAGCACACAAAGGGTTCAAGAATAAACTGAGGGGCTGGAGAGATGGCTCAGTGGTTAAGAGCCCTGACTGCTCTTCTAGAGGTCCTGAGTTCAAATGCCAGCAACCACATGGTGACTCACAACCATCTGTGATGGGATCCAATGCCCTTTTGTAGTGTGTGTGAAGACATAGCATATATGCATATGCACACACACACACACACACACACACAAAGAGTAAACTGAGAACAGAAGAAAAGTCTCTGAATACAATACAGACTGAAAGGTTTTCCTACAACATCAGAACAAAACAGGACTGTCTGCTTTGGATGCATGTTCAGCACGGTGGCAGAGGTTCAAGACAGAGCAATTAGACTAAATAAGTAAATGACGATGGCCGTCCGCTGTGCAGCTAACCAATATGAGCTTATGTAGAGGCAAAGTACTATCTGAACAAATAAATTCTGCAAACTAATAGGGAAAAAAAATCAGTTGTACAAGCTAACTTCTACAAACAATACACACACACACACACACACACAAAGAAATTAAGAAGGCAATTTCAACTATAATAACACTAGAGAGAAGGAGAGAGAGAGAGAGGGAGAGAATATTTAGGTGTCGTTAACTGTGGAAGCAAAAGACTCGAAAGACGGCAGACTGTAAAAGGCTGACGAACGACATGAAAGATGGAAGTCCATCTACGTTTATAGACTAAAGACAACACTGTAAAGAAACTAAAACTACTGACCACAGACCCAACGCCATTGCTCACCAAATCCCAGCAGGCCCTATGTGGCTACAGACACCTGCCAGGAGACCAGTGAGGCAAAGGAAATAAATGTATTTTTTATACATATTTTAAATAATTTTAAGTTAAACAGTCGCATGTGCCTGGCAGGTCCTATGTTACTATGAGTTCAAGCCAAAATGTTTCTGTAATTTAACTGTACATCCTGTTAGCTGGCCTTCCAGGGGGGTGTGGAAGCCATTAGGCTGGGTGCATTGGTGATGGGGGGACCCCTCCCCCACTCCCCGAGGTTCAGGGCAGCAGCCACATTCTCCCCTGATAACATCTCAGAAGTGGCAGAGAGCTTACTGAAGCTCATTCCAACACAATTAAACACACACACACTTCCCATTGGGGCTTAAGGCCTTCTAGAGGCCAAGCTACTTAGTCGAATTAGGCTCAATTTTTTTTTCTGTAATTATTTCCTTCCCTTTGGCTTTTGGATGGGGGCAGGGGGTCGGGGGTGGTATCAGAATTAGAACTTAAAGGAAACATACCCCAGAAACCTCCTCTCGGCGACACTTAACCAAACCGAAAACAATCCCGTTTTGAAAAGTGTTACAAAAATCTTCAACGCAGCACGACCAAGCACTCCTTGGCTGCTCTGTCAAACAGATTACACCCTAGACAGTTTTTATGAGCACTGTACATGTGAGCAGAGCTGTTCCACCCTGGTTTCCAACTTGGCAAGTTCCTCCAAACCAAACCAAATAAATACATGCTAGGCAAAGAAGGCCTTCCACAGCCCAAGTCGGCTCCCACCATGGCTCCTGGGCCGCAGCCCCCTTAACTGCTTTGACTTCTTTTTTTAAAACTCCAAAACCGGAGAGGTTACACCACCCATTCAGCACCTCACTGGCACCGGGGGATGGATGGAATGGTATGAATCCAAGACTCCAAAGCCAGAGTGACCAAATGGGTCCTTTTTTACCCAACAGCCTTCTTATACAAATTGACTAGTAACCACATACACCCAAGAAAAACACAATCCCGGCTCTACTTTGAAATCCTGTGCGCTTGCCATGGGGAAGGAGGGTCCTCTCTAGGTAGTCACTGGAGTTCCCCAACGAGGAAACAGCCTCATGGCTCACAAAGAAAAGTTCCCATCCAGGAGACCCATGTACAGATAAGCCAGTCCAGGGAACCCCACGTGGGGTATAGCAAAGCAACTCCAGCGGTCCCCACTGGGTAGCAAGGAAATCACTGTTTCCTTTCCAGGTCTCCCAGATACCAGGAGACCTATGTCACCTTAGGGGGCACTCCACGAATTTAGTGGTAGTGTGCTTCATAATGACACCTCCCCTTCCTGGCCTACCCCCACAACTCACTCTAAAGGAGTCGAAAGACCTCCCCCCTACCAGTCAGAGGAGCCACTTGTAACTTCTGAGTATCTGTCCCATTCCCTTTAGAAGATGCTTTAAAAGAAATGGAAAAAAAAGAAGAAAAAAAAGCCTGCCTAAAGTGGAGCTTCTGCCAAGCTCAGTGAGTTCCCCAGGCTATCTATCTGTTTAAAGAGGCGACTAGTGAGAGACTCTCTGCAAGTCACACAAACACCAATTACAGCTACGCTCCGGGGAAACAATGGGAACGATGCTTAACAACAAAATTAGAAATGTCCCTGTGTGCTGCTTTCAGCCTTTGCGGAGGACTGTCATCAAAACTGCTCCCAGAAATGCAAATTTTTAAACCAGTGGTTTGGGTTTTGTTTTGATTTTGCATGCAAAAATACCAAGCAGAAAGCTTGTTGGCTTTCTAACTATACCAGGTTAACTAATCAAGTGCAGCCACAGCTAGCTCAGTGGGAGGGAGAGTGCCAACCTAGCCTGCTTGAAGCCACAGGTTATGGCTCTCCAGAAGAAAATAACCTTCCGGGTTGTCTTGTTTTGTTTTAAATGGAACCTGGTTGATCGGATCCCTTCCCTGATAACGCGCGTCCCAAAGGAGTCCGTGAGGCTCAGATTCTCAGGGTGGCAATCTTCATCATTGGATGCCAGGGCTCAACTTGGAATTGTTATTAAACACTGAAAGGTTTCAAATGTGTAGCTCTTCTCTGCTTGGTACTCAACCATAATAAGAAAAACATGTTTCACTACACACACAAAATCTTTTCTGTTTCCACAAAGTCTTTTACACAAGATGATCTCATTTCTTTTCTTCTAAGAAGACTGTCATTGGGTATTGTGACCACCACTCAGGGATCTGGGCCAGAGGCAATCTGGGCCCTGCCAACCTGAGAGGCAGGAGAAGGCAAATGCTCATCACTTCTGCCCTGCCTGACCCGGAGAACAGAGCAGGGATTTGTGTCCTTAGGGAACAGTCTTCCTATTACAATATGGAATAAGAACATAGATCTTTTGAAAATAACTTTTCCATGTTTTTACATCCCAAATCATCGCAAGTATAGAACTCTCCAATTGCTGGAATTCATTCCTTGACAACAAAAAAGATCTCAAACACCCACATTTTCTGTATAGTTTCCTATCTGCATGCCTGTGTGTGTGCTCGCGCGCGGGGGGTCTGTTATTTATCGATTAGCAAACAATCCAGAAACAAGAGAAACATAGTCTTTCTAGAGATTACAGTTCCATTTCACTAGCAAAGAAAAAATTACCCCCACAGAGAGACAGAGACAGACACAGAGAGAGAGAGAGAGAGAGAGAGAGAGAGAGAGAGAGAGAGAGAGAGAGAGAGAGAGAGAGAGAGAGAGAGGCAGTCCCTGGTGGCTTTCTTCATCAGACGTGATTGATTATCCTTTCTACCAAAGTGGAGGAGGTACTCAAACCGACAGATACATCCAAAATGCAAGCGGACCTTTCTATTCTGGTTACAAAATTGACTTTAAGCAACCAAGGCTCCGATCCCTTACCATAGCAGATCCCATCCCCCACCCCAACTACACCTCAACACACCCCAAACCCACAGGATTTGCACAGGGCCTGTGGCAAAGGCCAAAATCCCTACCGAGGCGACCAGTTTATGGCTCCCTAGTTTCAAAAGAATTTCTCGATGGTGGAGAAGGGGGAATCCTTGCCGGGGGCAGTTGGATAATGATATTGATTTAGGATAGCGTGCACTCTCTTCTTTCTGCACAAGGAAGGCAGTTCCTGCTTTCGTGGAGAGGGGTATCAGTGCAAATCAAGTGATCAGAAAAGGTGAATACCATCAGCATCTTAAACTCAAACGCCCTCCTGAAAGGTTTGCTCAGCGTTTCCTTCCTTCTTTGGGCCGGACACAAAAAAGGGCCCCCGCACAGCAGGACTTGGAAAGAGCCCGGAGTCCTGTTGCCTGACTCTGCCCTCTAACTCTCACCTGCTTGCAGGAACACTGGGGGCTGGGGGATACTGATGTCACTGTCCCAGTATGGCGGGCGCGTCTCACGCAGTTCAGAAACTTAGGGCAAACCTCATGAGTCCCTGACCCTCCTGAGCCCGGAGGCCGTGCCTACTTACCTTCTGCCAAGCCTGCAGGGTGCGGGGATTCGGGCCACAAACCTGATGGCCAGTAGGTGCTCTGGGGTTTGCACTAGGAGGATCATCGCCTCCTCCTCCGGCCACCACAGTCATTTCTACCCAGGTATCCTCCAAAAACACTTCTGTGCTCCTTGACAGGGTCTCCTGAGCCCTGATCAGGCACCACACAGAATCTCCCAGAAGTGGAAGAAACGCTCGAAGAAACACTACGAGGGCGGGGGGAGGGGCACTCTCCCTTCAACCTCACAAATCAAGTCCCGGGGCCAAGCCCCCAGCTAAGGAGGACCCACCAAACACCACTTTGGCCACCAATTTCAACAAAAAGGAAGCCAAGACCTTCGACCATGCGTCCCCCACTGCCCTGGGGGAAAAGACTAACTCAGGACCGCATCTGCCCCGGAGGCAGACGAGGTTCAAGGGACGCATGTGGACTGGAACGGCGGTGACCTAGGAAGAAACGATGGAGTCCAGGTCTTGGGACACACAGAGCACGTCCACGGGAGCACATCTTGATTAGGATGCACTTAGGAAAAGCTCCCCGCCGCTGCCCACCCCGGCCTCTGGAAACACTTAGTGGTCCCTAGAGCGCAGCTCATTGGAACCAGCCCCAGGCGACTAAGGGCACGGGCCCAAGCTGGCGCCGAGCGCGCGAAGCATGGCCTTGCCTGGCGCCCCTCGATCGGGAGCACCGGCGCCCGCGCGGCGGCCGGGAGAGAGTGGCGGAGGAGCGGGCGATGCTCAGAGGGCGCACACAGGCTCCTTACCTGCCGTCCAGGGTGTCCAGAGCAGGAGCGCCGCAGCCGTCCAGACGGCCTGGGCGCACAGAGGCACACGGCTCGGCCGCACCCAGCCCCGAGCCATGCTGCGGGCCGTGGGTGCCGGGTCGCCTGCCGCGCGCTCGGCCTTTGGGCTTCGGGCCGGGGCGCCTCAACCTCTCCCCGCAACGCGTCCGCGCCTTCCTTCCTCGCGCTTCGCAAGCTGGTTCCCTTCGAGGGCCACTCTGGCGTCCCTCTTTCCCTGCCCCGATACACCGATCCGCTGCAGAGGCTCCGGGGCTCGGGCACGGGCGTCCCGCCGGCCGCCGGGACGAGCACAGGGGGGGCGGGACGCGGGCGGGCGTGCAGGAGGCAGGGTCCCCAGCTCGCCCGCCCCGATGGGCAGAGAGGCCGGCGCCGGCGCCCTCTGCCGGAGTGACTCGAGGGCGGCGATCGGAGCGCGCGGGAAGGAGCCCGGTCCGCCCCCGCGTCCAGGGAGCCGTCTGCAGCACCCGCCCTCCTGCCAGCGCCTCGGGACTAATAGGCACAAAGGTGGAGCCTCTGGTTCATCTGCTCTTCCAACACCCGAAACTGCTGCCACCCACCGTCAGAGGCCTGGAACCTGAGGATCTGGACCACAAATCAGAAACTAGGCGGCCCTTGATGAAGCCCCAGGAGGGGAACTCGGTTGTCAGTTCGTTGAAATCCTAGGCCCAAAGTGAGAGATGAGGTGTGGTCTTCGAACACAGATGTTCCAGAATATAACCGGCTGCGTCCTCACCGGCGTCCTGCCCAGCCCCTTGGGGAGGACCCTCCGAGAATCCAGCAAAAAGCCAGCACACGCCCCACTAATGAGGGTAGTAGGATGGGAACCAACCAAGACAACAGGCAGCACACCTCAGGGAAATGAAGGCTCGGGGCAGAGCTTGACAGAGGGAGTATCCCAGGAACGGCCTGGAGACCAGGGTGATGACAATGTATGTGTTAACGTGCATTTTCCTAATAAAAGTTATGTACTTTTGCACGGTAGTATCTCTCCTTTGTTCACCAACAACCTAAACTCCTTCTGGGAAATATCTCTTCAAATCTATTTTTTTATTCGAATGGGGAGCTGGGAATTTAATTCAAGGTCTCCTACATGTTGGACAAAGAGTTTGATCTATATCTCCAGCCTTTGTTGTTGTTGTTTTGAGATGTGTTCATTTTATTTTACATGTATGTGTGAATACCTGCGTGCATGGCTGTGCCCTAGATGTGTGCAGTACCGGAGGAGGTCAGAAGAGGGCGTTACATCCCTTTATGGTTACAGATGATTGTGAGCTGCCCTGGGGGGTTGCTGGGAACTGAACCAGGGTCCTCTGCAAGAGTAATCAGTGCTCTTAACTGCTGAGCCATCTCTCCAGCCTGGCATCGCTCCTCTTTGACAGGGTGTTGCCATGGATCAAGGTTGGTCTTGGTTGGTTCTGTTGTTGTTGCTGCTGTTGTTGTTATTGTTGTTGTTCTTAAACAGGGGTACATGTATCCTAGGCTACCTTGAAAGTTACTATGTAGCCAAGGATAAGCGTGAGTATACCCGCCTTTGCCTCCTGAGAGCCTGGATTGCAGGTTCATATGAGCATATGGTGCTGGAAACGGAACACAGAGCTTCCCGTATGTTACACAAGCACTCACTCACCTGCCGAGGCACAGCTCCAGCTTCACATTTGGTTTTAAGTGGGTTGCGTGTAGTCTTGGGTTTTTTTTTTTTTTTTTATGAATTTAAGAGTTATTTGTAGCTAGTCATGGTGGCATGTCTTTAATGAACTTGGGAGGCAGAGACAGGCAGAGCTCTGTGAGTCTGAGGCCAGCCTGGGCTGCATAGTCAGTTCCAGGGCAGCCATACCTACATCATGAGACAGATTCCAAAAAAGATGGAGAGAAAAAAAAATTATTCTTTGTAACTTTCTTTTTTTTTTTTTCTTGAGACGGGGTTTCTCTATATAGCCCTGGCTGTCCTGGAACTCACTCTGTAGACCAGGCTGGCCTCAAACTCAGAAATCCACCTGCCTCTGCTTCCCAAGTGCTGGGATTAAAGGCGTGCGCCACCACTGCCCGGCTTCTTTGTAACCAGGTAAATTGAGGTAAAGATGGCATCGCTTTTTGTCATTGTCACCCAACAACCTCACAGGGTTTCAGGTAGAGTGGCTGAACTCCCACCCAAAGACACATCCCGGTCATCAGGTTATCTGTTGCTATAGTTTGGAAGCCTTCCCTCTGGGCTGCAGGAGCAAACTCATATGAAGCCCAGACAGATGACTGCCAAAGACCAAATCCATAAATAACTGCACCCAAGCTGACTGATTTATTGAGGGTTTCATTGCTATGAAGAGACACCAAGACCACAACAACTTTTATAAAAGAAAACATTTAGTTCAGGCTGGCTTACAGGCCCAGGGGTTCAGTCCATTATCGTAAACATGGCAGTATGCAAGCAGACGTGATGTTGGAGCAGAAGCTGAGGGTTCTACACCCAGATCCACAGGCAGCAGCAGGAGACTGTGTGCCACACTGGAGTTAGCTGGAGCGTAGGAGACCTTAAAGCCCACTCCCACAGTGACACGCTTCCTCCCACAAGGCCACACCTCCTAATAATGGCACTTGCTAGGGGCCATGCACTCAAACACGTGAGTCTGGGGGGTTGGGCATTCCTATTCAAACTACCACAGCTAGCATACCGAGCCAGTGGATTTATTGGGGTTATTTAGAGGAGCAGATGTGATACAATGACAGCTGTATCTCTGAAAGTTCACCAGGGGTGACAACAGGCAAAAGTGGAACTCTGGAATTCTCTATGCTCTGCAGGCAGTCCCGCTGAAGCGCCTCCTCCTCCTCCTCCACCACCAACACCAACAACAACTAATTGTTAACTGTCTCACCTTTGGGAGGGGCCTTGCGATGATTGTAGGTTTCAAGAGCTTCCTGAGGCTCTTCCCTCCAGGAGAGAAATTTGGAGCAAAGAACTAGAGAACACGGAGGAAGGCTGGCTAAACCCTTATAGAGCGCGTGTGTGCCTGTGCGGAAGGCTGGCTAACTAGCCATTGTAGCTTTAGTGAGGTAGTGGAACATGGAAGAGGGAGAGGCAAGTAGGAGGAAGTAAATATGCATACTCTTAGGATATCTGTACTTATTCCCGCCCCCTTGCTTCCGTCCACCATTAGATGAACTCTTTTTTTTTTAATTGTTTGTTTGTTTGTTTGTTTTCCCGAGACAGGGTTTCTGTGTATAGCCCTGGCTGTCCTGGAACTCACTCTGTAGACCAGGCTGGCCTCAAACTCAGAAATCCGCCTGCCTCAGCCTCCCAAGTGCTGGGATTAAAGGTGTGTGCCACCACTAGCCTAGCTTAGATGAACTCTTATAGCAAGGTACTGTGATGTCACAGGCCCAAGGAAACAGGGTCAGTCAATGAGGACTAAAATCAATGAGCAAAACCAAACCTGTCTATCTGCCTTATAAGCTGTCTGTCTCAGGTATTTTGCCACAGCGATGGAAAGCTAGCCCACCTGTGTTCTCTAGCCCTCTTGAGTTAGATCCGTTTTTTCCTCTGGATCTGAAAAAGCTTAAGGATGCGCTCACTGGTGTAACTCCAGTAGTACTGGAGACAATACATCAGTGTGCATTCAGGTCTCTGAAAAAAGATCGGGGGAGCAAGGTGGCTCAGCAGCTAAAAGTGCTTGCTGCCAAGCTTGACAAACTGAGTCTGGTCCTTGGGACCCCCATAGTAGAAGGAGAGATCCAAGCTCCACATGTGACCTCTGACATGTGTCTGGAATATGCACACCCCCACGTATATACATACATGATAACTGAATACACATAAAAGGAGTGCAGGGACATGAGACCAGTTTAGAACAAATATAATAAATTCTTTCATTTACCACTCCACTGCCTTTCTAATTCAACAAAGTTTTTATAAAGCAAAACCAGTGGCTTCTCTATTTCCAGCCTACAGGGCTACACGAACCTCTCCAGAAATCACAGTCCACTCAGAACCAGTATTTCATAAAGTATCTTTAGCTATCTACAAGCTATGTACAAGTATTTAAGTCATTTGGCTTTATGTCTCCACAAATTCAGATCCAAGATGATGAACCAAAGACTCAGTTTTAACACCAGTAGTTACAATTGCTAGTTCACAAAGCCTGAGTGTCACAGTTTGAAAAACTACCTGAAGGGCTGGAGAGATGGCTCCATGGTTAAGAGCACAGACTGCTCTTGCAGAGGACCAAAGTTCAATTCCCAGCACCCAGATAGTGGCTCACAACCATCTGTAACTCCAATCCAGGGGATACAACATCCTCTTTGGCCTCTGAGATCCATACATGCACGTGATACACAGCCATACATGCAGGCAAAACACCATACACATAAAATAAAAATGAAGGAACAAAATAAAAGAAACTATAGGAAGTTTTAAGCCTTTTATCCGGAAGGATGCTGAAGGGACATAGCGTCCCCTCATTTATACAGCAATGAGCACCACCAAGCATGACAGAGGGTCTCCTCCTATGACACTAAATATGTGATGTCTGATAACACCAGTTGTCTGGCTCCAAAACCCAATTGGGAATCCAACAATTTCCTTGTGTTCCGACACTAACATCCCAGAATTAGCCTGGGCCTCTGCAGGTTTAAGGGGCAAGATTGCCCCCATTCTAGATGCCGGTCATCTGCATTTCTTTCCTATGTGCTGCAAATGCAGGGGTTCCCACCCTCTTCTCAGGTTGGAGACCTTGCTAGAATACTTCACTAAATTCCAGAGCACTCCACTACTTCCTCTTCCTACATATAAAGGCTTCAAGGCAGGAGCAGCTGAGTGAAAGAACTACATAGGGCATAGCAGAACTCAGGAGTCTGAGGGGCTGGAGCCTCCACATCCTCTCTGGCATATTCTATTCAGCATGTTTACCAACCTGGATGGTCTGTAAACCCCATCATCTAAGAGGTTCACATGGAAGTTTCTTACGGAAAAATGACTAGTATTTATCATTGGTGATAACCAACCAGTGGTTAAAAAAACAAAACAAGGGCTGGCGAGATGGCTCAGCGGGTAAGAGCATTGACTGCTCTTCCGAAGGTCCTGAGTTCGGATCCCAGCAACCACATGGTGGCTCACAACCACCCGTAATGAGATCGGATATCTTCTGGTGCGTCTGAAGACAGCTGCAGTAAATTACCCCGGAGCAAGCGGGACTGGAGCGGGGCCCAAGTGAGCTGGCCAGAGCGAGTGGGGCCGGCAGAGGTCCTGAGATCAACAGCAGCCACACATGATAGCTCACGGCCATCTGTACAGCTACAGTGTACTCATACACATAAAATAAATAAAAATAAATCTTTAAAAAAAAAACCAAAAAACAAAAACAAAGCAAAACAAACCTGCTGAAGCCAGAGAGCTATTGAAGGGGTTGTCTGCGGAACTTAGTCCAACCTGGGCAATAGGGATGGGCTTCTTTCTGAAAAGCTGCTCCTTGCTTTTGAGGTTGCTACCCACCTACCCTAAAAGTTTGCAACTACTTCAAACTTCCAACAGTGGAGAAGAGTCTACCCAAGGTAGGATACTCTGGGCAGCCAATCCAGAGAAGAGGGAATCTAGAGCGGAGAGGGCCTGGGAGCCTATAGAAAGTCGGATCCGAAGAACCAGCCCCACATCTACCCTCCCCGAACCTTTGATAGGAGTTGTCTGTCTTCATTAAGTTCATAGTTTTGGTCTTTCTTCCTCTCTGTAGCAGCTGGCATTACTGTGTTCCCTTGTCAATGTTTAACTTGCCTTCACTGTCTGCTGCCCCCAAGGATCTGCAACAGTTTCTGTGTGTCTGAGACACTCCAGGATCTTCCTTCATTTCGAACTCAGGTTTCCTTGCACACTTCAGATTTGTAACTGTTGCTCTGTCAGGAACCATTAAGGCCTTTGCTGCTTTCACTCTAGGCCAGTGGCTGCTGGCTGCTGGTTTTGTGTGTGTCTCCCCCCCCCCCCCCCCCCCCCCCCCCCCCCCCCCCCCCCCCCTCAGCGCCCTCCCCCCCACACACACTTCAGCTCTCTAGCTGTCTCTCACTCTCTGTTGGTGGCTTCTCTTTCTCTCCAATTGTCACTTCTTTCCAGGACATTCTTCAATTCCAAGGGACAGACTGGAATAACCCCAGCTGACTTTTCTTCACCCAAGACCCCGTTAGTGCTGTTTACACTAAGTAACAGGTCAGACGGATGGAATTGGTGTCATTGTGGCTCCTCCACAGACCAGCACCTGTGTGTACTCTTCCTTTGTAAACCTAGTTTTTGCAATATAATCAGATTACAATGAGGTCAATAGTGTGCTCTAATCCAATTTGACTGCTATCTTCAGGTAATGAAGAGACTGGGTGAGCAATAGTTACCACAAGAAGTTTGGGTCATGTAGCCATAGCCAAGTGGGTACCGTTAGCTAGAGCAAGGTTTCATGAGATTCCACCCTACTTCACCTCTCCCGGCAACAGCTTCATCTCAGGCTCAGACCAACAGGACTTGGAGACAATCATTTCTGTTGTTTAAGCCACTCAGTCTTGTGTACCTGGTTATGGAAGGCCCTGCCGGAACTCACAGAATGTAACAAGAACACAAAGAGAGTCAGGCATTTCAACCTCTTGTTCTAAGAATGTTAAACGTAATGAAGCATGCCTAACAAAACGTCCTCCCCTGGACTAAACACATTATTCTCCAATGCTCCAACGCTCCAATTCTTCCCTCCAGAGGGTCTGAGCCTTGACTGCTTTGTAGACATGGATTCATTTCTTACAGGTGGCCTTGGTCATTCTCACAGTAAAGCCTCCCTGAGAGAGAGATTCAGACAATACAGAAAAAAAAAAAAAAAAAAAAAAAAAAAAAAAGGTCTGTAGACTTCAGGTAAGCAGAGTGGCAGTTAGCAGCCCTGCAAGGGGGTTGGTGTTTGGGAGTCCTCACACTAAACAAACCCCAAAATGTTGGTGTGGTGTGTAACTGTGTGTCCCCCACATGCAAATGAAGTCATTCTGTGATGTTAACGAGCCTGAGCCTTGGAGAACCTCTCTGGGATTTATTTAGGCAGTCTTCAAGCATGAGGTGACCAAGTCACAGAGCTGACGATTCCTCCTACAGTTCAGGAGTTCTGTGTATAGGAGCATGACTACATGATGCTGTCTCGCAATACCCCAGGCTTCGTTCCATTGTTTGGGAAGTTCTTTAGTTGGGGAGGGGCCATAGTTCAAACCCAGATTTACAGAGATAGGGTCATTGTGGACATAAAAATAGTCTCACAGGTGTCAGCTCCAGAGAGCTCCAATACCGATTCAGACCTAAGCTGGAAAGCTCTGGGGAACAGGGGCACAGGAGAAAGCAAGCAAGCAAGCAGGCCGCCCTCTCTTCTGCCACACACACCGTGTGTGGGGTCTGCCAAGGACCATTTTATGTGCTGGGCAGGTACTTAGTTGACATCCCTTTCTCACAGTCAATTTACAGCAAGGCACTGAGAATTACTATATATAGAAATCCAGAACGTGTTTAATGTGAAAGTAAAATCCATTCCGAGGACAGTTCACATCTTGTCAAGTTATTGCTGTGTTGGAGAAGTCGGTTTTACCAAAAAGGATAGAGTTTCCATCCTGTGTGAATACTAATATTTCTTTCTCTCCTTAAGAAGAAAAACACTTTTTGCTTTATTATTTCAACAAGTTATCAATCTTAGTTTTTAACTAACCCTCATAAATTCTGGTTGTTGGTACTCATATCATTTTTATGATATGATACCAGACTCTCAAATAAATACTGACAGGAGCCAGGCTGGAATTCAGGGTACGATGTGTCATCTGTATAATCTACACCCCCCTGGAGATCCATAAATTATGCATTCCTGTGTGGCAGGACAGAAGTTCTCATGTGTTCCTGCAAAGTAACGCCACACACATCTGTGGAATGTCAGAGCCCTGCTGCAGGAGGAAAAGCCTACTTGACGTGGTCATCTCGGACCTAGGGAGACAGTCTTCAAAGGAAAGTGGCTGCGCATCGCTCTAAATGGCTGGCTCCCTGCAGGGAGTGGACAAGTCCACGCATAGCACCAGGGGAAACAGCCAGCTGTCTGTGTAGATTTGATGACTATTTAATGTCCGACAATGGAACAGAGGGAGAAAAGAGAAATATAAGAGATCATGGGATGCAGTTCACAGGGGGAGTTAAGTTCTGAATAAACATCAACAAAAAAAAAAGTCAACTTAGGTTCTATAGGTAAAGATACATGCTAAGGAGACAATATGCCCAGAGGTGGAGATGCGTCTGGAGTGGTTCAGAAAGCATCACCGAAGAGAGAAGAGTGAGTAGGAGGCAGGAGAACATCCTCCATGAACCTGTGAGAGGAAAGTGTTCTGGATAGTGGGAAGACCAAGGAGTCCTTTGTAGAAGGGGTAAAGAGGGAGTAGGTGAGCCACAAATATATAAGATCAAGGCCAGATCATGTGAGTGTGTCAGCCAAAGGGGAGGTTATTGTCCTTTCAATAGATGAGACAGTTGGGAGGAAAGTTAGTGCAAAGAAAGAGAGGTGTGTGTGTGAAGTAACAACTTGAGAAGTCAAAGTGCCACCTCTTAGAATCAAGTGAGAAGAGACTCTTTTTGTGTTGTTGTTGTTGTTTTGGTTGTTTTGGTTTCTCCAGACGGGGTTCCCTATGTAGCTCTGTCTGTCCTAGAACTTACTATGTCGACTGACCAGGCTGGCCTCAAACGCACAGAGATCTGCCTGCCTCTGCCTCCCAAGCACAGGAGTTAAAGGTGTGTGCCCCTGGCAGCGAAGACACTCTTAATGAAAAGTATGTATCTAGGTCAGGCTGGCCTGTGAGCATGTCCAGGGATTGTCTTGATTGTTAATTGATATGGGAAAACTAGGGAATGGTGACACTGTGAGTGTCACCATTCCCTAGGCAGGGGTCCTGAGCAGTAGAAAAGAGGAGAGACCAGCTGAGAGGAGGCAGGCAAGGATGTGTATACTCTCTCTCTGTGTTCTTGACTGTGAAGGTGATGTGACTTCAGTTTTGCCTTGAGGGTCCCTCAATATTGGTCTGTGACCCAGAACTGTAAATTCTTTCCTAAGTTGCTTCTGTGATGATATTTCATCACAGCAACAGAAATGAAGCTTAGACGAGACAGGAGCTGGATTTTATGTCTTCCCAGATGCTGGGGTTGAGTATAGCTTTAGCACAGTAAGGACAGAATCGGGAGAAGCAGGTACAGGCTGCCGTGACCTTGACCTTCATCTGTCTGGTAGGTAACGAAAGTCCTGTCCAGGCCACAGACATTGGTTAGTTTTAGAGTTATTTTCCAAAAACAGAGCCAATACATGCCCTGCAGGCTTTCACAAGGCCTGTAAGAGTGAAGAGTCAGTGCATGTAAAATCTATAGCCTGGGAGATATTTGCACTGGGACGTAAACTGCTAAGGAGCTACAAGGAGAGAAAGCTCTGAGGTTACTTTGTAGATATTCAGAGTCTTCCGTGCCTCTCAGAACTCCAGAAGAAAAGCTGAGGGGGTCATTGCACAGGTGACACAGCGGAGAGCAAGGGTCCAGGCTGGGGATTTGCTGTTGTGAGAGACGGAGTCTCAGGAATTCCAGGCTGGCCTCAAACTCACTATGAAGTCCTAGTGAATGACTTCGAATTGTGTAATCCTCCTGCTTCCACCCACCAAGACCCAGTATTACAAACAGGCAACAGTATACCCCACCCCACCCGTTTTTATCTTCAAGACCAGAGTTTCTCTGTATGGCCTTGCCTGTCCTGGGACTCACTCTGTAGACCAGGCTGGCCCTGAACTCAGAGATCTACCTGACGCTGCCTCCCAGGTGCTGGGATTAAAGGCCAGCATCCCCATGCTATGTCCCATTTTTAATGTGCTGAGAATCAAACCTAGGGCACCATGAATGCTAGATAAAACCACTCTGCCCCAACTGGGTCTCAGCTCTCACTTTTCACTTGTTTGTTTTATTTGAAACAAAGTCATGTATCCCAGAATAGCATCAAACTCAATATGAAGCTGGGGTTATAGGTGGGCACCAATGTGTGATGTGTCTGTTTTATGTGTTGCTGAATCTAGAGCTTTGTACATTCTAAGCAAGCACTCTACTTAGCTATAGCTGCAACCCAGACTGGAGATTTGAATTTGTGATGGTCACTATGTAACCAGCATGAACTAGTGTGCCATCACCAGGGGAATGAGAGATCTCAGCATTTAGAAGTTACATTGGTATCAAGTGCTGTTGTGAGAAACGGAGTCTCCGAGTCTCACGAATTCCAGGCTGGCCTCAAACTCACTATGAAGTCCTAGAATGACTTCATTCTGGGGAGTCCTAGAATGACAGCACTGGGGAGTCAGGTTGAGGCAGGAGGTTCCCGAGTTCCCAGACAACCTGGGCTACATAGTGACATCCAGAATAAGAAGAAAAAGAAGCTGCAAAGGAGGTCTTGATGGGGGAAGGGTGGTGGACAAGGAAGTGAAGAAGGGGGAAGAGCAGCAGCCGCCATGTCCTGCCTAGAGAACAGTGTTTTGTTTTTCACTTTCCCTTCCTCTGGCTCTTACATTCTTTCTGGCCCTTCCTCCAAGATATTCTCTGAGTGTTGGGATGTAGGGTGGTTTAGAGGTCCCCCTTAGGCCTGAGCACTCAATGGTCCTTTGTTGTCAGTGCTTTGACCAGGTAAGGGTTTCTGCATTGAACGTTGCCCACAGCAAGCGGAAGCTTCTCAACTGAGGCTGAGAGAAACACAAGCCTGCCTGGTAGCTCTCACTTGGACTCTCCCTTTGCTTGTGCTGGGAGATTCTCTGCAATGGCCACCTAAGGATGTTTTAAATTTTTTTGTTCATTTTTGGAATTATAATTGTAACATTCCCCCATTCTCTTTCTCCCCTGCATGTCCTCCCTTATACCACTCCTGTGTTCTTTCAAATGTATGACCTTATTATTTTTAGATGTACCTGTGTATGTTAATATATATTATGACAATTATATATTTGTCATAATATATAATATACATAATATAACAAATATATTCTTAAATACAACATGCTCAGTCTGTATAATGTTACTCATAGATACGTTTTCAAGGCTGACCGTTTGCTCTCAGAGCATCACTTAGTGCGTTTTTCACGAGGTAAGATTATTTCTCCAGTGTATGCCTGTCAACATTCCTTAGTGGTCTGTGGTTCACTGTGTGGGTTTGAGGACTCAGGATCTTTTCTCAATCTACTACTCCACTGTGTCTATTGTTGTCCTTGTTCAGCTTATGACTGGAAGTCACGTGGATGAAAATTTAGAGGTGTAGCTACTGATATCACTAGGAGACACAATCTCACAATGAACCCTACAACCTAGAGGCTCTGTGGTTTTTGTTATTGTTATTGTTGTTGCTTGTTTGGGGTTTTTGTTTTGTGTGTGTGTATGTGTGTGTGTGTTGCCCCCTCTTATGCAACATTTTCTGAGCTTATGTGCAGGGGTTGTTTTGTAAATGTATCCATTAGGACCCTGCTTCGCAACTCTGCATTTTTATTGCTTTGGCTGTCTGAAGTAGTTCTGTATCTTAAAAGAGTAATGTCCTTGATGCAAGGTGAGGGGCTACATTTACCTGTATGGTTAGGGATCCGTAGGTCTGATGATGATGAGTAGAGATGTGGCAGGATAATGGAGGTCCCCCAGGGATGACAGACTGCTGAGGGCAGCTGGGGATGCAGGCTAAGCTGGCTGGCCAGCCAGCCCGAGGGCTCTGCTTATCTCCGACCCCCCAATGCTGGATTACAAGTTCATGCAGCATGCCTGGCTCTTTACATGGGTTCTGGGGTTCTAACTTGGGCCTCCATGCATACAAGACAAGTTCCTTAAGCACTGAGCGGTCTCCCCAGCACTAGAGAACACATTGTAAAGTAAGGAATAAATCATAGCACATATGGTTTGTGATGAGATTAACTCAGTACAGCTGCAAAGGGCCCTGGCTGCAAGAGATGGCAGGGAGAGAATGTGCCAGCAACTGTGTAGAGACAGGCTTTGCTGACCCCTGCTCAGACAGAGGAGAGGAAGGGACACATCTGCTCCGAGAAAACAACCTGCAGAGTGTGAGGACTTAGGTTTTTCTCTGTGAAAGAAGTGGGAGCGAGCGCTGCAGCCAAGGAGGCAGGATCCAGGTTGCACCAGAGAGAGGAAGAAATCCACCTGTGGAATTCTGGGGCCTTGGGGTTCTGGCTGTTGGGGCTGAGTTGGTGTGACTTGGTCAGTTAGTGAGCAGAGCTGGATGAGCGGCACCTGCTCTAATGTACAGGCTGGGAGAGCAGGCCGAGCCAGGATGCCTCCCATTCCTGTCATTGAAGGAAAGCATGCCTCTGTAAGCCTGGCCTCGGAGAGTCACCTTCCTTCCTGTTCACTACTGCTTCTGTTGACTCAGCACCCACATTCTGTGATCTTGACTCGCTACCCCTCTCCACTATGATCCAGCCTACCCTCTCCACCTGCCGGTTTTTATCCTGTGGATTTCAGCCTCTGGTGTGCTGTCACATGCTCAGACAGCAACTTGCTGTTCTTATTAAACCTGGAGAAAATCCTCAGATCTCTGTGCAATTCATTGTCCGTCTGGATTGGCCTTTCCACTGGTTGCCTTACACTGTTACAGAGGAGACAAGGACATGCGCTGTTGGCATTTAGTCTAGGCTCTGACCCACAGTTGCCTGGCAACACCCAGGTGTGCCTAACTCGCTATAAAAGAAGCTGTTTGCCCCTTTCTCTCTCTCTCTCTCTCTCTCTCTCTCTCTCTCTCTCTCTCTCTCTCTCTCTCTCTCTCTCTCTCTCTCTCTCTCCCTGCCTTTCTCTGTCTCTACTCCCTCAACTCCCCTCCCCATGCCCTGAATAAACTCTATTCTATACTATAGCATTTTGTGGCTGGTTCCTCAGGGGGACCAGCAGGGTCCGCAGAGGCACTCTCTTCCCCCACACCATACTGCGCTTCCACCAAACATATTCCTTCCTTTCTTATCTTTTTTATAAAACACAACATGGACACAAAATGGGGCACTGAGAAGAATTGGTTATAGCAGTGCTCCTGAAACACTCACATGCAGGAAATAATTCTCACAACAAGAGCAGATCTGTGAGTCATAGAGGCCAAATATTTAAACACCATGGAATATTAGAACTGACACACATGGCCAGGAAATTAAAAAGTCATTGTTAACATTTATCAGAAGTGTTCAGAGGATGGGGGTGGTGAATGTTCAGATATGTGGAGGAGATGTTATAGAATGCAGAACTCCGGACAGAGTGCGGAGCAAGTAGCTATGGGTGTGAGCAAGGAAGGCTGTCTATGTATGTTCAAAGGCAGCTCCAGGAATTCTCTGGAGTATAAATAATGAACGAGAGCAGCGGTGATGATGAGGAAATTTCCAGAAATTAAGATGTGAATCTTCAGGCTGGGAAGGCCTGCCAGTGCTCCAGGAGGGGAGATGATAGTAAGCTCACATCAGGAACATTCTGGCCCAAGTGAGGAATCAGCGGGGAAAGGAGAAGCCAACCATCACCAGACAGAGAAGGCAAGCAGGGTTACTGTTGCTGTGATGAACACCATGACCAAAGCAAGTTCGGGAGGAAAGGGTTACACCTCCGTGTCACTGTTCGTCATCAAATGAAGTCAGGATAGAGACTCACACAGGGCAGGAACCTGGAGGCAGGAGCTGATGCAGAGGCCATGGAGGGGTGCTGCTTACTGGCTTGCTCCCCATGGCTTGCTCAGCCTGCTTTCTTATAGAACTCAGTACTACCAGGCCAGGGATGGCACCACCCACAATGGGCAGAGCCCTCTCCCATCAATCACTAATTTTAAAATGCTCTACAGGCTTGCCTACAGCCACATCTTGTGGAGGCATCTTCTCAGTTGAAGTTTCCTTTCTTCAGACCACTTCAGCCTGTGTCAAGTTGACACAAGAATAACTAGCAGTTGATATCATTAAGATCTATTAGTTAGGCCCCGGAGACACCTCGGGTAAAGTACTTACCTCCCACATGGAGCAACTTGACCTCAAAATAGATTGCTTTTACTCTAAGTATGGTCATTTAAAAAGAGATTCAAGAAACTTAGCAAGGGGCTGGTGAGACGGCTCAGAAGGCACTTGCCACCAAGCCTGAACAAATGCTTGTATGTGATCCCCAGGTGGAAGGAGAGAACCAGCTACGGCAAGTTATTCCCTGACCTCCACTCGTATGCCCACACACATACAAGATAAATAGATAAGCATCATTAAAAAACTAAAAGCTGAACAAGTACTCGATAATACAAATAAAAAGCCCCAGATATTTAAGCTACAATGTTTTATTTTATTTATTTATTTATTTTTATTTTTATTTTTTTGAGACAGGGTTTCTCTGTATAGCCCTGGCTGTCCTGGAACTCACTCTGTAGACCAGGCTGGCCTTGAACTCAGAGATCTGCCTATCTCTGCCTCCCAAATGCTAGGATTAAAGGTATGTGTCTGGCTAAAACTCAGGGCATTATATGGCAGCACTTAACACCTTAGTCACAACCTCAGCTCCCTCCCCTAGCTTTTGAGACAGAGTCCCAGTGTGCAACCATGGTGCCATCAAATTGGTGATCCTTCTCCCTCAGTGTCCCACGAGTGTACCACACTGGCTTTTTTCCTTGCCTTTTCTTTTTAGTTTTACCTCTTAAAGAGCCTTTTATTTTTAGTTCTGTGTACACATGTGTTAACCCATGCATGTGTGACTGCAGGTGCCCATCCGTGGAGCCTAGAACCGGGTGTCAGATCCCCTGGAGCTGGAGTTACAGGTGCTTGTGAGCTGCCTGACACAGGTGCTGGGACCTGAACCGGGGTCCGCTGCAGGAGCAGTGTATGCTTTAAACCACTTAGCCATCGCCCCAGTCTCCTCCAGGGTCTTAGCCATCGCCCCAGTCTCCTCCAGGGTCTTGCTACGTATCGAGGTTAGCCTAAACTCTCCATCCTCAGCTTCCCAAGTGCTACAGTTACAGGCATAGCTACTGTGCTCTCTCTGGGCTGCAGTCTATCAATTTTATTTACAAGGCAGGTGACAGCCCAAGTGTTTTCAACCCTGCAAAACTTGGGGGAGGCACCAAGGGAAAAGAGAAATACTAAAAATAAAAATTAAGACCAGAAAAACAATGAAGTATCAAAGCACCCAGGAGAGCCAGGTTAACACTCACAAGATAAAGTTTAAGGGGCAGAGCATGAGAGTAGAGAGCATGCTCATGGGCAGGGAGCAACCAGGACCTTGCGGTTAAAACAAAACCCACCATATTGACTTCAATGAAGAGGAGCATTGTCAGGTGAGTGAGCGTCACCTCAGAAACACAGAGTCTGCAGCGCCCCAGCTCCTCCTTGAACATCCTCGCATTGGAGCATTGTCAGGCCAGTGAGCACGCCACCTCAGAAACACAGAGTCTGCAGCGCCCCAGCTCCTCCTTGAACATCCTCGCATCCTCAAAGCTCCCCTAGGATCCTAACAGGACAAAGAGAAGGAAATACACAGGAGGGCCAGCCAGTTCTTACACATTAGAGTTTTGTTACTGTGACTAAATACTTAACATTAACAACTTCAAGGGAGGAATTGTTCATCTTTTAGCTGATGGTTTGAGGTTTCTGGCCATAAATCCTTGAATCTGTCGCTTTCGGGTCTGTAGTGACGCAGCACATATGGAAGTAGGAACATATGCCAGAGGGCACTTACCTTCTGGCTGATGGGAAGCAAAGAGGGAACCAGGAAGGGACAAGAGCAAGATGTAGCCCTAGGCACATGTGTCCAGTGACCTGCTTCCTCTAGCCACGCCCACCTCCTAAAGTTTTTAATTCCTACCTAGTAGCCTCCCCCAACCCTCTGCTGAGGAACAACCCTGTGGTACATGATCCTTTTGTGTCTCATCTGGAACAAAACAGCTACTTCTATATAAAAGAGAAAGCAAGAATTACGTTAGCTCTGTGTTTGACTATCTCATCAAAAACTGGAGTATTTTTACTAAGGTGTAAGAGGAATATGGATGGATAGATAGATATAGATATAGATATATAGATATAGATATATGAGACAGGCTATTATTGGCTAGCAAGATACAATTATTACAAGCTTGTACATACCTAATAACATCGCTAAGAAACACAGAAAGCAAAAGCTGACACAAGTGTACGGGCAAAATCATGAACTCCCAATCATGCTCGGAGCTTTGAAGAAGGCATTTTCAGATACTGACAGATCAAACAGGCAAGAAGTGAGCGGGGACAAGCTCCTGCGCATCTCACTCTCTACAAACGAGAGCACTCCACGCTTGGGGGCTTGCGCTCGAGCGTAAATCAACGATGTCAGTAATCCCATGTGCAGTTCAGCTCATACTGCCCAAGCAAGCTCCTCGATAAAGGGTCTTCCGCACTGATTTACAGGCTACCTTGTCCTAGACATGGTAAGGCGTTCACAGAGTAACTCCTAAGACAGATGTCAGTCCACCCTTTTTAACCTCATCAAAGATTTTTCTAGCCGGGCAGTGGTGGCGCACGCCTTTAATCCCAGCACTTGGGAGGCAGAGGCAGGTGGATTTCTAAGATCGAGGCCAGCCTGGTCTACAAAGTGAGTTCCAGGACAGCCAGGGCTTCACAGAGAAACCTTGTCTTGAAAAACAAAACAAAACAAACAACAACAAAAAAGATTTTTCTAGCTAATCTTGACAAAAATAATCCATCAAGGGCACTTGGGTGGAATAGTTAGATTAGAACCCTGGGGACCTTGAAGGCCATTGCTGGTCCGCACTCTACTGCTGAACGCCCTGCATACAGCCAGCTCTGCAAACACAGGCACAAGGGACACACTTCTTTCCTTGCACGTGCAAGATCGGCGGTTGTGGCATTTCACAAAATAGTCACGAGGTATTTTGAAAATCTTAGTTTCATCAATTAAAGCACTGGAGTGCATTGTGAGAAAGAACCAGCCCTGGAGATGGGAAAGAGATTTTTATTCATTGAGCTTCATTTGGGCAAACTGAAAGTGGGGGGGGGGGCAACCTTTCATGCATTCTGTTGCTTGTCTTTAGGGGACAAGGTGGGGTCCCAGCAAAGGCAGGCTTTTAGCAGTCCACAGACCTTACCTGGGTTTTTGGATTCCTGTGATGTAAAAGTGCAGGCCCAGACTGGTCTGCAGAGCAAGTTCCAGGCCTGCTGAGGCTACACAGAGAGACCCAATGGTGGACACTGCTCCACCCCACCACAGAACATCAGTCTGTGCTCATCATTGGACACAGACGCTGTTAGCCATGCATCCTTCAGGCTCTCTGACTGTGTGCTCTCCGCCCCACCCTGTTCATCACTGGACACAGACGCTGTTAGCCATGCATCCTTCAGGCTCTCTGGCTGTGTGCTCTCCGCCCCACCCTGTTCATCACTGGACACAGACACTGTTAGCCATGCATCCTTCAGGCTCTCTGGCTGTGTGCTCTTATGCAGTGGGTGAGCGGCTGTCATCTTACTCTTAGCTGGGAAACACCAGCATGCTCTTCGGTTTCCATGTTACTTGCTTTCGCCCATTTGGTCTGAAAGGTTTGCAGTGGTCAGTACATGTAGATCAATCTCTCTCTCTCATACTGGTTCGTATGTCGCAAGTAATGTCTATCTATTTAGTTTTGAATGCTATACTAATTTAGAATTCACCTACAGACAGATGCCTCAGCTGGTAAAGGCACTTGCCCCCAAGCCAGACACTCTGAGTACTGTCCCTGGAACAAACATGATCGGAGAGAACTGACTCCCACGAACTGACCGCTGACCTCCGCATGCATGCCTTGGCATGTGTGCATGAATGATCGGAGAGAACTGACTCCCACGAACTGACCGCTGACCTCCACATGCATGCCTTGGCATGTGTGCATGAATGCATGTATGCACACAAGGTATACATGCAGGTAGGCAAACTACCCCGACACATAAAAAAAAGATTTAAAAATAAACAAATACTGGACTATGAATATGCTCTCTGCTTGTCCTATCCTGTTCTCTCATGAGCACACGAGGAAGATTTATGGTTTTTTTTCTTGTTTTGTTTTTTGTTTGTTTTAAAGATTTACTTGCTTGTTTTATTTATATGAGCACACTGTAGCTGTCTTCAGACACACCAGAAGAGGGCATCAGAACCCATTACAGATGGTTGTGAGCCACCACGTGGTTGCTGGGAATTGAACTCAGGACCTTTGGAAGAGCAGTCAGTGCTCTTAACTACTGAGCCATCTCTCCAGACCTTAACCTTAATTTTTTAAAAGACCAGTATTTTATTATTTTTAAATGTGTGTGTGTGTGCACGCATGCATGTTCATGGACATGGGGGGTGTGTGGGAAGGTACAAATGATGTGTGAGGTGCTCTGTGGGGGGAGGTAAGGAGGTAGTGGGGGAGATATATGCACATGTATGTGCTCACAGAAGCCAGAGGAATCAGATCCCTGGGAGCTGGGGTTCCAGGAGGTTGTAAGCCATCTAGCATGGGTGTTAAGGATGGAACCTGAGCTAGTAAACTGGATTCTCTGGGAGAGCAATCCACGCTCTCAGTCATTAAGCCTTCTCTCCTGCCATGAGTGAGCCCTCGTGGCTGTTTCTCTACATCGTTCCTAGCCTGAAAATGTGACCAGGGAGCGGGAGCACATGGCACCCATTTGTTGGTGGCAGTGGCAGCATATGACACCAAACTGGCTAGGATCCTCCTTCCTCTGTCTCTTGGGTACTCTGACTGCAGACCTATGCCACCATACCTGGCTATGGAAATGGTGTACATGTGTGAGCACACATGTGTGCACTGGAGGCCAGAGTTTAACCTGTTTCTTGGGATACTTCCACCTCGTCTTCTGAGACACTGTCTTCCACTGAGACTTGTGCTCACTGGCTAGGGGAGACTGGCTTTTCTGGTGAGCCCCAGGGATCCTCCTGTCTTCCCTGCCTAGTGCTCAGATTGTAAGTACTTGGTTTTCACCTGGGTTCTAGGAATCAAACACCGGTCCTTACGGTCTCTCAGCAAGCACTTCTCTGGCTGGGTTACTTCTCCAGCCCTCCAGCCCGTAGAGAAATGTACTGTCTCATTCGTTGGGATTCAGAGGGGAACTCAGGACAGCCTGCTGAGTGGCAGCCATGACCGTTGACTTTACGTACTCACTTTTCTGAGCCATGTGCTGAACGCATAGCTGGTTAAACACGATCTATGAAGGTGTCTGTAGGGGCATTTCTGGAAGAAATTTGAATTGGTGGACATGCAAAAGGCAGACTTCCTCCACCACAACCAGAAACGATGGTCGTCGCTGTCTGATCTGTAGAGAGCGTGGATTGGCCATAAATACTGGGAAAGCTTGGATTCACCCAGTCTTCTTTAAGACATTATGCTTTCCTACCCCAGCACTCCTGGTCCTCTGGCCTCCAGGCTCAGACTGAACTCTTCCAGCTCTCAGCTCCAGGCCTTAGAACTGTCAAACTGGCTTTCTGTTTCCAGCTTGTAGACAGAAGATTGGAGAGGCTCTCAGACTCCGCAAGCAGATGAGCCAGTATCTTAGAGTAAAGCTTGTGAGTTGTTGAGGCAGCTCTGCAGGTAAAAGTCCTTGGTACCCACATCAGGGATAGAGAGAACCAACTCGTCTGTGCAGGTGTGTCTTGACATAGATACGCTCCTCCTCCAGCCCCCAGGTCACAAGTAAATAAATGTAAAAAGATAACTAAGTAAATCTCTGGAGCTAGAGAGATGGCTCAGTGGTTAAGAGCACTGGCTGTTCCCCCAGAAGATGCAGTTTTGATTACCAGCACCCACCTAGTAGCTCATGACCATCTGTAACTACAGTTCCAGAGGATCCGATACCCTCTTCTAGCCTGTGAAGGAACCAGGCAACTAAATGATGCATAGACACGTATGCATGTAAAATACCAAACAAACAGTAGGTAGGTAGGTAGGTAGGTAGGTAGGTAGGTAGGTAGATAGATAGATAGATAGACAGACAATAGCTATTTAAAAACATTCACTTGCACTGGGCGGTGGTGGTGCAGGACTTTAATCCCAGCACTTGGGAGGCAGAGGCAGGCGGATTTCTGAGTTCGAGGCCAGCCTGGTCTACAGAGTGAGTTCCAGGACAGCCAGGGCTACACAGAGAAACCTTGTCTCGGAAAAAGCCAAAAACAAAAAACAAAAACAAAAACAAAAACCATGCACTTGCACATGCACATAGGTGTGTCTAATGTCTGTCCTCTGTGAAATTCTACCTTAAGTGTGTTTTCCAGCTAGGCAGTGGTGGCGCACGCCTTTAATCCCAGTGCTTGGGAGGCAGAGGCAGGCGGATTTCTGAGTTCA
>NW_022196913.1:57809482-57811511 GCF_008632895.1 Mastomys coucha
AAAAAAAAAAAAAAAAAAAAAAAAGATTAGGAAAGACTGTTGTTTATATATTTTACCATCTCATCTGGGACACATTGTTACTCCATTTGTATTGTTTTGCCTAAGAAATGGAAAACAAAAAGGAAATACCAAATATTAATTTTTTCCTCTTACAGAGCCAATGCCCCTTCCTGTCTCCTAACTCCAGATATTAATATTGTCGCCAATGTGGGTTATGGTGAGTGTACATGGAGCAGGGTGTTGAATGCAGTAATCATGACTCTTACCTAAAATGGACATCCATTGAGGGTCTCCATGTGTGTAGCATTTGTCTCAGAGAGCAAGACAAACAGGAAGTGGCAGAGCATATTCGGCCTGCTTGGTTAGATGTTTGTGGCCTGGGCACAGGTGGAGATGAGTTTTGTGGCTGTGATGTTTGAGGCTCAGACCTTTGGATACTAGAGCACATGGATCTACTTAGCCTGGTCCTGAGGCACGGGTCTTGCTTGAAGCATGGACTCTGGGTGTGAAGGACAGCTTAGTTCACTTCTGCTGAGTAACAAAGGACCCTCAAAAATCAGAGCCTGTTCATAATCTCAAAGGTTTTGTGAGTTACAAGCCCATTGTTAAGTTATTACACAGAGCTGCGCTTACCAAAAGTCTCAAATGGGGAAAGCCTTTCTTTCCAAGCTCATGCAAATTCCTCCTACTGACCCTAGGATGAAAGCAGGCCCTCACCCATGCTAGGTAAGCACTGTGACCCCACATACCTTTTTGAGATTAAAAAAAAGGTCTTGTTAAGTTTCTGAGTCTGGCCTTGAACTTCTGATCCTCTTGCCTCAACTTCTTTATTTTTTTTTTAATTCTTTTTTAAAATGAATTTATTTATTATGTATACAGAGTTCTGCCTGCATATGTGCCTGTAGGCCAGAAGAGGGCACCAGATCTCATTATAGATGGTTGTGAGGCACCATGTGGTTGCTGGCAATTGAACTCAGGACCTTTGGAAGAGCAATTGACTTCTTGAGTAGGGATGACAGACTGGTGTCACCAGACTTAGCTGTCACTCATGTAGCTCTTGATGGGGTTCGGGTCCTTAAACTTTATAGTTCCTTACTGGATCTTAGGTGTGGTGGCTACACCCTGCCTTGATACATGGTAAGTTTGCTTTGGCAAAGTCATCAAGGATATAGCTCAGTGGCACAATGTGTGTTGAGAGCATAGGAGGCCCTGGACTCCATCCTTACTGCCATCAAGGGAAAGAAAACTCAAAAGCCACTAACAGAGAATCAGCTAACAAGGAGGAAGTCACTCTAGTCAGAGGAGTGACATCTGCCTTGTTGAGTTCTGGGGCGGTTAGAAGCTTGTCATCGGGCTGGAGAAATGGCTCAGTGGTTAAGAGCACTGGCTGCTCTTCCAGAGGTCCTGAGTTCAGTTCCCAGTATAATGGGATCTGATGCCCTCTTCTGGTGTATCTGAAAAGAGCTACAGTGTACTCATAAACATAAAAATAAATAAAAAGTCTTTTTTTTAAAGAAGCTTGTCATCATTATCTTCTACAGGTGAGCTACAGCTAAGACTGTGCCCGTTCTCAGTCCTGTAGGGCAAACAGGGTCCTCCGCGTGCTTCTCCGCATGCTGCTCCGCGTGCTGCTCCGGGTGCTGCTCCGCATGCTGCTCCGCTCCGGGTACTGCTCCGGGTGCTGCTCCGGGTACTGCTCCGGGTGCTGCTCCGGGTACTGCTCCGGGTACTGCTCCGGGTACTGCTCCGGGTACTGCTCTGGGTGCTGCTCCGGGTACTGCTCCGGGTACTGCTCCGCGAGCTGCTCGGGGTACTGCTCCGCGTGCTGCTCCGGGTACTGCTCCGGGTACTGCTCCGGGTACTGCTCTGGGTACTGCCCCGCGTGCTGCCCCGCGTGCTGCTCCGCATGCTGCTCCGCATGCTGCTGCGGGTGCTGCTCCGTGAGCTGCTCGGGGTACTGCTCTGCGTGCTGCTCCGGGTACTGCTCCGGGTACTGCTCCGCGAGCTGCTCCGGGTACTGCTCCGGGTA
>NW_022196913.1:57811580-57811973 GCF_008632895.1 Mastomys coucha
CGCGTGCTGCTCCGGGTACTGCTCCGGGTGCTGCTCCGGGTACTGCTCCGCGTGCTGCTCCGGGTACTGCTCCGGGTGCTGCTCCGGGTACTGCTCCGCGTGCTGCCCCGCGTGCTGCTCCGCGTGCTGCTGCGGGTGCTGCTCCAGGTGCTGCTCCGGGTACTGCTCCGCGTGCTGCTCCTCCTCTCCGGGTACTGCTCCGGGTGCTGCTCCGGGTACTGCTCCGGGTGCTGCCCCGGGTACTGCTCCGCGTGCTGCTCCGCTCTTGGTACTGCTCCGCGAGCTGCTCCGGGTACTGCTCCGTGAGCTGCTCGGGGTACTGCTCTGCGTGCTGCTCAGGGTACTGCTCCGGGTACTGCTCTGGGTACTGCCCCGCGTGCTGCCCCGCGTGCT
>NW_022196913.1:57811983-57816715 GCF_008632895.1 Mastomys coucha
TGCCCCGCGTGCTGCTCCGGGTACTGCTCCGGGTGCTGCTCCAGGTACTGCCCCGCGTGCTGCCCCGCGTGCTGCCCCGCGTGCTGCCCCGCGTGCTGCCCCGCGTGCTGCTCCGCGCTGAAGTGTGGCCTTCTGTGGCCTCCTCAAACCTCGCTCAGGGATTAAGTGCAGTACTCCCAGTTCTGGGAAAGAATACTCTCCGTGTTGTGCAAAAGAACGTATAAACAACATCTTGGTAACTTGGTAAGGTAAATTTCTTTTTGTGAAAAGGGTATGTGTGCCAGAACTCAAACTGAGCTACGGTGCATGTATGGTCAAAACGGCCTCTGTGTATCATCTAGGTAGGTGATAACTGTGTCTCATCTCATTGGTGGGAGCTTGTCTTCACAGTTTCTCTCAAAGCGGGGGGGTGATGGAAGGTGGCCCTTGTCAGTCTATTTGTAAGAGAAACAAAGTCACCCTTTCTCTGAATGGGGCGTGGAGATGCAAGAGCAGAGGTTTGGAAGTTTGATTGCTGAGAGGAAGCTGAGCTGCAGCCGACATGATGAGAAGAAATCATAAAACGTGAGATAGTTCATGCCTATAATCCTATGTCCTGGGTGGTGCCGGCAGCAGGAACAGGGGTTCAAAGTCACCCTTGTCTGTATTGTGAGACTTTAATTTTATTTTTTTAATTATTTTATTTTATTTATTTATTTATTTGGTTTTTTTCCAGACAGGGTTTCTCTGTATAGCCCTGGCTGTCCTGGAACTCACTCTGTAGACCAAGCTGGCCTCGAACTCAGAAATCCGCCTGCCTCTGCCTCCCAAGTGCTGGGATTAAAGGCCTGCGCCACCATCGCCGGGCGAGACTCTAATTTTAAACAAACAAACAAACCACAAAAAGCAAAACAACGTGTAGATCTCCACAGTGCTGCTGCCCAGGGTCCTGGACTAAAATCTCATCAAACATTCAGACTTCACTCCAGTTCCCAGGGAATATGAGGGCAGAGGAAGAACATAAGCATAACCCTGGGGGTCGGCTGGAGACATGGCTCAGCGGGGAAGAGCACCCGCTGTCCATCCAGAGGTCCTGAGTTCAATTCCCAGCAACCACATGGTGGCTCACAACCATCTGTAATGGGATCTGATGCCCTCTTCTGGTGTGTCTGAAGACCGCGATAGTGTAGATAGTGTACTCACACACATAAAATAAATAATTCTTTTTTTTAAAAAAAAAGAAGAACAACAACAACCCTGGGAGGAGACAATCTGAGAAAAAAAAAAAAAAACCAACCAAAAGCTGTTCTCCATGACAACAGCGTGCAGCGTCTGCACCCTGGAAAAGTCCACAGGAATGGAGCAGTAGGTAGGGTGGGTCATCCAGCTCTAGATAGGATGCCGTGGGCAGACTAAGTCACTTGCTTATTTTTTTTTTTGCTACTTTACTTACCTCCTCCCATCAGATAGATAACAAGTTGACACCCTAACGAGTTTTAAGGGTACGTACAATGATGCAGGACCCAAACCACCACACCTATAAATCTCAGAAGGACCTGGAGTCATTTTATTCATTAAAGATTTATTTGTTTTTCTTTATATGTATGAGCTTTGTCTTTGTTGTTGTTTTTGCCTGCATGCGTACCTGTTGCCCGAAGAGGCCAGAAGAGGGCATCAGATCCCTTGGTCCTAGAGTTAGGAATGGCTTGAGTTGCTACGTAGGTTCTAGGAACAGAACCCAGGTCCTTTGCAAGAACAGCCGGGGCTCTTAATCACTGAGCCACCTCCGGCTCCTGGATCCTGGTTTTTAAAGACTTATTTTATTTATTTTATGTATATGAGTACACTGTAGCTGTACAGATGGCCGTGAACCATCATCATGTGTGTGGCTGCTGGGAATTGAACTCAGGATCTCTGCCGGCCCCGCATGCTCCGACTCTGGTGTAATTCACTGTAGCTGTCTTCAGACACACCAGAAGAGGGCGTCAGATCTCATTACGAGTGGTTGTGAGCCACCATGTGGTTGGGGGGATCCGAACTCAGGACCTTCAGAAGAGCAGTCAGTGCTCTTACCTGCTGAGCCATCTCACCAGCCTGGATCCTGGTTTTTAAAGAGACAAAGAATAAATAGGAAAGCCTAAATACTGACTGTATTTGTCAGAGTATATGTGAAATTTATCACATTTGTGATCGCAATAAAGGTACCACAGTTATGGGCATGAGACACAATCCTTCTGCATTCACAATTTTTTAACAGGTGGATTCAAGTATAGTTGGCTGGAAAAACATATTTGAAAACGATTCTAAAACGTTCTAAATGCAAAGCTAAAATCCGAGAGCAGCAAGCACCCCGGTGCTGTAGTCTTAGCCTCCATCCAGCACAGTGTGAATGTGCCTGTCCATTGTGCTCCGTGGCTGTGTCCTGAGTGTGTTCAGCTGGGGCAGACTGGATCTTGTCATCCTCTGGACAGCTGTTTAGAGGATGGTGTATGGGTTCTGTGACTGAACACTTTGGTTATCTAGAGGGTGTTTCCGAAGCCAGTGTCTGATGGATACCAGGGGAGAGCGAGCTTCAAAGGGTGAAGTGTGGTGAAATGACACAGAAAAATATGTACAAAGTCCTTTTATCAGAAAAAAAACATAGATCCGAGAACACGAGAATACTGCCAATAGGTTTTGTTTAGTTTTTAGAGAATTTTTGGCTTTCGTGTAAATCTTTACAAAGTAAATTTTTTCTTTGTTTATTCTCAGGCTTCACCGGGGCTCCTCTGGCTTCACCGGGGCTCCTCCGGCTTCACCGGGGCTCCTCCGGCTTCACCGGGGCTGTGTCCCCTCTGGCTGGCGCTGGGCTTACCAGGCATCTGTTCTATTGCTTCTTGTTGAACTGGAAGGGTTTGTACACATTCAGCTTTCCTTTGGCCCACCGGCTTATCTGGAGGGAGCCATTGGCCTTTCTCTACCATATAGATTCTATAAGGTGATGCTCTCATAAAACAGGACTCTCGCGATCCTACACCCTGGCTGGGAGCAATGTCAGATTTGTATCGGGTGCTTCTGTCCATAGATGGCCTGAGTATCCTCCCCCAGAAGCTGCAGGAGCAGGTCAGCGCCTTTCTTTCTCCTAGAGAACCTTCCTTGGTGTGGTTAAGTCAAAGCTAAATGCAATGGAAGCTAGGGAAACCGCCCTGGAAGTGAGGAGTTGGGGGGGGGCGGTGCTGGAGAGGTTAATAAACAAATTTTGTTCTTAACATGTTCAGACAACAATGTCCAAATGTACTTCTGACCAGATGTCCTAAGTAAGTATATTCAAGTGGGAGAAACGAGGCGTGGAAAAGCACGTGCTGCTCTTCCAGTGGATCCAAGTTCAGCTCCCAGCATCCATGTCAGGCAGTTCATAACTGCCTGTAACTCCAGCTCCAGGGGATCTGAGACCTTACTCTAGTTTTATCAGGCATCCATAGACACATATGCAAGCATACACATACATGCATGCATGCATACATACATGCATATATACATCACACACAGGCACACACACACACATGCACATAGTGCATGGATAAAAATAAAATAAATTTGAAAAAATCCTGAAAATAAATCTAAAGTCACCATATTTACTCTGGGGATTATAGCATTAATGTCCTTCTGTAAATGCTTCACAAGCCACAGATTTACACAGCTCCACACCACACATGAGGCTAAAACCCCCCCTTACAAAAACCAGCATGTGATTCTGCGTGCCCTCAGGAAATGTATATAATAGCAGAAACAGGTCTACAAAACATAGCCACAATGTGGGAGAGGCTCTACAGAAACAAACAAAACCCCAGCATTCTCTGTAGGCACAAACTTGCCTAGGGCCTCAGGGTTGTTTCAGGATGTTGGCTCAGCAGAGGCCAACATCCTAAAGAGGAAGATGATACACGGGATGGCCACTCTGGGCACCGATGGAACAGCAAACATTTCACGTAACTACTGGTGTGAGAGAATGTGCAAATAACTCCAGTCCAACCTCGTCATCTGGTCCTGCTGTCATTCGTGTGGGATCTAGATAAAGCATTAACAGGGGAGCCCTCCATCACTACCATGTTACAACCCTCCTAAACATGTAAGCACAACACACTCTGCACCAAGCTTTTAAACTGGGTAGCTGACAGAGCGCCTGAAGATGCATCCATTTGCTAGTACTTGGGATTTTCCTCCCAGAGAATGAGCCAGGCATTACTTATGACAGCGGATATGTACCTGGAAATCTCAGTGCTGGGACATGACCCAAGCTCGGCAGTCATCTAGGAAGCCTGGTCAAGAAACCTTGAGTTGCTTGTGTGGAAACTTCCCAGGACCACACGGAGTGGCTAGTGCCTGGCAGCACTGAACCGGGCGAAGAACAGAAGGGAAGCCATCAGGAAATAGTGAAACAGCCTTCTGTCTGCCAGATTGAGAGCGCTCGCTCACACACTGTCAGCTCCACTTTAAAACAAACTGAAGGAAAAACCTCCCTCACCTCTCCTTTTTTGGTCACTTCAGCTTTTCTCTGGTGGCTTAAAAAAAAAAGTCTTTTCTTCCATGACACACAAGGAAAGGCACTTTTGGAGCTTCAGAGTCATTGTGAGTGACTCTCTCACAACTGGTTTTTATTTCCATTTTGTTTCACTGACTGAGAATGTAAATTGAACTCCAGAGCTATTGTGCTTTGTTCTGCCTCTCTGTGTGGAAATGTGTTCCGAATTAAAAGTCCACGGGTAAACCAGAG
>NW_022196913.1:57816725-57817659 GCF_008632895.1 Mastomys coucha
TGGGGGGTGGAGCCAAGAAAAGACAGAGCGCAATTTTATGAGCCCCAGATGGTGCTGTGGGTGTCGCGGATGTCTTTATGTGGGGAGGTCACGGGTTCAGGTTCCATCTGGAGGGAGCCCTTTGCGCCTAGGGAAGAAAGATGGGTGCTCCAGCAGGAAATGTAGCCACCTGCAGGCTCTGCATGCTGCCTTCCCGGCCTAGCTATGTATCCCCAGCATGCAGCTGCGAGGATGAGAACAAAGAAACACCATGAATTCTCTCCCTGCCACCATCTATCTCCCCAGCCACTGAGTTGTGAAGAGTCTTGAATTGGCTTTGCCCTGGCTTGCAGTTGGGAGTCAGCCTGCTCTCCCATTGACTCTTCTCTCCTGACACAAGTAGAGCTGACCTTACTTTAGACCCAACTTTTTGACATTGAGATGTGATGCTGTCAACTTCAAGTTGGAGAATCACATAATTGAGTGACAAGGAAAAAACAAGCAAACAAAAACAAAAAAATCAACAGCAAAAAGAACCCACCGTCACCCAAAAACGAATAAACAAAAACCAAATCTTTATAATGATCTAAGTGTTTTTATGATTTTGGAGCACATTCATAGCTATCTCTGGTCACATGAGGCTGGTGGAGGGTAAGAGTGTGCAAAGGTTGGACATGTTGCTAAGGTCACCCAGACACAGTGGTCCTTAGAGTGAAATTATGGAAAAGAAGTTTCTGAGATGAATCTCTGCTGGGTAAAGTGGATACAAACGCGTCGCGTCCGGGTTTGATTTGGCTTGGCTGGAGAATAATGCTGACATGGCAAAGCTAGAATGATGGTTTTATGGCCACATTCTTAAATCAAAACTGCTTCTTCTGCTGCTGCTTCTCCTCCTCCTCCCTTCTTCCTCTCTTTCCCCCTCCTCCCCTCCTCTTCCTCCTCCTCCTCCTCCTCC
>NW_022196913.1:57817878-57819909 GCF_008632895.1 Mastomys coucha
CCTCCTCCTCCTCCTCTTCCTCCTCCTCCTTCTCCTCTTCCTCCTCCTCCTCCTCCTCCTCCTCTTTCTCTTTTCCTTCAGGCTAGCCTCTAATTCACAGAGATCTGTCTGTCTCTGCTTCTTGAGTGCTAGTTTTAATTATTTATTTGTTTGTTTGTTTATTTATTATTTTTTATTTTTAAGACAGGGCTTCTGTGTAGCCCTGGTTGTCCTAGAACTCACTCTGTAGACCAGACTAGCCTTGAACTCAGAGATCAACCTCCGCTGTCTCCTGATTGCTGGGATCAAAGGTGTGCACCACCACCACCCTGCAGATTTTTCGTGGTTGTTGTTGTTGCTGCTCTTGCTGGCAATGCTAGGGTTTGAACTGAAGCCAAGGCAAGCACTCTTCCACTAAGATGTATTTCCAGCTCTGGAGTGTTAGTTTTAAAGTCACTCGCCAACATGCGTGGCTTTTTTATTTATTTATTTAAATTCTGGGGACTTTCAGTGGGTAAAGCAGATGCTGAGTAAACCTGAGGACCAGAATTTATGTTCTCCAGAGCCTATATAAATGCCGGGCAGGACTGGCAGCCATCTCCAATGCCAACCCTCAGCAGACGCAGACAAAGATCTGAGCCGAGTTACTGAAGTCCAGGTTCAATGAGACCCTGTGTCAGAGATAAAGGAAAACATGCATGTCAATCTCTGACCTCTAAAAGTACGTGCACAGGTGTACCGTACACACACTCACACACATGTGGATATATACATGTGTGCACACCACACACACTCTGCTGGCTGCGGTGGCACACTTGTAATCTCAGCACTGGGGAGGTTAGAGACTAAAGGATTAGGGGTTTGAGTCCAGCTTGGGCTACATGGTAAGATCCCATCTCAGAAAGCAAAGACAGCCTACAATGGTGGTGAACGCCTGCAATGCCAGCACTTGGGAGGCAGAGGCAGGCATATGCTGAGCAGTGTGTTCCAGCCTTTACTCACGGTGAGGAGTTTCTGCCCTCGATCCCCTGTACGAGGGAAGGGAAGGCGTTTATTGTATGGTTGGGAGATACCTATGGCATCCACTCCCATACATGTTTTGGAAGTTACAAGTTGTCCAGGAGATTTTTAATGCATTATTAACTAATGCATATTCCTCCAACATCCTCAGATCTGCTTGGGTGGATTACCCAGAGCTAGGGAAAGAGAAAGGGAAATACAGATGTGGAGACGTGGGGATGGAGCTCAGATTATAGAGCTTTGAATATCTCCAGGCCCCGAATGCTATCCCTGGCACTATACAAACTGGGTCTCAAGTAGCCCAGGCTATCCTCAACTCACTCTGTAGCCAAGGGTGACTTTGAGCTTCTTCTGATTCTCCTGCCTCCACCTCCTGAATGCTGATTGCAGCTGTGGGCAACCATGCCTGGTTTAGTATTTGTCTTATTGGTCAGTGTGCTTAGTGTTTGCGAAAGGGGAGTGCAGCAGGCTGCCGCTGGTCAGCTCAACAACGAGCATGTGAACACTGCGATGGATGGCACATAGTTTACACTAGAAACTGCAGGAGATGGAAGACTTTTCCTCTTCACTAGGGTGGCTCCAGCACTGGGTCTGTGAGTGAATGGTAGGCAGACTAATGGGAGAGGAGATCCACAAAGTTATTGTGAACAACGGGAAGCAGGTGAAAGAAGCAGGTAGCCCAGATCCTACATGGATCCGGAAGCTTCCATGCCCTCACAGGGGAGGGAGAGGGAAGCGATGGGGAGGGGAATGGATAAACTTGGAGAAAGATGAATGGGTCTTTAGAAGGTTATGTGACCATCTACGTGGGCATCAGCTCCAGTCTCCTATCCTGGATCCAAGTTAGTCCTCGGTGGTTGGTGGGATTCTCAGGCAGGGGACCCATTGGTAATGGAGTCCCCCTTGCTGGGGTTTCCTCTGGCAAATGAAGAGTTCCTGCATAACTCTTCCACAAATGCCCTTCCTGGGAACTCCAACAGGGCAAACCTAGGGGGAGCATTTCCTCAGCTCCTTCCCCTCCGCGTTGCTTCC
>NW_022196913.1:57819919-57860019 GCF_008632895.1 Mastomys coucha
CACGGAAGCTTCCAGATCCATGTAGGATCTGGGCTACCGGCTTCGCTTCCACCTGCCTCCCGTTGTTCACAACGGCTTGCCCAAGCACGTCTGCAGTTTCTGCTTAAGCCAAGGGCAGCTCTTGACGAGCACTGAGGCACAGATAACTCTTGTTATCCACAGCCCATGTCTGCTTGTGTTTTCCAGAACAAATAGCTTTCTTGGGGCTGCTATGGCTTCCCCGAGTTGAAGCAGCCCTGATCACGGAAGAATGGTAGGAAATGGTCACTGCTGCTTGGAGCTTCAACCTGAAGCTCAGTGGGGGAAGGACCCAGCTTCCGCAGCCATTGCTCTGTCTCTATATGTACATGTAGGGTCCTCGGGTCCAAACCTCATGGATATTAAGTGGATGCCTACCACACCACCTCAGTTTTCTGTTTTCTTATTTTGATATGATGTTAGATCAGGAGCTGGGGAGAGAGCTCAGCCAGGAAAGCACTTCAGCCAGACCGGCCTACTTAGCAAGACCTAGGTCAATGAGAGATCCTGTCATATAAGTGAATGACAGCTGAGAATGTCCTCTGACTGCCATAAACACCTGCCGACACAGGAGTGCCTCGGACTGGGTTCGTTGCGGGGACCCCAATTTCCACGGGATGAGAATTCTGGTCAGGTAGGCAATAAGTCAGGGGATGACAAACAGACTTGACACAAGGGTGTGGTGAATCTGAATGTATTTGTACAAGGTGAAATTCAGGCTTAAATAGCATACAGCAAGCAGAGCAGATGACAAGAGTCACGTAGGCAGGCGGGGGTTACAGCAAGGGGCGCAAGACTGAGATCATGTAGGCAAGTGACCTCCACACCAAGGTCAGTAGGGTCTTGTAGCCAGGTGTGAAGCAGGAGGAAGAGGAGTGGAGCCCTCCCTGTTGAGGCATTTTGGTATTCCTATGCTAATTCTCTGGGTCTGCTGGAGGCAATGAGTAGGAGGTTCCGACATAACACTTCTAGCTATTGTCCTTGAGTGGAAGCCCTTCATTACTCTCTAGTATGTAAAAAAGTTCTGTGTTCTGTGGGACTGCCCTGAGTATTCTAACTATGTTAACAGTAAGCAATGGTGCCTGACCTCTGTTGCTAACTCTGAGAAAAACCTGTCTGGCAAGGCAGATTCCTTGAGACAAATTCCAAGCTAAGGATAGCTAGGAATTGGATTAGGATAGGTTGGAAACATTGTGCTGGCCAGGAAACAATGCCCAATCTTAGCCATTTACGAATCATTTCTTGGGGTACCTTTAGCCCAAATATGAGGGCGTGTTGACGATTGGAAAGACTGATCTGGAACACGTCTGAGTTAGGAGATACCAGCGACTGAATATCCAGGAGGCACAGAACTCCTTTTGGATCCTTATTGCTTCTAATCCTAATCAGGATTTTACCCCCGATATTTTGGATTTGACTGGAGTAGTCGAGTGTGCGTGGCACAGGAGCACACACACACACACATACACACACATACACACACACACCAGGGCACTGCTCTAGTCCCAGTACTCCTGCTTCCTCAGTACTGGCATCTTGTATAGCAGATCCCTGAGCACAAGCCCAGGAAACAAGCATCAATGCATGCTGCTAAGGAGCCTGCTGTCTCTCCAGAGTCCCCTTATGTTCTCTCAGCTCCTTAGTCTGCTTTAGTCTGAGGCAGGTCCTCAGTTTTTCTTCACCTGATCTAACCACGACCTTAGTGCACATTCAAAGTACACTGGTCAGTTCTTCTGCATTCCTCTGATGGCTTCTTCGATTACATTGGCGTTCAGCAAAGAACATTAAATACCGCTACGTCCTCAGCAGGGTATGCCCATGAGCTCCATTTCTTGGTCCTGTCTTGTGGCCTGTGGCACCTGCAGTTGCCCTCGGTATGGTATCATCATGGTGCGTGTGTGTGTGTGTGTGTGTGTGTGTGTGTGTGTGTGTGGTGTGTGTGCTTGTGTTCTAAAACACAAGCATCCTGTTTCTTCCAGGGTTTCCTATAGATATTAGTCTCCACTCAGGAGTCATCGCTGCCTCAGGTGCTGTCTTAGTTATGGTTTCCGTTGCTGTAGAGAGACACCACGATCAAGGCAAGTCTTATAAGGACAACATTTAATTGGGGCTGGCTTACAGGTTCAGAGGTTCAGTCCATTATCAGTAAGGTGGGAGCATGGCAGCATCCAGGCAGGCATGGTGTTGGAGAAGGAGTTGAGAGCTCTGCATCTTTACTCAAAGGCAGCTAGGAGAAGACTAGCATGCTCAGTCAGCTAGGAGAATCCTCGCTTTTACAATGGGTGGAGCCTAAGCACAGGAGGAGACTGCCAGAGCCCAACCCCACAGTACTACATTTTCTCCAACAAGACCACACCTCCTAAGAGTATGGGCCAGCACATGTTCCTGTTAGGGTTATACCTCTGTAGTTTTTTTCTTGTGCTGCTTGGTCAGTGTTTAACCTGGGTGCTTGGGATCCGAACTCGGATCCTCATGGTTGCATTTGAAGAATTTCACCGACAGATCCCCAGCCTTAGCCTCTCCGCAGCCTCCCACATTAAAATGCTATCTTAAACAGTTTATAATGTGACCCTAAGCCCTGCTTGAACAGGGTGAAAATCTTGCTTTGCTGGGGAGACTGCTGTGGTTCCTGTTCCTGGCACAGGCATGAACAGTGGCTCCCCCCTGGGCACTCATTCACATGTGTTTTTACATTGGGATGGTGTTAGGTAAATTATTTTGATAGCTTGTAAAATATACAGATTGTATTCTTAGTTCTCCTCTGGAAAACAGTACCACCAGGAAATTGGGATCTGTTAAAATTTGCCCAATATAGTAAGGAATTTTAATTTACTTATGTTTTTGGCTTTGAGAAACAGGATTGCTTAAACAAACTCTCCCAAGACCTCAGCATGTTATGGAGCCAAGTGCTGGATTAGATTAACCAATTCTTGTCTTCTTACCTAGGCGTAACTGGGCAGGACTATTAGCTCCCTATTAAAGCAGCGTTTGTTCACTATATTTTGTTAAAACTCTGAATGAACCTTTAACCAAGATAGATTTAATTCAGAAAATTCCTATACAACTTTTTTTTTTTTAATATATTTTTAAGCCAGGTGTTGGTGGCATAAGCCTTTAGTCCTAGCACTCCAGAAGCAGAGATAGGCAAACCTCCGAGGCCAGCCTGGTCTATAGAGCGAGTTCCAGGACAGCCAGGGCTACACAGAGAAACTCTATTTCAAAAAAGAACAAAAAAAGAGACACAGTGTTTTCCCATATACATGTATGCGCACCTCATTTGTGCCTACTCCCCACAAAGGACAGAAGAGGCCATCAGACCCCACAGAACCGGGAGTCACGGGCGATTGTGAGCCACGCAGGGATTCTGCAAGAACAGCAAGTGCTCTTAACCACTGGGCTATCACTTGAGCTCCCAGAAAATCCTTCTGATAGAAGTAAGCCATGATAGAAGGAGAGAACTGACTCCCTCAAATTGTCCTCTGTGCCTACATACATCTACAAATACAATAACTACATACATTAAAAAAAAAAAAAAAAAGCTTAAGTAAAGAAGCAAGCCTTTGCTGGGCAGTGGTGGCGCACGCCTTTAATCCTAGCACTTGGGAGGCAGAGGCAGGTGGATTTCTGAGTTTGAGGCCAGCCTGGTCTACAGAGTGAGTTCCAGGACAGCCAGGGCGACACAGAGAAACCCTGTGTCGAAAAACAAAACAAAACAAAACAACAACAACAAAAGAAGCAAGCCTTCACAGCATTGGTATTCAATGGGAGAAA
The DNA here is from genome assembly GCF_008632895.1 of Mastomys coucha. Classification (NCBI taxonomy): domain Eukaryota; kingdom Metazoa; phylum Chordata; class Mammalia; order Rodentia; family Muridae; genus Mastomys; species Mastomys coucha. The sequence continues at coordinate 57,823,709 of NW_022196913.1, forward strand.
GGCCTCAGCCTCGTTACTGGTTGAGATGCAGTGAACACAGTAGCCATGAATTATTTGTTGTTGAAGTTCCTTGGACACTGGCAAGGGTGGGGGAAAGTCTCCTTTCAGGAGACAGGGCAAGGGACTATAGTTGACCTTATCAGATTCCCCCAATCCCCTCCTCCTGTCTGATTGTAGGATCTCACAGATTCTAGTTTCCAGAATTAATACCTGTGATGTTTGCCAGGCTGAGAACCCTCAGAACCAGGCCTGCCAGCCCCGACCTTTCATTCCATGCTCCAATAAACCTGTATTACTCGAGACTCCAGAACATCAGCACCAAGAACCCACTGTCATCCAAAGACTTCAGATGATCTCTGAAGTAAGCAGGCACAGGCTTGGGTCTCTAAATGGCTACTCTGGGAGAACAGACAACCAGAGTGTCTCCTGTCTGCAAAGGGGGCGGTTGGGGTGGGGGTCGGTTGGAGGACAAGATGGGGGGGGGTGTTCAGGTGAATGACACAGGCTCCCTTCCAAGAATTGTGATTAGAGAGCACCGAAGTTCAATGGTGTTCAAGTGCTTTGTACTGCAGATTAAGGGTGTTGGTAATCCTGCCCTGTGGAGGTGAGCAAGGAAGGTGGGGGTGGAGACTTGCCACCCACTGAGAGCCCCCTGAAGGAAGAGACACCCAAGCAAGCCTTGCAATGCAGGATCACTGGGAAAACAAAAACAAAACAAAACAACAAAACCCAATCTTTTTTTTTTTTTTTTTTTTTTTAAAGATTTATTTATTTATTATATGTAAGTACACCATAGCTGTCTTCAGACACACCAGAAGAGGGCATCAGATCTCATTACGGGTGGTTGTGAGCCACCATGTGGTTGCTGGGATTTGAACTCATGACCTTCCAAAGAGCAGTCAGTGCTCTTCCCCGCTGAGCCATCTCTCCAGCCCCAAAACCCAGTCTTAAGTGTTTCTCTTGCTGTCGTAAATCACCAAGACCAAGTATAACTCTTGAGAGGAAAAAGGCTGCTTCCTCTTATAATTCTGAGATCACACTCTGTCACTGACGGAAGTCTGGGCAGGAACCTGAGCGCAGGAACTGAAGCTGACGTCTTGAAGGAACACTGCTTACTAGCTTGATCTCCTGGCTTGCTCAGTCTGCCTCCACATACAAACTCAGTATACCAGCCCAAGGTGGCACCCACCCCCCAGTGGCCGGGGCTTTCCCATACTGATCATTAATCAAGAACATACCCAACAGACTTGCCTACAGGCCATCTGGATGGAGGGGCTCTCTCAACTGAGCCCCACTTTTCCAGATAATTGTACCTTGTGCCAAGCTGATGATAACTGGGTCTGCGTCTGCCAGTCTGGGAGAGAAAATTTAAGATTCAATTTTAATCTTTCACCTTTCTCATTCTTGTTTGTTTTTGTTGTTTTTTTGAGTACTGTTACCGAGCTGCATCCCCAGGCTTCTAAAGATTTACACTGGGGGTTTGTTTGGTAAATTAACCTTCCTTTGCTATGAACCCCTCTGTAAAAAACTGTGGAATAACTGGGTGGTCACCACTAACAACCTTCAGAAGAGTTCCTTGCTCCCTCTGAGAAAGGTGATGACTAAGCTAAGGAGATGCCCAGGCAGCTGGTAAAACAGTTTATGGGTGTATCCATGATAGTATTCCCAGAATATGCGGGCATTTTGACTGAGTCAAGAAACCACCTACAACAACATGGGCAGCTGCCAGTCTGTGAGCACCTGGACACAGCAAGGGAGCTGCTGTGTTTTTTGAAGAGCTAGGCTCTGTCTTCTCCTGTTCTTGGACACACAAATTTCCAGCTCCCCAGCCTTTGGGGGTGGGGGGTTTCCTGGATATGGACCAATGGTCCTTTTTTTTTCTTTTTCTTTTCTTTTCTTTTCTTTCTTTTTCTTTTCTTTTCTTTCTTTCTTTTTTTTGAGACAGGGTTTCTTTGTGTAGCCCTGGCTGTCCTAGAACTCACTCTGTAGACCAGGCTGGCCTCAAACTCAGAAATCTGCCTGCCTCTGCCTCCCAAGTGCTGGGATTAAAGGCCTGCGCCACCACTGCCTGGTTCCAACGGTCCTCTTATGGTAGAAAGGGCCAAAGCACACTAGGTTTCTCTTAGAGTATGCTCTCTCCTTCTCTCCATACATGCTGGGAAAGAACCCTGGCAAAACAGACTCCCTGGGACCAGGCTCCTTCTGTCAACCTGGTGAGGGGCCAAAAGGAGAGGTGTTCTCTGGGAAGGCATTTCCTGGAGACTGCATAAGCTGACTTCACTTGACCATTTAGTGGCCTGGCTGGACTGTACTCTATCGATGCAATGCAGAATAAGCATCCTCTAATCGTTAGCTCTTGACAGGGACCCTATGCCGTTCACTTAAAGCAGGTTCTGAGAGCAAGGGCAAGGGGTAGCTCAGTGGTGGAACACCTACCTAGCATTTTCAAGACCTTAACTTCTGGCGCTGCAGGGGGAAAGACGAAACAATAACAAACCCAAAAGCCTTGCGTTCTCCTTCCTTATTGATTTATCTATATGATCGTGTAGCGCTAGGAGTTGAACCCAGAGCTTTGTAATATGCTAAGCAAGCTCTTCGCCACACTGCTACATCCCCTGTCCAAAGGCAGCTTTAGTTTGTTCTAGTTAATTAAATAACTCAAAGATTTGCTTTTATTTTTATTTATGTGCTTCTCTGTGCTTATGCTACCAAGTGTGCACGTTGATGCTCGCAGAGTCGAGAAGAGAACATCAGACTCTAAAAAGCTGTAGGCATCTTCGAGCTGCCCAAAGTGGGTGCCGGAGTATACTCCTATGGAGACCTTAAAATGTCTATTTATTTTTATTATTATTTGATAAATATAAATGACATATTTGCATTATTTAAATATAAAAATATATTTACTATTAATAATAATTTATTAATATTTTTATTTAATGTGCATTGGTGTTTCACCTGAATGTATGTGTCTGTGTGACAGTGTCAGACTCCTGGAACTGGAGTTACAAACAGATGTGAGCTGATGTGTGGGTGCTGGGAATTGAAACCAGGTCTTCTGTTTGAGCCATCTCCCTAGCTCCTGAGGGGATTCTTTTAGGCAGAACTATGAACATAAAGTCTCTACGGGACTGGGCACCAACTGCTCCCTAGATGACCCCCCTTTCCTGACTTCCCCCAAAGGAGTTTCCCAGTTTGGTTTTCTGCAAATCTCCTTTTCAAGATTCTGCTTAGGAGGAAGCTCAAGCCAAGACACAGGCCAGCTGGCACAAATTCAGTTGATCTTATATTGCTAGGGACTGGTGGGGGGGGGAGGGTTGGGGGGGAGGGACCACCTGGGAGGGGGAAGGGACCACCTGGGAGAGAGGAGCTTCCTGGCCACCATTCTGGGAGCCAGCAATTGTGCTGGGCAGAGTCGAAGCTAGGGAGATTCAAAGGCCCTTGTTGACTCTGCTACTTCTCCAGGATTTTCCAAGTGGTTATTGGGAGTTTCGAGTGAAGCTAATTACTTTGTCTGTTTCCCTACCTTTAATGGAGTTTTGTGGAGTTTACATGAGATGCGATTTCTTTGACAGTTTGAGACCTCACCCTATGGATATATATTCTCTATAAAATGCCCATGGGTGACTTTAAGGTAAGTCTGGGAGCGCAGAGGATTTGCTGGGTCTTCCTGACCTACACGAATGAGAATATTCACAAGTTCCTGTCCAGACTCCCTCCCTTGACAGTTTTTACAAATTCTTTACAAATAAGAAAGCCGGTACAAACTCTCCAGCTGTCTCTGAAATACAAACATGCTTGGAATTGCATTTCTTCGTGATCATCGAGAGTGGTGGTTTGAAAAGGTCTGGCTTCCATAGACTCCTGTGTTTGAATGCTTGGTTCATGGGGAGTGGCACTATTAGGAGGTGTGGCCTTGTTGGAGCAGGTGTGGCCTTGTTGCAGTAGGCATGCCTTATTGGGGTAGGCGTGGCCTTGTTAGAGTGGGCGTGGCCTTGTTGGAGGAACGCCATCCTTGTGTGGGCAGGGTTTGAGGTCTCACACACAAGCTCAAGTTACACTTATTATGAAGTAGCTATCTCCTCCTTGGCTGCTTTTGGATTAAGATGTAGAACTCTTTACTCTTCCAGCATCACGCCTGCATGATGCCATAGTTCCTGCCATGATGATAATAAACAGAACTTCTAAAACTGTAAGCCAGCCCCAATTAAGTGTTTTCCTTTATAAGAGTTGCCTTGGGCCGGGCAGTGGTGGCCCACGCCCTTAATCCCAGCACTTGGCAGGCAGATTTCTGAGTTCGAGGCCAGCCTGGTCTACAGAGTGAGTTCCAGGACAGCCAGGGCTATACAGAGAAACCCTGTCTCAAAAAAAACCAAAAAATAAAAAAAAAAAATAAAATAAAAAATAAAATATAAGAGTTGCCTTGGTCATGGTGTCTCTTCACAGCAATAACACCCTAACTAAGACATTGAGAAGCAGCCCTAAGAGACTATTCCTGAAGCAACACGAGAGAAGCCTGTGAACTTCTTAGGTGCAATAGGCTTCCCTGACAAGTGAACGTTCTTGCAACCAGAAAACAGTACATACCTGAGGCTGGATCTTGTGGATGGGCCAACTTTACACTCTCTTGTTTGACTGCAGTTGGGGATAGAGGGATGGAAAGATGCTATGTGAATCTCTCCACCACTGGGAGAGGGAGTTCCCTAGCCACAGATGCGTAGGTGCCATAGACACACACTATGTCAGATTATTCTCCAGTAACTTTTCGTTCACTGGGTATATTTTTATTGAATAATCTGTTCCGTGTCATTTGTCCACCTCAGGGAGGAGACTGAACACTGACAAGACACCAGAGGTAAAATCTGTGTGGCAGGAAGGCCACCCCTGTAGAAGCAAGGTAAAAAAGGTGGAGTCCAGACCTATGGAGACTGGGTAGGCTGACAACAAAACCAAGACCTAAGAAGATAACTTCTAAATATTTAGAAGTGTACAGTCTTCCAATCACTTCAGGACACAGGATCTGCCACAGCAACCACGTCACAGCAGAGTATGGATAACAGCGCCCACAGCCTGGCTTAAGATAATCAAGTCCAGACGCTCTTGCCCCAAAAGAGGTCGGCATCATTCACCACCATGACCCAGATCATATTTCAAAAGTGTCAAATCAAAGCTGCCCCACCAAAGCCCAGTTTGTAATGACTCCCTTATGCACCCTCATGTCTCGAACGCAGAAGAGGGGTGTCCTTTGGGGAGTGGAATTCAGACTTAGGAAAACAAAACCTAGCTGGTGTGGTCCTTTGTGCAACCCACACTGAGGAGCTGGTGGTGCACCATGGGGTTATTTATGACCTCACTTAAACATTTTTATTTAAAAGCCATCCAAGTCTGAGAGCCATCATAATATTTATAGAGCAAAGGGGAGGAGAGTTGAAGGAAAGTTAGTAGGAATATGGGCATTTCTGTATGCTAAAACCCCACTGAAGCTCTGTCACCATACCCCAGTGCCATTCAGAACAACAGTTAAAGGTCCCATCATATCTGCATGGTAGATCCCGAGGGACAGTCCAATTAGGGGACTAATCTATTTGGCTAAGGACATCAGGTTAGTGAGTAGCAAGGATTCATCCTTTTAAAGAATAAAAAAGAATCCTTCAAGGTGATCAGTAAGACACACTCAGACAGATGGATGGGATACATAGAGGGATGGATGTCAGGATGTCTGGAAAGGGTTTAAGTTGAAAGTAATGTCATGAACTCTGGGACAATAGCAGCTCCCTACTTTTAAGTCTCTAGTTCTATGTGACTACTTCTCACAGAGATGCTACCCCCAGCCTTGGGAGGCATTTAGTCAACAGTATAGGGACACGGGTGGGTCTGTGGTCTGCTTGATGCAGGCTTGTAGGGTTCTGACATCCCCGAGTATGAAAACCGTCCTGTTCATTCATTCAGTCCATGGATCTTAGAGTTCATTCTGTACTGAGGACTGAAGAAGCAGCTCACATGAAACGGAAATGGCTGGTTCCTTTCCAGTCCCACTTTCAGCATCTTAAAACAGTTTCAGAAGGCAGGGTGAGTGTTCCAGTTTGATGTCCATGGCTACAACCAACACCCTGGCCAAAAGCGATTTGGGGGAAGATGATGATTCCAGGTCACAGTACGCCACCGAGGGAAGTCGTGGCAGGAACCTGAATGTAGGAGGAAGACTGTGTGTGAAATTCAGAGTGAACGTGTTGACATGGGTGTGCCACATCAGGGACTCCAAGGCTCCAAGGGAGTGGAGAATGATTGACCAGTGTGTGCAAAAATAGCAGCTGCAGCTTTCTGCGGTGGAATGTCTTCAGGATGAAGCTGCTCATTCACAGAGATCTTCCAAGACTACCGAACCCCGCCCCATATGTCATACATAATAAGCACACCGAGGTTCTGTAACAGGCCCCTAGACCTTAGTAGGCCCGCAGACCTTAGCACAACCGATGCCGTGATGTAAGTACCATTCAGGCCCCGCAGGTAAGCAGCAATACCTGCCAAAATGAGAACAAAGACTTAATCCATCAAAGTCCGTAGTTCTGGGAAAGTCCCGTAATGTACTCACCTTGCTTTTTGGCTTCTGTAGGTCTGTTTCTGGCTAATTTTTCTTGTTAACTGAGGTGTGTCAATTCAGGATGTAGTTTTTGTGTTTCAAAGCTCACCCGGAGGAAGGCTCAGTACTACACTTGGGTCTGGAACATCCATTGTGTCGATGGCTGGCTAATAAGGACTTTGTATTGGTTTGAACTCTTGTCCGAGCGTTCTCCTCTGGTGGACAGATCACAACAGGTTGGTTGTTGGGGAGTAGGTGTCACTCCATTAGAATGCAGACCCCCTTCTTTTCTGTATGAATGCCCAGGTGTCTATATTTTCTTCATTCCTCGAAACCTGTAGGCAGGGTTCCAGGACCCAAGCTAGGCAGGATACTGTACCTGAAGGCAGGCCAGCTTGCTATTCCACACGCCATACCCTCTGACTAAGGAACTCACTTCACAGCCAAATATATAAATATATATATATAAATATATATATATATATATACATACACACACATATATATATGTATATGTATACATGTATGTATATTATATTATATATATATACATATATATATATTTATATGACTGGAACCATGGGCATTGTTGCTTGCTGGCTTATGCTCAGCTAGCTTTCTTAGACAATTCAGAACAGTCTACCTAAAGGAAGGGTGTTTCCTGTGGTGGGCTGCCCCACCCCACTACATCACTTAACAACTAAGTCTGCCTCCCGCTAGACATAGCCCGAAAGGCCAGCTTCGTCCAGGCAATAACTCAACTGAGATTCTCTTCTCAGATAATTTCAGATTGTGGCAAGTCTACATTTAAAACTAACCAGCCCTCTTAGCATCTGGGATACTGAGGCAGGAGGATCACAGCGTGGAGTACCCCTGGAGTCCCCCAGGGCTAAGGATAAGAGACCTCATATAGGAAAGCAGAAAAAAAAAAAAAAAAAAAAGAAACAAATGAATGGCCTGGAAGGAATTCTCCAGGTAATCATTTACGACTGAGAGCCTAGAAGGCTGGTGGATGAGAGGGCTTAGAATGCCAGGTCAGACAAGGTCGCAAATAGAGGACCCCAGACTGGATGTCAAAGAGGTCTGAAACCCCTGACAGACACAGGGGAGAAGGCAACGAGCCACATGGGGAGCTCTCCCCAGCTCCACAACAGAGCACCACAAGGTGACTTTCTTTGTCTTCAAATACCTGCTGGACTGATCCACCTCCTCTCCAGAACTGGGTGTCTGGCTATTGGATCAGCCGTCCCTTGGGACAGCATAAGCCAAGCCCCCCTCCCCCACTCGCCTTGCTTTGAGTCTAATTGCCTTAGGGGATGTAGGCCCAAGGTTTCATTTCCTCCCATCTGCCACAGCAAAAAGTGGCCTTGCTATAGCAGCTGGGACAGAGAAACAACTTCAGTCCCTCCAGAGAGCAACAGCAGAGACCGAGGGAGGGCTCTAGAAACGCCAGAGGAAGTAGTCCAGGGAGCAACTTCACAAGAGCCGGGAATCACAACCGGTATTTGAAGCATGGCACTCAGATGCAGGCCAGTGGTCAGTCTACACTCTAGAGAGTTAAGCCTCTGCTAACCCAGGAGATTGCTCTGTCCCAGAGCAGATCAGCCAGTGTGTCCAGTAGACAATATGACCACTGGTCCTGTCAAGACTCAGGGAAGCCACATCTTAATGAGAAAACAAAACACACCAAAAACCCAAAAAAACCCAAAAACAACCCACACTTGCAAGTACTGAAAAGAGTCATGTTGACATTATTTCACATGGATTGAAAGGGTCACAGTAAGAATGTTTCAACAGACTCCCTAGAGACAAATGAAAACCAGTCTCAGTCAAGACTTCAGCAAAGAAACAGATGCAGTAAAAATATTGAAACTGTCAGACTGAGAAACATAATGGTGGAAATGAAGAACTTGTTGGACAGGACACACCCAGTGCTAACGCGGAGACAGACCACAGGAGACAGAAGCCAAAGACGTAAAGACCTCAGTAGGATGCATTCAAAAACTGGAAAAAAAACCACAGTGAAAATAAATAAAGCACCAGGAGCCCTGGCAGCCTGGGAGAGCACTCACCTGCACAGTGACAGTCATATCTTTAGAGTTCCAGAAGAAGATGGGGAGAAGGTGGGATTCAAACATCCCCAAATAAATGGTGTCTGTCAATCTCCTTGACTTGGCCAGAGAAGTAGAATCTCCCAGTCCAAGGGGTAAGTTAAGCCATAGGATAAGCCAAAACAAACCAACATCAAATACCGAGTAATTCAACTGCCCAAAAAAACTAACCTTATAAAAAAAAAAATCTTAAAACAGCCAGAGAGTAACATAGTGCCTGTAGAGGGAGACCAAGTGAATAATGGAGGATATGGTGGTTTGAATAGGTATGGTTCTCCACAGACTCATGTGTTTGAATGCTTGGCCATAGGGAGTGGCACTATTAGGAGGCGTGGCCTTCCTTGTTGGAGGAAGTGTGTCACTGTGGAGGTGGGCTTTGAGGTCTCATATGCTCAAACTATGCCCAGTATGACACACAGTCTCCTGCTGCTGCATTCAGAGCTGCTTCTCCAGCACCACGTCTGCTTGGATGCTGCAAGGATAGTGGACTAAACCTCTGGACCGTAAGCCAGCCCCAATGAAATACTGTCCTTTACAAGAGTTGCTGCGGCCATGGTGTCTCTTCACAACAATAGAAAGACTGACTAAGACATGGTCTGTCTGAGTCATGAACACCAGAAGTTAGTGGCACATTTTTAAAGTTACTTCTTTTTAAAAAAAAAAAAAAAAGAAGAACATCTCTCAGCCTTTCAGCTATATACATCCTCTATCTGAGAAAATTATCATTCAAAAATAGAGGCAGGAGAAACAAGGAGGATCATTCACCTGTAGTGGTGGTCATCTTGGAGGCTTACTGCCTCCGTCTGCTAATCTTGCCTTAGTTCTAGAAGCTTCTAGCCTCTGTGCAATCTTATCTAGGCCTAGAATGTTTTCAGCCTCTGAGACTTACTGCTACGTAAGCTCACCCTTTCTAGTTCTTTCTGAGTTCTGGCTGGCTGGTTCAGCTCAGCTGTTTGGGCTCAAAGTCTTCTCCACGATAACTGATTCAACCTGGCTTCTCTCCCAGCTTCTCACTGAATATCTCTGCTTGGCCTGAAACTAACTCTGGCAATCTGTTCTAATCTTCTGGCTCCTCCTCATCCTCTGGCTCATCTGTCTTCACCTGTGTCTAGTTTGTTCTCTCTTCAACCTGTCTCTGTTCAGTCCTGGTAAAACTGTCCCTCTCCCTTCCTGTGCATTGCTCCCTCAAGTAGCTTCTCTTTCCCATCTCTTCTCAGGAGAGTTGGGCAGATCCTATTCTGTCAAATCTTTCTCTGACTTGTCACTTTGTCTGCCCCTCAATTAGACATCACTTTCAAACATGGGTGTGCTCTTCTACAAACCAACTTTACCTTCATTGTTTGAGATTAAAGGTGTGCACTAAGGGTATGTCCCAGCTGTGGGCTAAGGGTTGAGGCATGCCACAACTAGAAACAAGTTTGTAAGTTAATTACACAATCTTGGGGTTCACAGTGCGGTTAAATATTCCACAACAGTGAATGGCTCAGTAGCTTAAGGCACTTGCTACCAAACTTGATGACCTAAGTTCTATCCTCAAGTCCCATACATACAAAGGAGGACTCCCAAGAGCTCTGATCTCTACAACTATGGTTAGTGGCTGGTAAGTGTGCATGGACATGACACACCCACTAAGTAAACCTGATATACTTGGGGGCTGGAGAGGTGGCTCAGCGGTTAAGAACACTGACAGTTCTTCTAGAGGTCATGAGTTCAAATCCCAGGAACCACATAGTGGCTCACAACCATCTGTAATGAGATCTGATGCCCTCTTCTGGTGCATCTGAAGATAGCTACAGTGTACTTACATATAATAAATAAATAAATCTTAAAAAAAAAAACCCTGATACATTTAATAAAACAAAAATGAAGTAGGCCCTGGAAAGATGGATCAGTAAGTAAAACACTTGCTATACAAGTTTAAGGACCTGAGTTCAAATCCCTAGAACCCATGTGAAGCCAGATGCGGTCAGGTGCACCCGTTATTCCAGGGCTTTCAGAGGGAGATGGGAGATAGAGTCAGGATTATTCTGGAAGCTTGTGGGCCAGTTAGCTTGGCTTACTCAGTGCAACAGCGAAATAGTCAACTTTGTCTCAAACAAGATGGAAGCTCAGGGCTGCCACTTAAAGACGTCCCCTCACTCCATGTGTATACAGGAGATGTGAATGCCCACACTCACATCAGACTCACTGTGGAGGGACACAAGGCATTCACACTGAAGGAAAGCTAATAATTTGTTGTTCTCTCTGGGTTTATCAGGAGAGAGAATGTGGCTGACAGACACTTGTTCTTAGCCCTCTAAACTGTTGTGAGTCAGAAAGTTAGGAGACAGGATTTTTCCGTGTAGCCCTGGTTATTCTCAAAGTCATGGAGATCCACCAATCTCTGCTTCCCAGAATGCTGGAATTAAAGGCATGTACCCCCATACCCCGGGGGAAATTTAAATTTTATTTAAGTGAATGAAATTAGGAACCTTAACACATATAAAGAGAAAAAAGAGGAACATCTAAGATGGCTCAGTCCATAAAGTGTGTGCTGGGCAATATCATGACCTGAGTCTCAATAATAGGAACCGGGCTTTACAAAAAGCTTGTAATCCCAGAGCTGAGGGAACAGACAGGAAGATCCCAGAGACAACAGACATATGGCTCTGTGTGTTTGTTAGATATGGTTACATAGTGTCTGTTGAGGACAAGCCACACAAGGTGCTAGAAGTACAGACAGACAGACAGATAGACAGACAGACAGATGTTGTGACTGTCTTGACCAGCAAGAACGACGCAACCTGCTTGCTAGAAAGCGGAACCAGGCGCCATCTTTGGGCGCAGCTCTAGCGGCTCTCCACAGACAGACAGTACCATGGCCCCCGCAACCTCTCTGGCCTAATGAATTAAAGGAGGTTTCTGCCTACAAAGCAAGTTGGAGATCTTTCTTCTCCCAAGAAGTATGTACCAGCAAGACCATGTTCATGCAAAACCTAGATGAGTTTAGAGTTTTTCTGGGAAAGAAACCAGGTTGGACCTAAGAATGGCCAAGAATATTTTGAAAAAGATAAAGTCAAGAGTCACATCTCTCTAGAGACACACACATACCAGAAATTCACAGCACAAGACAGATGACCAGATCACCAGGCAACTGGAGTCTTAGAACCATGGGACATAGCCTTTTCCTAACTCTGTGGCAGGGTCAATTTTTTAAAAAGACTTATTAACTTTTTTTTTTTTTTTTCAAAACAGGGTTTCTCTGTGTAGCCCTGGCTATCCTGGAACTCACTCAGTACTCCAGGTTGGCCTCGAACTCAGAAATCCGCCTGCCTCTGCCTCCAAGTGCTGGGATTAAAGGCGTGCACCACCACTGCCCGGCAAGACTTATTAACTTTATGAGTGTTTTGCCTGTATGTATGTATGGGCACCTTGTGCACGCTTGGTGCCCTCGGATGTTAGAAGAGGGAGTTGCATCCACAGGATCCGGAGTTAAGGACGGTTTGTGAACCACCATGTGGGTGCTGGGAACCAAACCTGGGTCCTCTGCAAGAGCAGCTGGTGCTCTTTGGGGGAGAAACTGGCCAGGGTGGGGGAGAGAGGAGGGGAAGAGAGAGAGTTGAGGGAGGAGGCTCAACAACAGAGAGAAATAATACTTAAGAACTGACAGGTACAGAGAACCAGCATTGACAGTTTGTGCAGACCTGGGGACACACATCCCAGAAATCGCTAGAGTTATACAATTTTCTGAGCTCAGGGCTCTTTTTCCTTAGCTTTCTTCATAGGAGTAGAGAATTCAAAAGAAACTGAGTTATCTACAGAAGAAAATTTGTCAAAAAAATTTGTACTACAGCCACATTGGCAGAATACTCTGTCAGGGTTCAGAGGGCGTGCCTTACTAGTGAGATTAAATTCCTACGTTAAGTATGAATAATAAATCTACTCTGTGGATGTTAATCCCAATGCCCTTTGAATGTGAGTAGAGATGCTTGGGCATACAGAATTCATGAGGTATTCTTTTTGTTTTTTTTTTTTTTTTTTTGAGACAGGGTTTCTCTGTATAGCCATGGCTGTCCTGGAACTCACTCTGTAGATCAGGCTGGCCTCGAACTCAGAAATTTGCCTGCCTCTGCCTCCCAAGTGCTGGGATTAAAGGCGTGCACCACCACCGTCTGTCTTCATGAAATATTCTTGGCAGATGGCCAGTTCTCTTTTATTCCCAGGGATGGAGAGAAAATTGGGTGGAAATCAAGTTTTCATCCTTTACTATTCATATCTTATTATTATTTAGATGTTTATTTATTTTAAGAAATTATGTGTATATGGATGGGTATGTGTGGAGGCCAGAGGTCAACTTTAAACATCTTTCTCAGTTTCTGTCCACCTTTGAGATGGGTTGTCTCATGGAACTGGAAGATGGCCTATGTGATCAGACTGATGGACCAGGGATCCCCAGGGATCCTGTCTCTCCTACAATGTATATTATAGACAAATAGCACCTGCCCACCTTTATGCAGGTCTTGGGGTTAAACTTGGTCATGATTGTGCAGCCGACATTTTCCCAACTAAGCCATCTCCCAACTCCTATTCAGATATCTGAAGAGAATGCACTTATATAATTTAAAAGTGTAAACAGCAATGAAGCCAGGAGGGCCACATAGGCACCAGGTGACAAAGACAGAGGTGACAAAGATAAGAGTTAGCACAGATGCAAGCCCTGCAGCCCCAGTTGGCCTCAGGGCAGAGTGAAGGGCTCATCTTCTGTGGAACAGAAAGGGCTTGAAAAGGCAAGAGGTGGGACCACCATCCAGAGGTCCTGCATCCAGGAAGCTGTGGGGAGGGGCCTCTTATAACAGCTACAGCAGTGTTCCAACAGGCCCAGCTTGGGTGGGCTTTACTGTGCAAGCAGCAGACACTTATAGGCCCCTTAAGGGTACCTGCCTCTGATCTTACTGATGTGCCCTAGGATGAGCCAGCAATGGAACCCTGAGCTGGGGGAAGCTGGAGCAGAGCATGCCACCTACTGTCCTGGGGCAGGGGAGTATCCTACAGGAGATACTCTAGGAAATTCACACAGAGCAGAGCTTCTTCTCGGGTGACCTCCTTCCCTGTGGTCCAGAGTCCTTGGTTCTTGATCATCTACATCTTACAGCTGTTTGCCACAGATGGGAAAACGGGGATGCAGGGCATGTAGTGACTGTCCAAGTTGAGGCAGGTGGGGAGGAGAGGTCCTGGGCTCTCCTCAGATGGTCTGCTTTGAGATGGTCTGCTTTGAGAGAGCAAGCCGGCATTTCCTCATTGCTGGGCAGTATGGTCAGCTGCAATCAGAGGTCTTGCTCTGCCTGGCCTTTCTCTAGCCTGACGCTATTGTGTGTGTGAATGTGACAGGCGTGTCCCTGCTGGTAAAGCAGATGGACCTTGCTGGGAGGGGACTAGGAGTTGTTTTGTTCTTTTAGTAATGAGATGTTTAACTTAAAACATTAACTTTCGATGTCGTGTTATATATAGCAATAGCAACAGGAAATCAAAACTAGATCTAAATGCCTGTCATGGCCCACAAACCTTACATGATTTCATCTACTCTCTGTGCTTCTGCCAACCTCTCTAAGATCCCTTCTGGCCTCGTGGACTGACTGTTCTTCACTGTCCTCTCTATCTGGGACATTCTTCCTTCCATCTGGGCATGCTATAGCAGGCTTCAATCCCTCATCTCAAATATCATCTACCTCCTCTAGAGGACACTGGGTCACCCCAGGTAAGTTGGTCACCCACCCTAGTTTTTATTTATTTTTTGCTCAATTTTTTAAAGGACTAAATCTTTTTTTTTTTTTAAAGTGTTTATCTTCATTATCCATGCCCTCTTAGCTTGACCTAAGCTTGCCAGTTGTCCTTTCAAAATGGAGTAATGTTCTCACCCAGGAATAGCTTTAGGATCCTCTGATTTCTGCCCACCCTCTTTGAAATGTGTTCTACTAGCTAGAGATGGCTGCTTGTGTCAGCAGGAGACATCGTAGTGATGTATGATGGTGACAGATGGAAAGAATACTCAGTTAAAAGAGCATTTGGAACCAGGGAGTCTCACCATACTTGTGAGACAGAAACTGAGTGGAGATGGACCTTTCTTTTTCTTTTTGAGTTTTTCAAGACAGTGTTTCTCTGCATAGCCCTGGCTGTCCTGGAACTCACCCTGTAGACCAGACCACTCAGAAATCCGCTTTCCTCTGCCTCCCAAGTGCTGGGATTAAAGGCGTGCGCCATCACTGCCCAGCTAGATGGACTTTTCAAAAGTCCAAAATCTAAGTGAACTTGGTCTTTCTTCCCTGGTCATCCATTAACACTTCACAGCAGTGGAGTCATGAGGATTCAAGAGAGGTGACTGGTTGGCTGGTTAGTTCTTGGAGGAGTCATGAGGGTTCAAGAGGGGTGACTGGTTGGCTGGTTAGTTCTTGGAGGAGTCATGAGGGTTCAGGAGGGGTGACTGGTTGGCTGGTTAGTTCCTGGAGGCTGCAGAGACAGCTCAGTGGAGTGCTCGCTGCTCTGGCAGAGGACCAGAGTTCATTCCCGAACTCATTCATACTCTAGGACACTCTCCCTTGGCTTCATACAGACAGACAGACTGACGGACACACTCAAATACACACACACATACGTAAACAGACACACATAAACCCACACACTAATATATAGACACACAGACTGACACAGATACAGAAACAAGAATATACACACATAAACACACACAGACATATACACATAAACAGACACACATTGATACACAGACACACAGACACAAATGCACACACAAGCACACACACATAAACACAGATACACAGATACATACTAATACATACAAATCCACATACACACAAACACAGACACATAAACAGATACATAGTCACACTGGAACACAAACAAATACACACATAAACATAGGCACACACAGAGACACACATATGCACACAAACACACAATCTTAAAGACAGCTACTTTTGTGTGGCTCAAGAACACACGAAAGAGCTCTGATCCACTCTCCTCAGTTGCTAATGTCATATTCATGTTGTGTACTTAGGCCTAATACCAATAACGAGTATCCTTTTTATACATTAGTGATAGAAATCACTCAGGAAACCGAAGCCCTGACAGCTTTATTGTACTGTGTCACAGCATGCTGTGCTAATTTACTTTGTGGATTGAGGCAGCATCTCATAGAGCACAGCCTAGTCTCGAGCTGGCTGTAGTAGAGATGACCTTGGACTGCCTTTAGTTCTGAGTCGTCTGGCTCCCCAGACTTCTGCCTACTGTCTGGCTGACCCTGAAGGACTCCCCTCAGGCAGGGCACAACTGTGGGAACCCTGCTTTGCCTGTGCTCCAGGTGTGAGTGTGTGTGTGGTTTTTTTTTTGTTGTTGTTGTTCCTAAATTTTATTTATGAATTAATACAAAACATTGCAGACCAATGTGTCTTAATCCTCGTCCTCCTCCTCCTCTTCATCCTGGTTAATCTGGAAGTAGCACAGCTCGTAACTCTCTTTGCTGTTGGCCACAACACGCAGCCAGTCTCGGAGGTTGTTCTTCTTCAAATATTTTTTGGTGAGATATTTCAAATACCTTTTGGAGAAAGGCACCTCGGAAGTGACCGTGATCTTGCTCTTGCTCCGCTCGATGGTCACAACCCCTCCACCAAGGTTGCCAGCTTTCCCGTTCACCTTGATTCTCTCCTGGAGGAACTGCTCAAAATTGGCAGCATCCATGATTCCATCTTCTACAGGGTGAGTACAGTCGAGGGTGAACTTCAAAACCTGCTTCCTTTTTTTTTTCCCCCCTTGGCCACAAGCTTTTTCATAGGCACCATGGCGGCAGAGAAGGCAGAAAGAGAGGGGGGTGCACTACGCAGGCGCGAAGAGCCCGCAGCGCACAGCGCACACAAGGAGCCAGGCAACTTCAATCGATCAGCTCTTGCCTCTCGATCGCACCTTCCCTGCCACCTAAGTAACGATCAGGCAGGCAGCTATTGCTTTTCCAGTCCAGACACCTGTTGAATGCAACAGTATTAATAGGTGCGGCCTTTAGGAGGTGGGAAGGCCTTAGGGTTCATGATGATGATGGAAGGCCTTGCCTTTGGGAAAGAGTCCTTCCCTGGGCAGCATTTGGGCACCAGACTACCCTGTTAGAGAGAGATGGCACCCTCCTTCGATCTTCTTGGCACCTTGGTCGTAACTGTCCAAGCTTCTGCAGTACAAGAGGTCTGTTTCTGTGGTTTATAAATGATGCAAACCAAGGCATTTTGTTGGAGAGCAAGAAGAAAGGACCTGGCATGCCCATAGGAAGGACGCCCCTTGTGTTTATGGGACTGTGGACTGCCAGGCAATTCTTGATCATTTTGTATACATCACGTCACTGGCTTTAGGACTCCCGGGCTCCTGAGGAGGGACTGATGGGACTTTATAAAGCTTCTTCCTCTGAGACTTCAGATGTTCCTCACGCGTTCTGGGATACCCTGGAGACAGAGCATCTTGTTACAGCATCTAGGTGTCTTGTGGGACTGCATCCTTTAAACGCATCAGTCTTAGCCCGATGTGAATCCTGGGTGTAGAGATGACGAGATCTGTGAAAGCTAAATGCTATTAAAGAATTTTAGGGCCCAGGTCCTAAGGCCACCCTCACTTACTTCCTAACTAGTAACTGTCAGCACTCACATCCCAGAGAGCACCAAGTTTCCTGGTTCCTATTGCTCTTTATTGAGTGGAAAGAATCTGTCAGGGGTTGAAAGTGAAACGTCTTGTACTGTCTCATGCCTGTTGGTCCACTAGGGCAGTGAAACGTCTTCTACTGTCTCATGCCTGTTGGTCCACTTGGGCAGTGCTGTTTTAAGCTGAGAAACCCATGGATGTGTGGCCTGGCTGGAGGCAGTGGATCCTTAGAAAGCCTGGGAGATTGTCAATGCAGTGAAACCGATTGCCACACACCCTGCTTGCTAGTGCTGCTGGCTGGGCCACCCTCCACGCTGTCCCTGTCCTCCGCCGGCTGGGCCACCCTCCACGCTGTCCCTGTCCTCCGCCGCCGGCTGAGCCACCCTCCACGCGGTCCTTGTCCTCTGAATGAAAAGGCCAACCCAAACCCTTACTATCTTAAGTTGCTTCCTGCCAGGTATTCAGGAATAGACACAAGAGAACTAGAAAAATCTCATTATTGGTTGTGACTCTCGGTGACTGGCCCATCTCTTGCTGGATCTCAGCAGGAGGCATTGTGAGGAGCTGCGGGCCCACTCAGGTCCAATGCTGGTTGGGTGGGTTGTGCGTGCATGCCACACGTGTGTGTGTGTGTGTTCTGACACTGCAGAGAAGCTGGTGTATGGCTGGCGGACAGGAGTCTACTTGGAGCTCAACAGGGGAGTTTGTTTCCTGGGTCCATGGTTTTAGTTTGTGGGTTTAATTTGTGCTTTCATTTCAGTTTTTTTTTTTTTTAAGACTTATGAGTACACTGTAGCTGTACAGATGGCTGTGAGCCATCATGTGGTTGCTGGGAATTGAACTCAGGACCTTTGCCCGCTCGCTCTGGCCGCGCTCACTCCAGCATAATACACTGTAGCTGTCTTCAGACGCACCAGAAAAGGGTGTCAGATCTCATCACTGATGGTTGTGAGCCACCATGTGGTTGCTGGGATCCCAACTCAGGACCTACATTAGAGCAGTCACCTGTTTTTATGTCCCTAACTCTTCGTTTCTTTTCGACATTTTTCTACTACAGAGATGTACTAAACATGCCCATTGTGGCATGAAGGAAGGAGTGACACTGAAGTACTTCTCTATTTTACCACAACTAAGTTAATACTAATGCAAAGTAGGGTTAGGTACATTAAAACAACCAGCACAACGGTAATTAGGACAATGATCACACAGCAAATGAGGGTGTAATATGGAAACCCAACACACTGTTGTCTCAATATTTGGTAGACACTGAGGCTCTTGAGTCTGTCCATCTTGGTGCAGACTGTATTGCCCTATCCTTGCCATTTATCTGTTTGCTTTCCCATCTGGGACCATTTCCTCCCACACCGAAAGATTTCCTTGGTACTTAACATGAGGCGACTTTTGAGCCACAGACTGTGTCTGGGAATGCTCTATGTTCACTCCATTACTGATAGACGGTTTGGCTGGATGGAGACTTCTTGATAGACAAAATTTTCATTTCAGTACTTGTATATGAGTGTTTCATCTCGATGCCTTCCTAGCTGCCCGCCTTCCCAGGGAACCTGGCCTTACTTGAACGTTGGTCTTTTGTATGTAATGGCTTTGGTGTTTATAGCAAGCTGACTGAGCTGAACCTAGTATTTCTTTGGCTCATGTAACCTGGATTTCGTTGAGCTTGAGCCTTGAGATGACGCAATAACTTTTCAGTGTCAGCTTACCTCCCTCCTGGAGAACTGACGTGTGCCAGAGAGTGTGATGTCCCCATAGATGACCCTGGAGAACTGACATGTGCCAGTGAATGTGATGTCCCCATAAATAACATGCTCATTGTTCTCCTGAAGCCTCGGCAGCTGTGAACACCACCATGAGCCCATGTAGACTTGAGCCTTCAACAGTCTGTAATGAGGTGGGCCTAGGCTCGTGAGGCCCCAGTTCCCTCTAAGCAGCTCACATTTTCCGAGTCTGCCGTGTTCGTGCAGGACACTGCAATCAGCCACTGGTCTACCAACCTAGACAAGAGTTAGCTGTTTCTTTGGTCTTTTGTTGGTGTCTTGCCTGAAGTGAATAGATGTCTGTTCACATCTACCCAGAAGCCCACAGGATAACTGGGCCTGACTGAAGGGTGGGCCACAGGGATCCTGAAGCTTGAACTTCATGTTGGTACCATGCGGGCCCCCATGGTAAAGGACTTGGGATGGTTTCATGGGAAGCTGGGGGAGTACAATGATGGAGATGGTGGCCATCACCTCAGGCAGTGCTGTGCTGCCTCTGGACCTCCTCCTCCCAGAGATAGAGGCAACTGCCCTGCCACTCAGGTAAGCTTCCTTCCCCAGCTGAGGATCAAATCTAGGGCCTTGTGCTTGCCAGGCAAGAACTCTCCATGGAACTCCAGTCCCCTGCTCCAGCCTTCTTATAGCCCAAAGTAGAGAGTGTTAAATCAGTAGGAACCTAAGAATTTTGAGATAGTAGATAGTCTTTGGCTGGGCAGGGAGAAGGAACTAAGAAATTAAATTATGTTCTAAAACAAAAGAAAAATACACACAGGGAAAATGAATACTGCCTTAGATTTGCCAAAGGTTAAAATCAAGAGACTGCTGAGCTGAGCAAGTTGCTATCCAAACAGACTCCTTTTCAGGAATGTAAGCTCTTGGAGGTTTATTTCATTAAAAACCAAACCAAAACAGACTTTCCCCAACAGGAGCGTACCCTCACAGCAGCAGCAATCACAAGGCACGTATGAAATAGAAACATTAAAAATGTCACAGATCACTTAAAAAGATGCCGATCCACGGTTAACATGAGTGCATATCAGAAAACGACATTTAAATGCCTGTTCAACAAGAGAAGGAATAACGGCCTTCCATGTACACGATCCGTGGCACACATCACAAGCCTTTACACCACTCAACACGCTCGCTATGGATGGCAGCAGCCAGTGTACAGCTCAGAAATCACTTTTAGAGCATTCCTATTGTTCAGAGGCATCTGGAATTTATAGAATGAAAGAAGAAAGTTCGCATTTTTCTCAGCTTAGAAAAAGCCCACAGTTCTATGTTTCTGGACAAACCACCATGAAAAAGGACATTGGACATATTAAAAAGTACTAAGGGCATGATTTGTATTTGGGGATCAGAATAATAACCCTCTTCCCAAAACTGATTAGAGAATATATAAAAAATATAAAGTCAATTACACAAAAATAAAATAATGTTTGGTTCAGATTATTGCTTAGGAAGTGGTATGAATATCTGTTAGTGAAGGTCAGATTAGACATGACAGTGTCAGCATCAGCAGCACAGAGTCCTAGGATCACCACGTTATATGATGTTTATAGCACACAGAGAGTTCTCTGCATAGCAGCCACCACTGAGCTCTACCTGAAGGACCTGGGAAGACAGTCTGTCAGTCTCCCACAGTAAGTGTGGTCCATGGAGAGTTCCTTTTAGCTGCAAAGTCCTTTTCTATGGAATATGGAGGAGTGCTTATTGAATCATTCCCACAGACGGGAGAGGGAAAACTGAAGTTCCAGTTTTAAACAAAAGCGAAGATAAATGACAAGAGAGTGAAGCATCCTGACAGAGCACACGGCACCACATAGACACCAGTGATATGCTGTCATCTGCCATCCTCTACAAGTCAGCTCCTGCTGGATCCAACCATCTATTCTGGCTGTGTATTCAAGCACAGCCATAACCGGGCCAGCTGGAGGTCTCTGAGTAGTTCTGTCTGCAGGTGACATGGCAGGAAGCACTGGGCAGTAGCCTACAACAGCACAGCCTGGGCGGCCTCCCTGATGGTGGATGCAGCCTTCTGCAGCTCTTCCTCTGTGTGCTCCACGGTGACCACAACCCTGATGCTGAGAAAGACAAAGCACAGGGACACTGGGTCATACGCTTATGTGGCAGACAGGGCTCTGAGGGAGCCCGCCTTCTACCTGCTGCTGACTTCCTACCATGCAGCAGAAGGGAGCAGCCACGACAGGGATCTGCACCCCGCAAACCTAACACATGGTTCTCTGTGGTCCTGGCCATCCCCACTCACCTGTCTCACGTCCAAGTGTTTTATTTTGGGGAAGCCACTGAGGCTAGGAAACCACGCCTTCCAATGATCTACTTCTCTAAGCAGGAAGTCAACATTTCTCACACTGGTCTGCCTGGGTGCTCCTACTCAGTAACTCTGCTGGGACATACATGAATGTCCATTTCAGAAGATAAAGCAGATGATTTCTAGTTCTTAGGACACAGACTCAGTGAAGCAACCCTCCTCCTGTCCTTTGCCAACAGTGCCTTTAAGCACTAGACACGGTCACCAAAGACACAGTGACAGTGGGCACAGGAAGGAGTCAGAACTCAAGTAGCTTGAGCAGCTAGTTCCTAAGTTACCTAGTTCCGATCTGGCTGTCTGCATGTGAGGTCTCAGCCTAGCAGGGAGCTCTGCGCCCTAGTCCACTTGCATCTTAGTCTCTGTGCTCCAGGTTGGTCCTAGAGGTGTTCAGGCCACTGCACACCCCAGCAAACTACAGGGTCTCATCTGCAGAAGATCATGGTGTCCACCAGGGTCCTCCTGAGCAGATTCTGCTTGGCCTCAGGTGGGACCATACCCCAACACACCCTCTACAAATCTAATCCACTTCAGCCAGTTTCCCACTATGCTTAGCCAGAGCATTGTAACACCCGAGTTCGGGACATTAGCCTACAGTGTGGGAAAGTCACATACAACAAACTAACTTTATGTGTCATGCTATTAGACACCACTAAATGAATGTTCTTATGGGTGTGCTTTCCCATCATGGTAAATCTGAAGCGAAACTATCAGAAGCTAGGAACTGTCTGCACTTAATTCTCTTGAGTTCAGGGTGTCACTTGTTCTAGAAGTCTCCTCTGTGACCTCTGACCCAGGGCTATGGTGGTTGGAGCGTTCATTTCTTCTGATCACAGGAGTCAGAGCTAAGTACCTCAACAGCCCAGGTTCGAGTCCACCCCCATCCCTTGCTTTGCAGTCCTGCTGTAGCTTTGGTGTCTGCAGGACGATGCATGTAGATCACAGGCACCGTTAACAAGGTGACCATATCCAGGCTGCTCCCTTCCCCACGAATGTCTCCATAGCATAAGTTACAGTCGGACTCCAGCTGTTAGAGTCCATCGCTTAGGACATTCAGTCCCGTGATGCTTTTCAGTTCAAATGAAAAGCATGTAGCTGCTAAATGAACCCAGGGTGTGTGCTACACTATAAGGGCATTCTTATCCTGCAATATTTCAAAGAGTGTAAAGCAGGAAGTGGCATTGCGCTTTTAATATTAACCAACCTTGGAGGAGGAAGGCACTTCTCTTCCTTGTCCAAGTAGCGTGCCTGAGTCAATGCGATGCCCTTATTCATGCACTGCAGGGAGAAAGAGTATATTAACAATCACTTAGGTCACAGTGGACAGATATACTGTCCTCAAAAGTACCTGCCATTTATATTTCCACTTAGAGTTCTAGGAGACAAAGCTTATGTGCCCTTAATGTTCTTTCAAGGTGAACCCTTCTTTTGGACTCAGACTTTCCTGTGATGGTGGCTACAGAGCCTATGAGATGTCTGGATGTGATGGTTTGAATAAGAACAGCCCCCATAGGCTCATCTATTTGAACACATGGCCTCCAGTTGGTGGAACTGTTTGGGAAGGATTCGGAGGTGTGGTCTTCCTGGACCACACCTGGAAAAGGTCTGACACTGGGGGTGGGCTTTGAGGCTTCAAGTCCTCCTGCTACTCCTCGTGTGCTCTCTGCCTACTTGTGGATCACGGTGGCTACCGCTGTCACTATACCTTTTCTCCACCATGATGACCTCTGACTCTTTGAAGTTGTCTTGATCTTGGCGGTTTATCACAGAAACAGGAAAGCGACTAAAACCTGAGCCATCTCTCCAGCCCCGTCTTTAGGTTTGTTCTGAGAATGTTTGAGCATGCAGTCTGCCTGCTCATGTCCACTGCTTGCATGTGAGCCCTGTGTCTCTGAACAGCAGTGTTAGCTAAAGCCAAAGAACAGAGTGGGGTTAAAGCACCATATATGGGCATGAAGATGACTCCACCCTCAGGGCAGCGCACAGACCACCATGGGGGAGGCTCCTTTTAACACAGGCACACAGCTTTTGCAGAGCTTCTACTGTGTTCACTGTTGTGAGCCTACCCGTAAGAGCGGTCCTGTGGGAAACAGCAGACTGAGCAGCCACAGGGATATAATGCAACCCTTAGCTGTGCTGCCTTGTCAGCCACAGGGACATAATGCAATCCTTAGCTGTGCTGCCTTGTCAGCCACAGGGACATAATGCAATCCTTAGCTGTGCTGCCTTGTTCATTGGTGGCTTCTGAACAGGTGCATCTGTCTTTTCTAAAACCTCTAACCACAAACCTACTTTCTTGTCTGTTTATTTCTAGGGTAAGACAGAGGCAGTAAAGGGTGGAGGACACTGCACCCCTTTACGGAAGCCTGACTTTTCCTCAGGCCCGCAGAGCTGAACCTGAGAGGACATGTGGGATGTGTCCTTTTTCAGCCGGTCTAGTATTTGTAGCCTGATCATCATACTGTGATAAGAACATACACATGTCTTTAATAATGAATCTTAGATTTGGCTTGCTTTTTTAAAGACAGTAGGTCCCAAGAGGTTCTATACTGTATGCATTGTGTACTGTGTGCATTGTGTACTGTGTGCATTGTGTACCATATGCATTGTGTACCGTGTGCATTGTGTACTGTGTGCATTGTGTACCATATGCAGTGTGTACCATGTGCAGTGTATACCGCGTGCAGTGTTTACTATGTGCAGTGTATACCGTGTGCGGTATGTACTATGTTCATTGTGTACCATGTGCAGTGTGTACTGTATGAAGTGTGCAGTACTGTGTGCAGTGTATATTGTGTATATTCCTTCATAGATTCTCACTCCCCACTCCAGATCCCGCAAGTCAAACATGGCGGGATGAAGAACACCCAGGCAGCTTATGCAACCCAAGAGGTCTTCACACTGAGTATCATCTGACCAACCATTGTCCTCCAGGCATGCCACAGGGACGAAGGGGACAGTGGCAGGCAATTTATTTACTTTAAAGAGCTGGGTGGTAGTGTCTCAGGGCAGCAGCAGAGTGGAATGAAGCCTTTACTCCTTACAGACAAAGGCTTAAACCTGTGCCAGGTTCCACGGGAGGCTGCATCGCCTCAGTACTGCAGAACCCTGGATTTCTGTAAGGATTAGGCAAGTGCCTGGGAGGCAGGGTGGCTTCTGGAGGCAGCTGCTAACTGCTGGGAGGATCAGCCAAGCAACTGCCCAGTGAGCAGAGTCAACAGCTTAGCAGAGATCAGTGATGTAAGGAAACTACTAGCAAGATTAATAAAGAGAGATTTGGTCAGGATTAGCAGTTCACACCTGCAATTCCAGCACTCAAGATGCTGAGTTAGGATGGCCCGTTGAGTTGGAAGTCCAGCCTGGGCTAGATGGTGAGTTCTAGGCTAGCCTGGTGACAGAGTGAGACCTTGTCTCAAGAATGCAAATGGTGAGCGGGTGAGTGTTCTGCAGGGCTGTTAGGAGAGAAGCTGAACACAGCTATATTCAATGCAGCAGCAAGCTCACAACTTCAGGAGTTAGGCTGAAAGGTCAAAGAAGCCCTCAGTCTGCCCTCCAGGCACTTGTGAGCTCTCAGGGCTGGCTGGGAGGGCTGCCATGAGTGTGGTGAGCAGCAGCGTGGCATACCGCACCTTTGGGGTAAGGAGGTGTTGTGAAAACAAGGTAAGTGAGGGTGGGGGCTGCTGGGTGCCGACTGCATAACTGCATACTCACTTGATCTACGATTTCCTGAAGCAGCTTCACATCTTCCTCCCGAGAGCCTGTGCTCTCTTCCAGCTGCAGGTGAAGCGCTGGGCAAAGGGACTCCCCCACCACTTTTAAACCAGAAACACTAGAGAAACAGACATACACGGCATCAGTACACTGCGGTCACAGAGATCCCACACAGGGTAACTGTTAGGGCAGGGGTTGGAACTCAGGGCATCATGCTGGCCCAGCATGGTGAGGACCTTGGTTCAGCCCTAATGCCACAGATAAAATACATGAATAAATAGCCATCTCAAGGCCCACTGAACTAAAAGCAGAACTGGGGATGCAGACAGGAACATCCCAGCACACGGTGGGATTCCAGCGTGAGAAGCAATGGGTACCTTCCTGTCAGGAAGAGCCTATGAAGCTGTTTCTCTGTGCACAGAAGGTCGCTGTTCGTGGGTACTATGGTCTCTGCTTTCCAGTCTCCCACGGTGATCTGGCATCCTTCTTGCTTGATATGGTCACCCTTCTCACAGCCCCTCATCCTGGGCTTCCCATCTCTTCACCTGGTATACACTGCTCTCTTGTCCTTCTCACAGCCCCTCATCCTGGGCTTCCCATCTCTTCACCTGGTATACACTGCTCTCTTGTCCACTGTGAGATCTAGATCATGCAGCCTTTCTTGGGGGATGGGGGGCCTCCCTTGGGACCCACTTACAGCAGGATGCATACCACAATTTTCTATCATTTTTCCTGTTTGCTTCCTTCAAGTGCATGCACTATCATGCACACTCCTTCCTTATTATCTAAGTTTTAGAGTGCCACAGAGATATGACATAATAACGTTATATTCTGACTATCAACAATAGGTTTAAGTGGCACGACTGTCTTATCTGTGTGATCTACTTTAAGTCTTGCATGGATTAAGATTAATACACAGAGATCTGCTCTGTCAGGGGAGAAGACAGACGCCTCTAGGGTAAAACTCTGTCTTGATTGTTAGGGACACGGAGCACCTGCATGAGTGGTACTCGCTTGGGGTCACCTTCACCATGCTTCCCATCCTGAAGGACACAGCTGTGGTTCACACCTTTGAGACTGGGCCCATTGTTGCCCATTTGCTGCTTTCCTTCAGCTTGTTCTTAGGCCCAGGTTTCCCTCAGGAAACTGAACCTCCCCACAGAGAACTTCTTCCAGGGTTCTAGCCAGTCCCCAAGTAGCGACTTCTTCTAGTCCCTCAGATTTAGACCTAGATCAGCTACACACACACACACACACACACACACACACACACACACACACCCCTATGTTGGCAGGAGGAACACTGGCTCAGCTATCCACGAGTATGAAGGGAGTAACAGCAGAGCCCAGGCTACCCACTAGAGTGGGTGGATAGAGACAGATGGCCAGGTACAGAGGAAAGTTTGGACAGAGCCAGAGGTAGGACAGAACTTGGAAGAAGCTAGAGCACAAGTCACT
The DNA here is from genome assembly GCF_008632895.1 of Mastomys coucha. Taxonomy (NCBI): domain Eukaryota; kingdom Metazoa; phylum Chordata; class Mammalia; order Rodentia; family Muridae; genus Mastomys; species Mastomys coucha. The sequence continues at coordinate 57,850,334 of NW_022196913.1, forward strand.
TCAGGTTGGTGCTAATGGATATACAATCTTCCTATGTGCTGTGCTGTGCCAGAAAGTTAACAGTACAAACAGCAACAGTGACCCTTCTACCATAGACCGTGCAAGAGCCACTCCCTATGCAGCAGACACACAGAGCACCACTGCCTGCCTGCTCTACACAACGGCTGCGGCCACTCACTCACCTGCCGGCACTTTCAGCAGTGTCTATTCCACATCTTACACAAGTCGGAACTTTCATAACCCAAGAAGCACACATCTCTTTAGGGAGCTAAAGGAAAGATCTAGAACAATGTGAGATCATTTCCTGGGGCACCAAAACTCAGCCTGAAGATTTTTCTTTTTTATAAAAAGAACACTCATGACTAACTTCTTTTCTTTCCTCTGTCACATTTACTAAGAGCAGTGTGGGGAGCGGGGCTGTCTGGTACACAGCACAGCTGTCTCTATCTGACGAGATGAGATTCACAAGTTCACTTGGGTCATACTGGGTAGTAGGTATAGGATCATTTATTTTCTTCCTACAGCACAGTGCCCACTACCATGCAGTGTGACTTCTAGAAAAGCAAGGCCTGGACTTTAGGACACGGCAAACAGCTGGCCCAGTTGTATTCAAAGCTATACGCACTAGTTTTTGCTTTTGTGGTTGCTGTGTGGTTGAAGGGCTGAGAGCTCGAAAAGCTCAGAGCCATACTGCTGCAGACTATGGTGGGGATGTGTGCTCTGCTAGCTGGAAGCCACACACTTACCCTTGTAGAGATTTATGGATGTTCTGGCATTTTTTCCTTAAAACTGCAAAAATACCTGCATTGAAAAAAAAGAGTTTGATGGTATATTTAAGACATTTGTTGGTACCAGCGTATGGATTCCTCTAAAAGCCCAGATCCTTAGTCTGAAATGCTGCAGATGCTCTGGGTGTGAACAGACATTCGGCTATGCACAGCTTGAGGGCCTGGGCTTCATGATGTTGCCAACTGGCTCCTTCTCACTGGGGCTGTTACTCGCAGCAAGCCCAGGGGTGATGGCCCTCGCCCTCACTGAGAGCTGCCCAAGCCCAGCTAGGATCACTGGCGCACTTCCTACTCTACTCTTAGCCCAAACCACTGGGCAGCACGGCAATTTTTTGGGATGTTTTCCTCTGATTCAAGGAAAGCTTGAGACACATGTGACCATGTGAGTTGACAGCTCTGCTGGGAATTCAGGAGTGTCAGCTAGCAAGCCTCCCCTGTGGTGTCACTTCAATTTACTCATTACTAGTGTACTGGGGACTGGAGTCACGTACCACGTGCATGTGTGGAGGTCAGAGGGCGATTTTAAGGAGTTAGTTCTCTACCACCTGTACCTGGGTCCTGGAGATCTAACACAGGTTGCCATGGTTGTATGCGTACACCTTTACCTGCTGAGCCATCTTGCCAGCCCCTTTTCCGTTTTAAAGGCTGCATGCACTATTACAGTCAAAGGCCACTTGCTAAAACTCCCAGTTAACTTTTCACTTTGCTCAGAGCTGTTTGCTGACAAAACAGGCTAGCACTGTTATTAATTGGTGCTTCAAAGGCTGGATTGAAAACAAGACAGAAAAGCACATTTCCTAAAGTTCAGCGCACTCAGCTAACTTCACAAATCACAGCAGTCGCCACACTTGGGAAGGAACAGAGGCTGGCACTGAGCCAGGCCCCTCCTTTCCTAGCTCTTACCTGGATTCTCCTCCATGATGTTGAGAGCCTCAATGGCAGCAGCGGCCAGCAGGGGAGGTAACGAAGCTGAAAAGCAGTAGCCTTGGCCAGAAAGCCTCTAAGGAGAAACAAGGACGAACATGTTCTATCTGCGAAGAGGGACTTTTAGAAGGCCCCAGGCCCCACAGTAGGGCGCATCTACCTGAACAGCAGGCATACTGACTGAACCACAAGGGTGCACATGCAACAAAACCAAGATGCTTTCTCAAGAGATAAGGACTTTATGTGTCTGTAAACACTTTGAGCTATCCTTTAAAAACAGGCTCTTAGGGAGCTGGAGAGATGGCTCTAAGGATAAGAGCACTGACTGCTTTTCCAGAAGCCCTGTGTTCAATTCCCAGCTCACAACCATCTGTAATAGGACCCAATACCCTCTTCTAGTATGTATAGCTATAGTATATTCATATAAATATATATATAAAAAACCCTTTAAAACAATGACAAAAAACCAAACCAAAACAAAATAAAACAGAAACCCCCAGGCTTTTAAATAAAGCCCGTGTAATAAACTGAGTTACATCTTGTACTGGAAGCTGTGCTCTGACGTGGTGATGGGAACAATGTCTACAATTGTATGGCATTTCTAAGAAGCATCACCTGATGGTCCACCACGAAAGAGCGGCCACAGCAGAAGCCCCCGATCGAAGCGAGCGCATTCTCCATGTTAGCACTGATAAGGTCGATGTCATCGATCTGCCAGGGCAAACAGAAAGCCGTCACCACCAGGCCTGCCTGAGGGCAGTGGTTCTCCTCGTTAATTCAGTTACAGCTCACCTAGGTCCCTACCCACACTTGCTGACATCAGACATCGTTTAACTTCCTGGGCATCGCTCTGCACTCTTTTCTCCAGGGCAGTACGGTGCTCAGTGCACATAACTAAGGGAATTTTGTATTTTATCCATTAACTAGGTGACATAGGTAGCAAAGCTCAATTGGAGAAAAGGTTCCCTGTAACTCTACCCACGGTGCCCTGCGAGGCAGCTATCACCAGCCCGAGGCACCAGGGACACACCCCAGGGCACTGGTCACTCTGGCTTGTCTCCCCACAGGGAAAGGAAATGGGTCAATGCTATTCCACCTTCTGGGCCTCTATTAGCTTTGCTGAATCTATTCTTGGTGGTGTTTTTGATAGCATGCATGTGTCAAAATAACATATCAGTTATGGCCACACAATCTGCCACTATACAAACACACACATATATGACACAACTGTATGTATGTACTTCCACAAAGTATATATAGAATTTTAAATACTAAAAACATCTTTAGAAGGACTAAGGAAATCCTTTTTGTTGTTGCTGTTTGGGTGTGGCATCATCTGGGTAGTCCAGGAAAACCTTAGTTTTACAACTGCTGGGATCCCAGGCATGGGTCACTGTGCCCAGCTAAGGCAGTTCTTGGTGATCTTAACAAATAGAACAGAAACCTAGCTGCACCTAGAAGAGACACGGAGAGCCGAGTTACAGACACCCCACCCCTGGGAAACAACAAAAACTCCAGAGGGAAGACAGTGTCCTGACTGGGCTGACCAGATCCACCCCAGACATCGAAGCCTTATGAGCTCTGGATTGGTGAAGTTCTTTCCTCCGCAGGTTTCCGACGGGCGTGGGGGGTGGGGGTGGGGCTTCCTAGTGAGAGAACTCACATTGATCCCATAGTGCTCAGTGACTCCTCGCCCGTGCTCCCCAAGGACTCCAAATGACAGGCTTTCCTCCAGGAAGATTCTTGCTTTATATTTATATTTTAATTTAACCTAGGTTTTAAAAAAGACCAAAGCAAACAAACAAGCTTAAAACTGTCATTGTTAGCAGCATACAGAATGTCTTTTGGAGAAAAAAATTAAACTTATAAACGTACTGACAGTTGAACCTCAACTTGTCAAATTTACCAGCTTGTTAAAATCTGTGACTCCAAAGTCAATACCTGTCCATGCATCCTTCAAAAGCTCACGGTGTGGGTGGTGAAGGACAAGTGAGAAGCAGTCACTGTGTCCTAAGTAACTTTTGCATTGCACCCCTGTGCACAGTCACGTCACTGTGCCTCTTGCTAGTGTCTCACTGCTCACTCTGGCTCCACTAATGTGCTTTCTAGGATCTTAGATGCAGAAAGCGGAGAAATGCCTTCTGGAAAAATGTACACTGGAGAAACTCCCTTCAGCATGGATGTGAGGCTGTGGGTAGGAGTGCAGTGGCAATGAATCAACAATCTACACTAGACAGAACCACACAGGCGCAAGCTCCATCTTCCCTCTGTCACTGTGCACAGCACCTCTGCAGGGCGGACGGTCCTTTTCACTTCTGAAATGACCCATCTTAGCAACAGACAGCACAGGACCTTGTTTTAAAAAGGGAAATGTTAAGACACTTATGTGTAGAGATATACAACATATCTATTAAATACTTGTCTGACTACATGTAAAATCCCCATGGGAAATATTTTTTTTCTCAGTGGGTGTTTTATTTGGATCCACAGAAATGTATGAATGTAAAAAAATGTTTTATTATGTTTATTATTATGGCTCATTCATCTGTTTTCCTCTTACTTTTATTTATGAATTTATATTTTAAGAGAGGAATCTTACTCTGTAGCCCAGGCTAGTCTAGAACTTGCATGCAGAACAAGATGGCCTAAAACTTATGTTGCTCCTCTGTCTGAGTCCCCTTAGTGCTAGCGGGCAGATATACCGGCATCACTGGCATGGATTGCTAGGTGGTTTTTGTTTGATTGTTTTTTTTTTTTTTTTCTGTTGTCAGGCTTCTAAGTAAATCTTTTCCCCTCAAGTTTTTGTTTTTTGAAACAGGCTTTCTCTGTGTAGCCCTGGCTGTCCTGGAACTCACTCTATAGACCAGGCTAGCCTTGAACTCAGAGAGATCTGACTGTCTCTGCCTCCCAAGTGCTCCGACTAAAGACATGTGCGACCACCTGGCAGTAGACATGTATGAAATTATTAAATAAAAAGTATTCTGGGGCTGGCGAGATGACTTAGTGAGTAAGAGCACTGACTGCTCTTCTGAAGGTCCTGAGTTCGGATCCCAGCAACCACATGTAATGAGATCTGACGCCCTCTTCTGGTGCGTCTGAAGATAGCTACAGTGAATTATGCTGGAGCTAGTGGGGCCAGAGTGGGTGGGGCTGTCCTGAGTTCAATTCCCAGCAACCACATGATGGCTCACGGCCATCTGTACAACTACAGTGTACTCATACACATAAAATAAATAAATCTTTAAAAAAAAAGTATTCTTAAAAAACTTAGCAACAATGCATTAGGAAGTGATACATGCATACTTGTATGTATTTCCCCACTCTGTAATTTACATGTAATCTGCATGTAATCAGCTGCACGGCCACACTAAAGGACAGCACCTTGAGCTACTCAGCCGTTACTACAGTGAGTTGGGTGAAGCTCTTCCTCTGGTTTGCACGTCTGTCCGTCTGATGGTTGGAGTCACACTTTAACTTACAGGTCCAATTACTAAGTTCTCTCCACTGTAACCACACACGCCTTGCCCAGAAGATGTAAGATGGCTTGCTGTCCCCTCCTAAGTTTCTGAGAAGTAAGTACTATGGTCTGTTCCTGACCATCACTGTTAAGTGGGCAGGGTGACTGGGCATGTGGCTGCTAGGTGGGCAGGGTGACTGGGCATGTGGCTGAGTTTGTTTTTCATCAAAAACACTAATATAAGGGAAAGCTCTTCAACACTGACTTTTCCTTCCTTAATAGGAATGAGATATCAAGTTCTAAAACATGTCTACAAAACAGTAACAATAACCCAGCACTTGGAGGAAAGCAGTGGAAGAGCACAGGGTCCCAGGTCAACCTGACTCATCCCATCATCTCTAAGGTCAACCTAACTCATCCCATCTTCTCTACACAATGAGCACTTTCACTCCCTCTGCTGCCAGCTTCTCTGTATTTGTTCCACTACATACCTGTCCATGGGCAATGCCCTGAAACTGTAACCCCATGAAAAGTAGCTCTAGGAATGGCAAGATGGCTCAGTGGGTCAAGCCCACCTGAGTACAATCCCAGGACCCACACAGCACATCCTTCAAGCTGTCCTCTGATCTCCACACATGTGCAATGTGACATACATCTCCTTCCCTCACACCACATAAATAAATGCACCAAAGTGCTTTGAAAACCCTGCTGTAATAAATTTGGCCCCCCTCCACTATTCTGTCAATCTTTGACACCTGTACAAAAACAGGAAGATGAAGAAAAATCCATCACTTGCATCAGTATTTAAAATAATAGTAGTGAAAAGCTTTACAAATGTCCCATGAAGCCTTAACTTGAGACCTTATTCAACAAACAGACTCCTGTCCAGATGCAAGGGTTCAACATGACAGCGGCCAACACAGGAAAGCACACCATCAGAACTCTCGAAAAATCAAGTACATCCCGGTCGGTACAGATGCTTTTGAGAAACTCCAACAATCTCTCAGGCAAATACACTTGGTGCGTTTAGGAACAAGGAGTTTGTTTGTTTCTTTGTTTTTTTTTCAGCCTCCTAGAGAGAATCAATGAAGACCTGCAGAAACCTCTCAGCTGAGACAGAAAGTTTCCCCTCAGGCCAGGCCAAGGATTCTTTTCTCACTGCTCCTAAGCTCTGCGGAGGAAGATATACCCAGAGAAAGCAGGCAAAGGAGAAAAGACAAGAGAGATTGGAAACTTGAGAGAGAAGAAAAACTCTGTTTACAAATTACATTGTTCTTTTGTTGTGTGAGACAGCATCTTATACAGCCCAGGCTAGCCTTGAAACTTCCATGTACTGTAGAACAAGCCTGCCTCCATCTTAGGCTTGAAAGCCATCTTAAATAAAGATAAGTTAGGTCCATTCCTGTTGATGGTTAAACCTCTATTTTTCAAGGACTGGGCTATGTCCCACCTGTAACCTTAACTACAAATGATTCTGTTCTTCCTGTTCCAGGAATGGCAACCATACCTTTGTTTTAAAAAAATTGTTTATAACCATCTTGCAACCCTATCTTTGTTTTAAAAGGTTCTATGGCTACCTATGACTACTGTGTTATGACTGTGACTACCTTGCTATGCCCAACTTACAACCATGTCTTTGTTTCAGAAGCCTATATAGGACTGACTTATTATGCTTATTTTGCTCCTGTAATCCAGCCTATTTTGCCTGCCAAATGCTCCATTTGTAAATTCTCTACCCCTGAGCTATAAAAGCCTTGTTTTCCTCATATCCAATGCTGCCTCTCAAATCCTGCTTTAGAAAGAAGCAGCCCAGGCACACAAATAAAAAAAATTGCTTTAATTGCTTGCTTTAATAAATTTGGCTATGATGATTTAGGTCAGTACTATTTCTCCTCCCATATTTGGGATTAACAGTAACTGAGGGTGACCTTGAACTTCTGATCCTACTGGACACCATGCCTTGCCCAGACATAGTCTGTCTATCAATCTCTTTCTCTCCCTCCCCCACCTCTCTGATTCATAGTATATAATATACTAAAACAGCATTACTGCACTAAAATGTAATAAAAGATAGATCTATAAAAATGGTTATATTCCTGTAAATTAGCAGTGAATGATCTAAAAAGGAATTTGAGAAAACAATTCCATTTAAAACAGAATCTAAGTCTCAGACATTTTGTGAAGTTAATGCAGTGGTGATGCTGTGCCACTGAAGGCTGACTAAGGGCCAAAGTGAGCAGGACCTCCGCCCAGACTGAAGACTTACCCGGTGAGGTCCTGTGCCACGAGCCAACCTACAAAGCCACAGTTGAGTTTACAGGGAAGGAGAAGCGCATTCTGAGTCACACCGATGAAAGGACCACATCATGCAGCAAAGTTAGAGAACTCAGGTGTCATGATTTCAGAGCCCCGGGCTAAGTCACAGCAACCACACAACACCGCACCAACAGAAGGATCGACCTGAGTCAGACGAGTGACTAAAACCCTATGTTCAGACAGATCCCAGTGACATGGCCAAGGGAGCGTACACGGGCACCTCCACAAAAGGCGACAGTGTCATACACAAAACGTTTACCTGAACAGAAGCCAAAGAAAAAGAGGGAAAACTCTTCTTTAAGAAGGAAATAAACAAGCCGGGTGGTGGTGGCACACGCCTTTAATTCCAGCACTTGGGAGGCAGAGGCAGGCGGATTTCTGAGTTCAAGGCCAGCCTGGTCTACAGAGTGAGTTCCAGGACAGCCCCGGCTACACAGAGAAACCCTGTTTTGAAAAACAAAAACAAAAACAAAAACAAAAAAGAGAAGGAAACAAACAAGAGATTTTATGTAGCTTTGATTACAAAAACATTTTTAGAAATGGCACCACTACCACCACCACCAACAAAAAACAAAACAAAGAAAAAAAAATCAACCAATTATACAACAAAAAAACCTCACCCAAATAAACCCCAAACCAAACATTATGTCCAACAAAACAGTTAAACTGCGCTTCATCAAAATTCAAGTCTTTTTTTGGTGTGTGTGAGACGGCCCTGTACAGCCCTGGCTTATATAGGCCAAAGTCACCAGGATTTACGTGCTTCTGCTTCCCAAATACTGGGCTTAAAGAAGTGTGCTACCACACAGGGGCAACACTTAAAAAGCTTATAAATCGAAGTTCAGTATTAAGTGAGAGCAACCCACACAATGGGTGAACTATCTGAATCCTGTACGCGACTGGGGCCCAGTTTTCAGATCACATAAACAACTCTTACAACGTAATAAGCAGACAAGTCGACCAAAAACGTGGCACAGCACTGGGATAGATATTTCTCAGAAGCAGACAGATGCTCAAGTCCACACAGACACTCTCAGCTGCTGGGAAAATGCAAGGAAAGACCATGGTGAGACAGCTTCATTCCTGCTAGGATGGACAACACAGAGCAGCACCAAAAATACGTGCTGTCACGCGGACAAACTCACCGTGTCCGTCACCACACAGGGGTGCAACTGCTTATACACGAGGATGTGAAAACAGGCCTTGGAAAAACATTCGTACATGAACACAACAGACAAGAACCTGATGCCACCAGTCGAGTACACAAAAGCTGAACCCACATGAAGTAACAGCATGTCAAAGGATGTATCTCACAATACGACAATGACATGCACCTGTCTAGAAAGCATCCCGTCACTGAAGAAAGCACGGAGAGAGGGTGCCAGTCACAGGAGACTGGCAGAGCCAGCAGAGCCATGGAGACGTCAGACTGGCGGAGCCAAGGGTGTGGGGAGGTGGATGCTGACTGGTAGACAGACGTGGCCTCTACCACGTTCTGGAGTTGATGGGGCTGCTGCCTCAACAGGGGACCCACTGTACTGTGTTGTACAGTTTATTTAGTCCAGGAATCTCATCTTGATTAGGAAAGCTACAGTGGCTATGGCTTCTGAAAACAGTGTATTGCTTTCACTGTTAAAGGCTGGCTTATAAAATACACATTATTTGTTTTCATTTATACAAAATTTACAAACATTAAAACTAATCTATAAGAATAGAAAATATATCAGTGGTTGCCTGGGGTCAAGAATGGGTATAAGGGAACTTCTAAAACAACATAGTCCCGTATCCTGACTGTGTTGGTGACAGAGTCACCTTCCATACATATCTATCAAAACGTATCCAACAGTACACTTAAAGTTGTATCCAACAGTACACTTAAAGTTGGTGTACTCTGCATGTCAATTTTGGCTCAATAAAATTTGTTTTTAGAAATTAAGTATTTGGAGCCTGAACTAGCCATCTCCTGTAACCAGGCAAGAATTCCAGTGGAAGGATTGGGCCACCAGATCAGCCACAAAACCATCAACCTGTGCTCTGTCCTGTCTATAAGATGTGCTGGGGTAAAGTTGGTGCAGAATTGTGGGAGTGGCCAACCAATGACTGGTTCAACTTGAGACCCATGCCATGAGAGAGAGCGCACCCTTGGCGCTGCCGGAGAGTCCAGAGGCCTACCTAGGATAGAATCAAACACCAAATGGGGG
>NW_022196913.1:57860029-57869311 GCF_008632895.1 Mastomys coucha
GTCAACCAAATGACTCCTAATGATACTCAGCTATGCTCCTAGATTGGTTTCTAACCTGGATGTCATCAGAAAGGCTTCTTCCATCAACTCATGGTAACAGATGCAGAACCATAGCCAAACATTTGGCAGAGCCTGGGGAATCCCACAGAAGAGGGGGAGAAGAGCTTGTAAAGCCAGGGGTTCAAGGATGCCACAAAGAGCCCCACAGAATAAACTAGCCTGGGCTCAGAGAGGCTCACAGATACTCAACTGCCAACCAGCGAGCCTGCATGGGACTGGCCTAGGCCTGCTGCACATGTTACAGCTGTGTAGATTGGTCTTTGTGGGGGCTCCAAACAGAGGGAGGAGGAGCCATCTCTGATCCTGTGGCCTGCCTTTGGGGCCCTTCCCCTTACTGCGTTGCTCTGTCTAGCATTACTAGGAGATGCGCCTACTCCTACTGCCATTTGATATTCCACGGCTGGTTGATATCCATGGGAGGCTTGCCCTTTTCTGAAGAGAAATGGAGGAGTGGACTGGGGGGTGAGTGGAGGAAGGTGGCCAGGGGAAGGGGAGGGGAGGGACTGGGAGGAAGGAGAAAGGCTGCAGATGGGATGTAAAATTAAAAACAACCCCCTGAACATGAGTTACTCTTTGAAGACCACATCCACCAGTAATGTTACTGACTTTCCTAATGTAACCATATATTTATGACATTTCCCCATATCATGCTTTTATTTATTATCTTTTTAAACATATATTTACTTCTTCATTTATCTGTGTGTACATGCCACAGCCTGAGTATAGAGCTGGAGCCCAGCTCTCAGGGCTCCTTCCTCTCGCCCACCTGGGGAGTTCTGAGGTCAGGAAGCTGTTCAGCTGGAGACCAGCCTGTGCTGCGAGCACCATGCTGGAAGTGTGGCCCTAAGTGAGGGTCTAAGTGCCAGCCACTCACTCAGCACACTACTGCAGGGACTCAATGGGCTGCTCACCAGCTCTGGAAGGGGGCAGATGGTGCCAGTGTTCATGTACAGCCCTTCCACCACGATGAACCGCCGGGTCACACGGGCCTTGCGAGGATTCTACAACAAAACCAGACATCTTAACTGTCATAAATCCAAATATAAATTGTTACTCTGAAGAACTTGCACCTCATAAATGATTTGTTTAAAAAGGAAAAAAAAGCCATGATGAATTAAAACTCAACTCTTGAGATCCTATTATTTTGACAGAAACATTAGTGAGAAACAGCAGTTTCCATTGGTTCGTAGGCAATTTTCAATGAACAGCATCATCCAGGTGACCTCACTCACCACTGGAGGCACCCTGACAATATTAAAACAGGGACCCAGCCAGAACAGCTGGGAGAAAGCCCAGAGGACTTAGTGATGAAACACAGACTCACGGGGAGATTATAAGGCAAAACCATTCAAGATTACACAGCTAGGAATTATACATTTCAGCCTAAGAGGAAATGTGAAAAACCTACAGTGAAGACCATTCTCAGCATGGTGGGCGTGGCCTGAGGAGCAGGGTGAGCTATACATGTGCAAGCAGTGGGAGGTTGATGGTTACAGGGTGAAAGCAGCATGGTGTAGGTGCCTGTGTATGTCTATATGTCTCTGTACATATGTGTGTGTCTATATGTCTCTGTACATGTGTGTATATTATATTACCATATTTTCCTCTGTATGTTGACCATTTGTAACCTCTGTCACCACTGCTGACCCACTAGTCAGTTAGGTAAAATCCAAGTGTGACTTGTCTGATCAAATCCAAGGTGGTGGAGGAGAGAGGCCTATCTCAGACAGTGTGCATCTCCCTATAACTAGTATGCAGCAGGCCACCAACCTATCACACCTAAGATCCCGACGAGACTGCAAGTGTGACGACAGACTGGAGAATACTAAGACCAGAGAGAACTCCTTCCCACGTCCTACTCAGACTTCGTACTGTGCTCTAGTCATCATCACGGCAACACTGTGGAGCACTGCAGGACCCAGCATGTGCAGTCTGCACAGAAGTACTTCAAGATGACAGTACAGCTGTGTCGGGGGCACGGGGAAACTGGACACCTGCAATCTCACTCAGAGAATCCTGACATCGCCCTTTCCTTTGTCTCCGCAGGGCTTCCTTACATACACCAGGCAAGTGTTCTACCACATCCCCATTCACATACCTGCTTGAGATTTCAAAATAGTCAGTGTAGGAGACTTAGGATAAGCAAAAATATATGGAAGGATTCTGAAGATAAGGTAGCCATCCTATGCACCTTTTAGATATTTACCTATGCATCACTTTCTTCCTTCCTTCCTTTCTTCCTTCCTTCCTTTCTTTTTTTTTTTTGGTTTTTCAAGACATGGTTTCTCTGTGTAGCCCTGGCTGTCCTGGAACTCACTCTGTAGACCAGGCTGGCCTCAAACTCAGAAATCCACCTGCCTCTGCTTCCCAAATGCTGGAATTAAAGGCATGCGCCACCACTGCCAGCCTAGCGTCACTTTTTCTAAAACCAGGATTTTACTGCAGTAATTTTAGAATCTGAATTTTAAAATATTACATTGTGGTCATTTCTATGTTTTACTCAAAACACAATTTTATTTTGTTCTCTTAAAAGATTTATTTTTATGTGTATTAATGTTTTTCCTGCACATATGCATGTGCACACGTGCAGGGGACACAGAGGTCAATAAGAGGTGGCGCTGGATGCCCTGAGACTGGAAATCCAATGCTGCAAGATGAACCTGCTTTTCTGCAAAGGCAGTGAGTGTTCAGTCACTGCGGCTTCTCTGCAGCGCTTTACGACACGGCTTATGGAGACATCCCACCTGCAGGCACACGGCCACCTCAGGACTCTCAGTGCTGGAGCAAGTAGACATCCTCACTTTGCTTTTCATGTTACACTGTAAGAACGGGCCAATCTTTGATATAACTTCTGCTTATCTTTTAGAGACAAAAATCTCAAGTAAGGAAATATTTCTAAAAATACAATGTGAAGTTATTTAATAGCTACTTTTGGGAAGAAAATGAAGTATAAATTACTTAGTAAAAAAGTGAGATTTAATTTCTAAGATACTTTTTAAAAAAAATCCATTAAGAAGCTCCATAGATTATAAACCTTATGAAAAATACACATGAAACCTGAGTATTACATCTCCAACATTCAGCCATGAAAAACTCAGGCAGACTTGTTCCTTAGTCATACTTTCCAAAACAGAGTTTATTCTGGTGGTTGGCATCTAGGACTTAGAATCAGGCCATCGTTTTAGTCTATTGAAAGAACTACTCTGTGGGACAAGCTCAGTTTCAGAATTTCTTTAGCCCTTTCTCAATTGTGTAAATATGGAACACTGGCTGACAGCATACTGAGCACACACATGCATATTCAATGACCGTGTGCATATTCATGAAGGGTCTACTGCACAGGATGACTCCCAAACACAGATGACAGAACTCTAAATGAATAATGCAAATATTTGGAAAACTGAAATTAACACAAAAGTGAAGAAGGCGGTGAGTATCTCGTCAGTTGCTTGAGTCATGGATGAGTTGTGTGGGCAAGGTCCACCTGAAAGGAGGCCTGAGATGCGACAACTGGGCTTCCATGAGAGTCACATATCATGGAGTCCTGCTGCAGAGCCACCAACCAGCTTGATGTCCCATCCATACTACCCAGAAAAGTGAGTCACAATCCTCTCAATGCTTTAAACACTCTCCAACGATGCCAGCGAGACATTATCCAATCCCCACCACTAGGGCTCCCCAAGTGGCCGGGCATTCTCTCTTCAGGTGGCTGTTCCCCACAGCAGCTGCTTGGAGCTTCAGGAGGCAATGCTATGACTTGATGGTATAACTAAGTCTATTATGAATTTAATCCATGTACCCCATTACAGCCTTAGTGTGTTCTGCAGCGACCATACAGAACTCAAAGTTCTGCATCTCCTGAAGGGCAGGCTGCTGCTCTCCTCTCGGCCTACGTGGAAAGCTGTCCTGACTGCCTAACGTGACAAGGCCTTCCAAGCCGAGATGCATCTAATAAGCAGAAACACCCTTACCTAACACCCAAATGCGATCCGCAGGCAAGATTTCAATGACAAATTACCATTTCATCTATAATTTAGCTGCTTAGGAAGTACAAAGAGCTGCACAGTTTCCTTCAAAAGGATCCTACCTTTTGATCTTCAATCTCTTGTTCTTTTAGCAGTCGCTCCAGGTCAGCCACATCATTATGCTTAAATAACTTAATGTCACTGCGAGATGCCTGTAATCCTTTCTGGATAGCAAAGCAGGCTGCACTGTCCCTGCAAGGAGGAGAGGCACCAAATTGGGGTTAAAGGGCCTTGTCAACATTCTCAGAAGAAGAATGCCTGCTTGTGAAGTGGGCCAGCCTCCACTGTTACCTGGAACCCAGCGAACAGAAAGTGTCTGACCACTGCTGCTATTCACTCCGTTCATCCTGTCCACATGACAACTTCACTTAATCTCTTCCAAGAAACATGGCTAGCTGCATCCCGACCACTCTGAACTTAGGACCCACTCTGTGGACGGCACTTAAGCTTACTCATGTGCTCCTCTTTCTAAGAACCTTGGAAAGCACTGATGATCTCACTCCTAGTGGCAGTTCTGTTTACCTGATGGCACTTCATCATGCTCCATAAAGACACACTGGTGGGGGCTGGAGAGATGGCTCAGTGGTTAAGAGCACTGACTGCTCTTCCAGAGGTCCTGAGTTCAATTCCCAGCAACCACATGGGGGCTCACAACCATCTGTAATGGGATCTGATGCCCTCTACCCATATAATAAATAAATAAATATATAAATACAATAAATAAATAAATCTTAAAAAAAAAAGATTTTTGTTGTTTTTTTGTTTTTTTGAGACAGGGTTTCTCTGAGTAGCCCTGCCTATCCTGGAACTCACTCTGTAGACCAGGCTGGCCTCGAACTCAGAAATCCACCTGTCTCTGCCTCCCAAGTGCTGGGATTAAACGTGTGCGCCACCACCACCCGGCAAAAAAAAAAAGATTTTAAAAAGAACCACTGGCAGTCTAGCTGCAGGCAGACCTTCTGGGCAGTGACCTAAGCACAGGCAGCAGGGATCGGTCTAACCTCACTCGCCCACCCCAGCTGAGGCGAGGAAGAACTTAGCCTTTGGCCTTTGAGGGCTATGAAGACGGCAGCCTGCACTTTCCCTGGGAGCAAACTTCTACCCCACAAGGTAACACAACGAGGCATTTCCAGTTGGGTGTTGTCAGAGGTAACGCCGAGGAAAATCAGAACTGTCACCACTACCCAGTGTCAATGGAGAAACTCTGACCTTGGGTACCAAGCTGAAGCAGGTACACACAGTAGCCTCCCTCCTCCTACTTGCCCAGTGTCACCGAAAGCCCACCCAGACAGATGGCACCACAACACTGTCATCGGCAGTTCATGCTCCAGAAACAACTGAGTTAGAAGGGTGAAAATATCACAGTGTTGTTAGCTGGGCCACACTTAGAGCTTCCTTGAGGTTTGTGACCTATGGGCAACAGTTAGACAGGTAGCATAGAGGGGAGCCATATAACAGGAAAATGCCCAGGTTTCAATGGAGTATCACCTCCATCAAGTGTCTCCCATGCCACTAAGCTGACAGAGCCTAAGATAATCTAGAAGCAAATTCAAAGCAGCCAGGATAAAAATGCTTCAATGAGCATTAGCAACAAACCTGAAACAAGTCAGCTAAAATAGACAGCCCGAGCAAACAGAAGCTACAGAGAAAACCCTACAGAGATTGCATTCTGAAAAATAAAATAGCCAAGGAGTCACACAGTGGAGCAGAGGGAAAGGACATAATTGAAACGAGTCACTGCGTGCCAGAGAGAACCGGCTGGGAAGAGAGCAGAGCTCCAGGGAGCTATGACAAGTAAGCCAACATCTGTGTTAGTCAGTCACAGGAGAAGGGAACCGCAGACTGACACAAAGAACCTGCCTACAACCCTAACACAAAAAGGACTTAAATCCACAGGCTAAAGACAGGGAGCAAACCCCAAACGGTGAGCCCTGAGTGAAGAATCACAGGGCTAAAGTGAAACACCATCCTCTGAAGGGTCTCAAGGCTTCACATGATAACCCAACTTGCTTTCAGTCATTTACCACCTGTCTAGGAGGCCACAGGATCCCCTTTACCCATTAGTGTGGTACAAGACTCCATTCATGGAGGTACAATAAGAAGAGCAGAGACCTGACTTCAGAGTGTCAAACAGGAGAAACCTAACACAGAGAAGGTACAAATTCCACCAACTCCCTGCCTCAGGTGTGAGGATAACACCCCAGTAACAGAGGATGCCTTGGTTTGAGAGAAACTTGGGTAAGAGGTAGGATCACCCATGCCAGTTGCACTAATCATGGGTCATAGTCCATTTCTGCTGTAGTCAGTCCAGAGTAGGTGTGCTCTGGTGTGTCACCAATGATGTGCGGGTTTAGGACCTTATGGTATCACACAGTTTGGCAGTGTTGCCAGTACAGGTATGGCACAGGAAGCAGAGTACATCTATGCACAATGATTATGTTACATTGAACAGAATTCTGTAGTACCTAACTGTATGCCAATGACGTCCAGAACAAGCTTCCTGGGCCTATGGCTGGGGCTTATGAAAACTTACTAACTTTTCTAGGTACTTCAGATGCATCCCTATACAACCCACCATCTATGAATTTGACAAGAACTTGAGCTTGGATTGCCCTCTAGTGTTCAAAGAGTGGCAATGCAACAGATCACTTCTGGCAAACCTGGTCTTGGGCATGCTAACTAAGCCCGCTTGAAAAGACAAGTCATGATTGCTTCCGTGCCCAGATGAGGTTTCACACCAAAACCATCAACAGCTTTCCATCACTAGGACCTTGGGCTGGAGGAGCTGGATCAGCCGTGACAAGCACTGCTGCTCTACAGAGGGCCTGTGTTCAGTTCCCAACAGCACATGGTACCTAAGGACCACACTTAACTCTAGTTCCAGAAGATCTGACATCCTCTTCTGACCTCTGTGGGCACTGCAAACACATGGTAGGCACTGTACACACATGGTGTGCACATATATACGCATGTAGACAATACAATCACATGTCAAATTAAAGTCTTAAAAAGTAAAACCTCACTAAGCCAAAATAAGGTAGCAGAAACTGACTAGACAGTAATCAGTGATGGAGAGAACTCACAGGGCTCACAACAGCTTTCTCAGGAAACCCAAGGAGCTCAGAGGGAGCCCGGATAAACTTCTAGTATTCTAACACAGAAACTGACAGGAAGAAATAAGAACTGTGTAGAGCTAAAAATGCACACTGAGCAAAATAGAAAGTGTGGCAGGAGGCATCAGCTCCAGAGAGGTCAGACACAGGAGAATGTCACTGACTTAGAGCCCAACCATTTGCAAACATTTACCTGGAGTGGGGGGAAATGAAGCATGGTGAGGATGGCTCACAGGAGCTTTGGGGCAACATTAAAAAGCAAGTATCTGAGCCAATGGGGGTAAAAAAGGGCATGAATGCCAGCAGGGTAGAAAACTTCCCGACAGGAAGGCTACACACACACAGGGACAGGATATCATAGGTCAGATTTAATGACGATGAAGGGGAGGAAAGGCATTTCCAGCAAACCAATAGCAGGAAGAGTCTATCTCTACCCAGAACTCCTGAAAGAATTCTAAAGGGAATAATTCTGCATATGCACAGAGAGGCCAATACTGTAAACAATGAGGATAAACCAAAAAATGGGAATAAAATCCTCTGAAATGATTAATATTTTAGTTAGTTACGATAGTCAGCAAGGAAAGATATAAAATATATCCCCCCAAAAGTGTACAGAGGGATTGGAGAGACAGTGAAGCAGTTATGTGCTTGCTTGCAAGCGTGAGGACTGGAGCTTGGATTCCCAGAGCCCATGTAAATGGCCCCTGTGGGGAGAAGAGCTCCCAAGAGCAAATCAGATAGCTGGACATATCAGCCCATCAGGAGCTCAGGGTTTCACTGAGTCAGGCAAACATTCACCTTGGGCTTCCACATACATGTGCACACATGTAAATGGGAGGAGGGAATGCAAGAGCAGCATCTCCTTCCTGGCTTACCTTATTCTGTTTCTGTCCTTACGTTTATGATGTGTAAGTTGCCGTCATTGAAAACAGCTTGTTATAGTGAGAAGAGAGTTTTGTAAACCTCACGGTAATGCAAAGATGCTAGCAACCGTGCTAGCAACCATTGACGCCAGCTGCATGGCCAGCAGCTTTCCCCTTGCAGGGAACAGCACGCCATGCACTCCGGGAATACACCTGAGTTTGCAGACTTGCCATAGGCAGTCAGGGATATCCCAACCTGGTGGTTCTTATATCCCTTTAAAAAATATTTATTTTTATTTTATTTGTATGAGTGACTGTCTGATCATATATATGTACATGATATGTGTGCCTGGTATCCATGTAAGCCAGAAGAAGGTATCAGACATCCTGGAACTGGAGTTGCAGACAGTGTCTGCGGTTATATGGATGCTAAGAACCATCTGGGGTCCACTGCAACAGCAGCCAGTGCTCTTAAGCATGGAACTATTGCCCCTGCCTCAGCTCCTATCCTTAATGAGCACTGAGGCAAGATCAGCAGAGGCCTGGAGACTAGGAAGGGCAGGTGATGAGGCGCACATGACACAGTAAGCAATGTGAGACTGTGACCATGACTCAGCGCATGGCAGGCCATAGAGCTGATGGAAAGGAGATGGACATCAACCAAAGCCATCATGGTGCACCGTCAAGCATCTTATGGGTGAGGGTCTTGACCAGGAAAAGCAAACACTTAGAAAACAAACCCAGGAAGCCCAGGAGATCCTTCTTTGTCTCACAGGTAACTTTCATTGAGGACCTGCAGACCCTAACCCTCAGTGCTGACTGAGATGGAATGTGGTCAGGAGCGTAGGTGAGCCCACTTACACAAAAACAATGTCCCCTCTCTTAGAGTAAGCAGGAATCGCACTGGCTATGGTAGAGAAGCCGTACGAGTAAATGATGGCTTCTTCGGTCTTCATAAATTTTGCCAGGCGCTCTTCCAAATCCAGATGGACATCTATTTAAGAAAAAAGTTAAAACAGTTAAACTGTCTTATAATTCTTTTCTGTTTACTAACAAATGATTAAAAGTACATAGTAGTGTGCCGGACAGTGGTGGTGCATGACTTTAATCCCAGAGCTTGGGAGGCAGAAGCAAGTGGATTTCTGAGTTCGAGGCTAGCCTGGTCTACAGAGTGAGTTCCAGGACAGCCGGGCCGGGGCTACACAGAGACACCCTGTCTCA
>NW_022196913.1:57869349-57882586 GCF_008632895.1 Mastomys coucha
AAAAAAAAAAAAAAAAAAAAAAAGAAGAAAAAAAGTACATAGTAGTTTAATTACTGTCCCTTTTACCTTACAGACAAAATGGAATTTAAAACATATAAATTTATGTGTGCATGTGCGTGAGCATATGTGTGTGTGTGTGTGTGTGTGCAAACACTTGTTTGGCATCAAGTAAACTTAACCTACAGAACCCTTTCACTAGCCCCTAAAATGGAATAAAAAAAAAAAAAAAAAAAAAAAAAAAAAAAAAAAAAAAAAAAAAAAAAACCAAGCCAACAAGCGTCCCTGCAAACCCTAGAAGATTAGTATAACCTCGGTCTCAACGTTGACCTTGGTCTCAATGTTGTGAGACCATGAACTAAAAGCAGCTCCCTATCGCCCCATCTCTAAGCAGACGAGATCCCAGCCTAGCTACAGACTTCTTCAACGTGTTCTAGAAGCCAGGCATTAACAACTGATCCCACGGTGATGGAGCAGGGCAGCCTTGCCTCCTCACCTCTGCCACCAGGATCCCACACACACTGGCTTCACTTACCTAACCCCCTCCCCTCCCCTCGACACTTTCCTGAGGCTGTCATGTACACGAGGCCTCTACACTTTAGCAGAAAGAGCTTGACCTGTTCTTCATCAAGACATGCTAGAACTCAAGTGGCATCTTCTCCAACAGCCCAGGTTAGCACTCAGGTGCAGCAAGTGTATACTGAGGAAATTCAAATTCACAGCACCAACAGAAATCAGGTCCTCATGTAGAAGCAGCTTAAGAATGCTGGTATATGGGAGGCAAAGGCAGGTGGATTTCTGAGTTTGAGGCCAGCCTGGTCTACAGAGTGAGTTCTAGGACAGCCAGGACTACACAGAGAAACCCTGTCTCAAAACACCAAAAAAAAAAAAAAAAAAAAAAAAAAAAGAATGCTGGTATAAATCCACAGAATCACAAAGGGTAGGAATAAAGAAAGGGACTAAGGGGTATAGGAAAGAGAAAAAGAATAGATAGTTATGGATGGACGGGTGTGGGTGGGTGTCCTGGAACAGGAGGTTCAAGTAAGGAGGAGGAGGGAGGGAACACAGGGACAAACACCTAAATAAGGGCCATTTGAGGGGTAGTATGACAACTGTGTGCAGTAGAAGCTTTCTAGGATGTATACATATATGAAGGCAATCCAAATGAAATCTCTAAACAATGTGGGGAGACAGAGCTGTAGCTGGCCATCTCTTGTGTCCAAATGAAGCTGCCAGCACAAGGACTGGGTTACCTTTAATGGAGCTGTTGGCCAAGAGGATCCCATAGGAATCCTAAAGAACCCAGGCTGCTGCTAAGACTATAGGCTATTCTCCACAAACCGATGTAAGGCTCCATTGCTGATGGTAACATACAACTCACTGAACAAGAAGTCTAGCTGGAGTCTACATAGAGTCCATTTCTATGTTCTAGCATCTTTGGTACAGGAACACACTCTTGCATGGTACCAAAAGAAAAGGTAAACACCACGCCAGTCACAGCCCTCGAATCTGCACTGCTATCCTGCATGTAAGATGGTAGCACAAAGTTTGTGGGAACAACCAACCAATACTTGATTTGACTTAAGGCCCCTTCCATACACAACACTGCTTGAAGGATCAAGCACCATACTCATAGATCAATAGATCAATACCTTGCTCAGCCATCATCAAAAAAGCTTCCTCCTGGACTAGAGAGATGGCTCAGCGGTTTAGAGCACTGACTCCTCTTCCAGAGGTCCTGAGTTCACATGGTGGCTCACAATCATCTGTAATGAGATCTGATGCCCTCTTCTGCTGTGTCTGAAGACAGTTACAGTGTACTCTTACAATAAATA
Organism: Mastomys coucha; assembly: GCF_008632895.1. Lineage (NCBI taxonomy): Eukaryota > Metazoa > Chordata > Mammalia > Rodentia > Muridae > Mastomys > Mastomys coucha. Next base: position 57,871,182 of record NW_022196913.1, read on the forward strand.
ATATCTTAAAAACAACAACAACAAAAGCTTCCTTCAATAGCAGATGGGAACAAATATGGAGACTCCTGTGATAGCTGCTCTTGCTGTCAACCTGACTACATCTGGAATGAACTGGAATCCAGAAATGGAGGGCACACCTGTGAGAGAGCTTATTTTAGCTTGGATTGAAGTGGGAGAATTCACTTCTAGTCTGGATCTTTGAGGCAGGAACACACACACCTTTGACCTGGATCTTGAGGGGGGAAGATACTCCCTGAATCTGGGCCACACCTTCCACTAGAAGCCTACATAGAAGGTGCTGCTCACGGTCTGCTTGCCTCAGCCTTGCTAGCACACATCTTCCTTCACAGGCATTGGAGCCTATTTCTCTGGGATTCCAGCAGATACTGAAATGAAGACCAACCAAGAAATCCAGCCTTGTGGACTGAGCAATTACTGGATTTTTGGATTTTCTTCTCACAGCCAGCCATTTTTGGATTAGATGGACTGTAGCTTGTCATTCATCCCAATAAATTTCTCTCTCTCTTTCTCTCTCTCTCTCACTTTTCTCAGGCTCTAGAGAACCCTGATTAATATAACCCACAAGCAGACATCACAGAGAGGCAGAGGCAGAGTATCTGATTCTTGTGCCTTCTCTTGGGCACTTTTCCTACTGTTTGTCTCACCCAACTCCAAAGTGTTAGTTTTTGTTGCATCTTATTCTATTCTGTCCTATTTTATTAGTATCTCTCAGAAGGCTGTCTGTTTTCTAATGACAGACAGAAAGGGAGCTGATCTGGATAGGAGTGGAAACCATAATCAGGATCTGTTATATGAGAAAAAAATCTATTTTCAATAAAAGTGGGAAAAGGGAATGCTGGTATAACAGATAAATTTTAATTGTGAGCTGACATATTTAGTCACTGTAAAATCATGGTTCCTTGTAGCCTTTCAATGCAGTCTGAGCCATTAATTCATGTTCAGGAGGAAGGATATCAGTCTCTGAAGCAGCTCACCATCAAATGGCTCAGCCTTTTCTTTTTTTAAGATTTATTTATAATTATATGTAAGTACACTATAGCTGTCTTCAGACACTCCAGAAGAGGGCATCAGATCTCATTACAGGTGGTTGTGAGCCACCATGTGGTTGCTAGGATTTGAACTCAGGACCTTCAGAAGAGCAGTCAGTGCTCTTAGCCGCTGAGCCATCTCACCAGCCCCCTGGCTCAGTCTTAAGTGCATCAAAGTCCCTTAAAAATGAGGACTTCTGAGGGAGCACTGGCTCATAAACACTCCTTTACCCTGTCCATGCTCATGCCTGAAGGAGCAGATCAGCTTCACCATACGCTCTGTGCAGGGAGTACTTCCAGCTCAGGGAGGCAAACTGGCTCTGGTCCTTACCACTAACAGAGGAGAAGTAGGCAGGAGAAGTAGAGGCAGACTCCAAAGCAGCAGAGGAAGGAATCAGGGTGTGTCAACTGAGGAGACTCGTAAGTAATGGCAAGGGCAAGGCTTCTCCAAGGGACTGCAGGGAGTGGCACTGACAGACCCCAGATCAGCTCGATTCTCTAAAAGGTCCTACAATTTTTTTTTTTTTTTTTTGAGACAGGGTTTCTCTGTTGTAGCCCTGGCTGTCCTGGAACTCACTCTGTAGACCAGGCTGGCCTCGAACTCAGAAATTCGCCTGCCTCTGCCTCCCAAGTGCTGGGACTAAAGGTGTGCGCCACCACCGCCTGGCTAGGGGTTGTCTCTTACCCTGAGAATCCATAACCTTCAGAATGTAGCTGGAGGGGGTCAGTCCAGGCTACCAGGTCATGGTGAACTGTTCTTATTTGAGAGCTCCATTTCAGATGCTATGCAGTCTGTCACTTAGGAAGTAGATACACCATTGTTACTAACACTGAAAGGGCCTCTCAGCTCTCCAGACTCCTGTCACAGGTGAGAGACCGGAATGAGAAGCTGGACATAGCAGGGCTTGTCTCAGGGCCTTAAAAGGAAGCCCCACAGCGATAGAAACTGTGTCAGAGCATGCTCATCACTGTGTGCTCCCAAACCCACATACATTCATGTGCAGGGGAGCATTGTCACTACTGTGCTGACTGATGACACTAAAATATAGCTAGCTGCAGCATGCTGAACTGGAGAATCAGAGACAAATCAATGGCTTGCCTACCCCAAGTTTCAGAAACCTTGGCCTTTCCTTCTAACAATTCAGATTTTGGCTGACGTCAGTCTTGCAGAGCAGGTTCTGTGATGGGTCAACATGGGCAAGTGCAGAACTTGTTCCTCTTGATGCTGACTTGCGAGTGAACACACTCCCCTCCAAGGGAGAGGGCGGCAGGAAAAACCACCGGGTGCTGTTTGGTGACTGCTGATGGCCCTGTCTTCTGTGTGTACATCCACCCAGGCCAGCGAAGGCTCCCACTACACATGGAGTACAACTCAAGCACTACATTTTGTAACTCCCATCAGCAGAGATGAGGCTAGTATGAGGAGGTCTATGTTCCACACCCCCTAAAACCACTGATGCTTCAAGATCCTCCAGTCCTTTGACCACTGAGACATTCCAGAGCTCAGGCTGCAGCCAGGCTTCTAGGAGGTTCAGGCTGGGCACCCACCATTGGGTGTATACCCACACAAGTCTGAACCTCTTCCATGCCTCGAAATATCTCCTCTGATAAGCACGTAACTGCCACATCTTCCTCAGAGGGCCACTGGGAAGACACAATTTAATATCAATAAAACACTCAGAACAGTGCCCAGCTCTGAAAAAGACTTTTCAATTAAACTAATATCTAGGAGAAAGGGTTTTACTTTAAAAAACAAAAGTCTGGTTATCCCTTATCTTTTGATGAAGTTATGTGAATTCATAGTAGTTAACATTTACTTTCTGGAGGCCTTTTGTCTGGCTTCATTTACAATGAAGAAACAGTATACCCTGTTGGTTGGTCTCCAAAGGAAAGCTTAGGAAACAACTAACTTCACAATAGTTCAAATTCAATTTACGATGAGTTCTATTGAGAACTTTCTATTTTTATGTAAATACCATTCTTTTCTTTTTGTAGGTGGTGGTGGTTTGAGACAGGGTTTTTCTGTGTAGCTTGGCTATCCTGTAGACCAGGCTGGCTCAGAACTCAGAGATCTGCCTGCCCCTACATCCGTAGCACTGGAATTAAAAGCATGTGCCACCATGACCCAGTTAATAAATAATATTCTAAAAAAAACCAAAAAACAAAAAAAATTAAACAAAATTCCTTGGCCACTGAGCCAGCTTAGCAGGTAAAAGCACTTACTCCAGGCCTGGTGACCTGAATTTGGTTCCCAGAACCTATATGGTGGATGGCAGAACTAAGTCCTGCACACAGGCTTCTTCCCTCCATAGAAGCTGTGGCATACGCCCCTGCCTACACAGAAGCAAATAAGTGAATGTGAAACTCCAGAGATACAGGAGACATTAGCTGGGCTACCTGGGAGGCCGTGGCAGGAAGATCTCAAGTTAAGGCCATCTTGGACAACTTAGGGAGACCCTGACTCAAAATAAACAGACACATGAACACACATACACTTTTTCCAAAAAGTAAAACCACCAGTACTTACGTATTAAACTGTCATGGTGAATGTTTGGACCCCGTGACTCTTACTGAAATGCTCTGAGCAGCTATGTGCCTGCGGACTGCTCCCCACACCTAACAACCACGATCTTACGACCAGAAGAAAAGCAGCAGTTGATCTAGGAGTCTTGGCCCTCAGCCGCAGCCCAGCTGGCTACTCTCACAAAAAGCGGGCATTTTAAAGACGGACCACACGAGGCTCACTGCTAGACAGTGATGTCTTTTGACCCAGAGTAAGACCAAGAGGCCAGCACAGGAGATAAGGCAAACAGGGAAATATTGGCATGAACAGGCACCAACACACCCTCCTGAACACACAGGACCTAAGCACCCTGGAGGGAGACAAGGCTGTCAGCCCAAACCCCTCAGAAGTGTGTGGGAAGCATTCCCATCATGATTCTGTAGAGCCCCTCAGAAGTGTGTGGGAAGCATTCCCATCGTGATTCTGTAGAGGCTTTTAAACCACAATTAGCAACACTCATCAGCAGTACAAACGAGTAGATTTGCTATGTGGTGTCTACACGTGACATGCATGTTGTGTGCTGACCACTGTGAGAACTCAGTGTTCAGTTCTCTCAGCCAGACTTCTGGGAGGAAGGTTATATTACCCAAATTTTACATAAACTTTACCTTGGTCACTGTTCTACTGTCTTTCTGTTACAGTAAGTGGGCAAAAAGAATTAACAAAACAAAACCCTTATTTTGCACACGTGCATGCATACAGACGTTGCATGGGTGGGGATCAGAGGATGATGTAAGAGAGTGAGCTCTCTCTTCCCTTTCCTGCGAGCCATCTCACAGGCCTGGAAGGATGCATTCACAAGGAGAGTTATTCCTATAAGGGCTATATGTTCCTTGTCTAAAAGTTAAGAAAAGACCTAAAAGAACTATGAAAACAGATGCCCAAATGTACACCAAGGAGGGAAGAAGATCAAATTAAAAGCAACTTTTGTGGGCTTGGCAAAGCAATTCTAAGCCCTGAGCTACAGAGTTCAAGTAAACCTAACAAGTACAAAGAAGAGGGTCCTCACCTCTGCCTCAGGGCTCAGTGCAGAGGTCTGAAATTTAGCCTGAGACACTCAAGTAGTGCCTCTGACTTTATTGAATGTTAGAATTCCAAGGCAGGTCATTATAATTATTCAAAAATTGCTTCCAGAATAAGAGGAAAAACTCCCAACCAAACAGAAAATAACCTGCTAGAAAACAGGATAAGGAGAAGTCTAGGCTGCACATGTGCACACAGAGGAAGCAGGCTGGCAGGTGGGAAGGAATGGACCAGCCAGTCCCATGACACAGCCACCTTGTTGCACACGAGCCTGCAGCCCTGTTCAAATGAGCTTTCAGTTCATTTGTCATGGACAGAGGGAGTGACTGGTCTATAAAGTCATTTGCAAGTATTTCTTCTTTTTTTTTAAGATTTATTTATTACCATAAATAAATACACTGTAGCTGTTTTCAGACACACCAGAAGAGGGCATCAGATCTCATGATAGCCACCATGCGGTTGCTGGGATTTGAACTCAGGACCTTTGGAAGAGCAGTCAGTGGTCTTACCCACTGAGCCATCTCACCAGCCCCATTTGCAAGTATTCCTAAACCTGGGTATTCACTATATGCCTGTGGTGACCATTTAAACTTACAATAGGCTCATTTGTGGAACTGGGGTACAGCTCAGAGGACAAGCATGTGCCCAGAACACATTTGTGGAACTGGGGTACAGCTCAGAGGACAAGCGTGTGCCCAGAACACACAGACTGGGGCTTTACTCTAAAGTCACAAAACCCCAAAACATCCATTCCAACATTAAATCACAGCCTGCCCCATCTACGGAAGCTATCTGCAACTGACATCTGCTTGGCAAAAATAAAAAATAATAAAAAATAAAAACGCCACTGTCCCCAGGTGGAGCGCCACTTCCTTATCACCCACACTCCAGGGCAGCGCTCATGCTATCACCCACACTCCAGGGCAGCGCTCATGCCCAGTTGGAGCGCCACTTCCTTATCTCCCGCACTCCAGGGCAGCGCTCATGTTATCACCCACACTCCAGGGCAGCACTCATGCCCAGTTGGAGCGTCACTTGCTTATCACCCACACTCCAGAGCAGCGCTCATGCCCAGTTGGAGCGTCACTTGTCTATCACCCACACTCTAGGGCAGCGCTCATGCCCAGGTGTAGTTGGCAAACTCAAGTCAGACTGGAGGAGTGAGGTGGGCTTTACTTGCTTTGCTTTGTTTAGGCATTTTTGCCTTCCTTTTCTTCTTTTTTGAGAGAAAATGAACTGAAGTTGGGTGGGCCCTGGGAGGAGTTGGGGAGGGAACATAATCAAAATATATTGTATAAAATTGTTTAAATAAAAAATTTGAAAAAGAAAGCAAAAAATAATTAGAAATCAGAACACATAAAACAGTTTTATTTTTGCAAAAATGGGGAAAATGTACACATAAGGACGTCAACTGCGTGTGCTTAAGAAAAGCCCACAGCAGAGCTAACAAGAAATGGTTTTGTTTTAAGGGTAAGGTGGAGACTTCCGTAGGAGGGGCAGGTAGGTTAAGGCCTGAAGTCTGAACCTGGTACTGGTTCTTCAGTGAGGAGTGCTAAGTGACTGCATCCAGTGTGTACCTGCCAAGTATCACCAGGGAGAATGGGTCCGTCTAACCACACTTTCACAGCTCTGGGAAATCATTCTTAAAGACCCTCTTCTGATACAGCAATGCACCTTCTCTGTCTTCCCAGATTAATTCCTAAGCAGCAATCAAGGCCACATGACAAAAGACACTTTGAAGAAAGCAGTTCCTGAGGAGGAGGAGGAGGAGGAGGAGGAGAAGGAGGAGGAGGAAGGGAAGGAAGAAGAGGAGAAAGAGGAAGAAGGAGGAGAGGAGGAGGGGAAAAGCAGCTTTACTCTGGCAAACGCAGAGTGAGCCTCATAAAGCAGGTGACAGCCTGTAACCCCAGGAAGCAGCAGCCTTCCCGTTTTCTAGTCCCACACCACAGTGAGAACCAAGAACCCCTCTGCCCGTCTCAGGCAGTGGGGCTGGCCTGAGCTCAGTCCTTTAATCCCGCCATGTGAGCAGGAGCTCACACACAGACACTAGTGACCTCTACTCTCATCATACAAAGAAAAAAGCTACTTATAACCTAATAAATGTGTTCCCACTTTCTCCATGGTACTTGCTGCCCACGGCTCTTTGCCAGCTCTGCCTCTGGATCAGATGTGGCCTGCTGTTAGTTCTTGCCAAGTGGATGGTGGGAAAGAGAGGTGCAATGCCGCCTGTCCTGTGGGAACGCACTGTTGCCTGCCCTTTTGTTTCACAGTACCGTGGCACTAGACATGGATTCCCCCATGACTACAAAGAGAGTCCTTAGCAGTTAGCCCTTTCATCCAACAACAGCCATGCACAACCAAAAGCCTGTTTCTAGCACCATGTGCTGGGACTCCTGCCACAGAGCCGATCACGCTGGTGCATCCTTGGGCTCTTACAGCTCTGCCCTCTAAGTCCCACTCGTGCTCCCAAACAGGACTAAACGAAAGGTGCACATACACAGCTTGACACTTAAGAATACTTCCCAAGAGCTTCAAACTCAAACAGATCCATCCATCAAGGGAGTCTGAAAAAATGCACTTACCAAATGTGCCATAGAATCCTCGAGGACCACAGGTGCCCACGCCGTACTTCTTTAAAGACGAAAAAGCTGCGGCCTGTAAGGAAGCAAACTTGGAGTGACTTCCTGTGCATGGTGCAGACAATCCTCCCTGTTCTTGGCCCCACATGGCTCCTCCTCCCTGCTCCCACTTTCCCTTCCCTCTTGTAACTACTGCAACTCTACCAGGCTTTAGGAAACAGACAAAGACTGAAGGATCGGAGCAGCGACATTTGCCTACTTCTGGAAGCCGACTGACCACCGGGCTTTCCTGGAGGATGTCTACTAGCCCTGATCCTAACACGAGCTGGGGCAGCTTCCTGGATGTCTGCGCCTTCTACCCAGATCTGGTTTCCTGGGTTCTCTGCTGTCACCCACACTGAGCCCACCAGACCCTTCTGCCCTGCACGGTCCAAGTCCAGATTTGACTCTGTCCGACACATTAATGTGAAACACCGTCCCCCACTGATGGCCCACCAGTCTTTCCTGTCATTTCTTCGGCTAGCAGTGTCTCGCCCCACTTCAACACTGCGTGCTACTCACCTTAACCCGAGGGTTGGCCAGCAAGCCAAGGAAATTAAAGGAGGCAAAGTTGACACACTCTTTTCCATTCACCACGATGTCGTGGGCTGGAGGGCTGAGGAAAGACAGGGAGAGGTTTACGTCAGCACCCATCTGGGCACGTGAGAGCAGGCACAGCACAGCTCTGGAGCAAACCTTCCCTATTAGCTGTCCACCCCTTTCCTTTGTGCTTTCTGATAAGTTAGAGAATGGTAAGTTAAAAGTCAGACACCTTCCCATTAACTTTGTTCTTTAGCAGAGAAAAAAAGTGGGGGATTGTGGGAAAGTCAACAGGTGACTGGGGTCTGGTTCTCAGCACAGACGTGGTTGTTCCCACTGCTTCTATTCTAGTACCAGAAGACTTGATGCCCTCCTCCGACCCTTATGGGTACTGCACACATGTCGTACATATACCAAACACATACATACTCAGGCAAAATTGATACACGTAAATAAAGAACAAATGTAAAATCTGTTTTTTAAAAAAGGAGATAGATGAATGATAAATCTTTGATTTTTAAAACTTAAAAGGAGGAAGTAGCTAAATAAAATGTCTAAAACTATAATAAAACAATGATGGAAGAAATATAAAATGATCAAGATCAAAGGTAAGAATAAGCAAAATGAATTATGATCCTAAAGTGTTTTAAAATGTTATCTTTAGCAACCCACTGAAAGAATAACTCATTTTCTAGTTAACGATCTTTGAAAGGCTCCCTCATGCCCCCTCACAGTAGCCAGCTATATGAGAGCCAGATGTGAGCATAGCTGAGGTTGGGGGCAGGCTCTCAGGCAAACAAATATCAAGTCCTTTAGCTGACATAAGGAAACAATACAACACAACACAACAGATGCTATCACACTCCTGTCTGAGTGAGGAAAGGGACTGTGCCCAGAGCTGTGGCTTCAGCTGCACTGCTGCCTGGCTGTGTCTATGGGGAGCCGGACACAACTGGCATATTGCACTTAGAGACACTATTTATTTTTAAGCAGATCTGGCAACTCAGGAGGAAAGAGGTACACAATTCTGGAAAGCTAGAGAAGAGACAATGTGAAATCAATTCACAGACATGTACTAGATCATAGAAAATGGACAAAGACTTAGCATTTAGGAGGCAGAGGCAGGAGTTCTGTGAACTGGAGGTTAGCTTGGTCTACGTAGTGATTTCCAGGCTAACCAAGGCTACATAGACAGATCGTGTATTAAGAAAACCAAAGGAGGGCTGGAGAGATGGCTCAGTGGTTAAGAGCACTGACTGCTCTTCCAGAGGTCCTGAGTTCAAATCCCAGCAACCACATGGTGGCTCACAACCATCCATAATGAGATCTGATGCCCTCTTCTGGGGTGTCTGAAGACACTACAATGTACTTATAATAAATAAATAAATAAATCTTAAAAAAAAAAAAAAGAAAACCAAAGGAAAAAAAAAACCGCAAAAATAAAAAAGAGCAAAAAGGGACACAGAGTAGGAAAAAAGTCAAAAGGGCAGTGAACAGAAGTTCCAAAAGCAGAGAGCGGGGGAGAAAACAAAACAGAGACACACAGCAGGGGAGGGAGGGAGGGAGGGAGGGAGGGAGGGAGGGAGTCCTGCCTACTCTCTTCCACTTGTTGGTTGAGCTGGCACAAAGTATCTGAGATGAAATATCTGAGCAACAATGAATTCAATGAATATAAGACACCTGAAATAAAGCAAATGTTTGCTTTATTATAAAATTTCTAAAAAGACATACGTCATAATACCCAGTACTATAAAACATGGCATTTTTTTTTTTACTTTGGAATAGGGCTTGACTTTGTAGCTCAAGATGGTCTTCAACTGGTCATACAGCCCAGGCTGCCCTTGAGTTCCTGAGCCTCCTGCCCCTGCCTTCCAAGAGCTATGACTGATGACAGCTGTGTACCACCACGCCCAGCAACACTGTGTATCATGGTATTCAATATGAATAAAGTACTTGCAAAAATGTAAAAGACACAAAGCCAAACTCAGCAAGGGCACAAGAACTATTCAGAAAGGAACATACTTCCCAAAATCAAGGCAAAATCATAAACCACTAAGAAGACAGTACAAGGAAAGCAATGTTCTTGTTTAAAAAATAAAAAAGCCTGATGACCTGAGCTCCGTCCCTTGAACTCACTCTTGAAGATTGTCCTCTGATCTTCACAGGTACACTGCAGTCACACATGCACTCTTGAGCACACAGACACATTTAAAACAATACAAATTCTGCTTAAAAGTACTCTTTTCCCAGCACACATTAAAACCACAGGCTACAGCTGGACAGAACTTACAAAGGGTGGATCCTCATCTCCACTCTCTAAAGCTCTAAAGCAACGGATCCCCAGGGGCAGAGCCATGCTACACAGAGAGGAGGCTGCAGAGCTGAGCCTTTCCCAGTGAGTGGTGCATCCAGAGCTGTCCCACGACAGCACAGTGTTCTTATGTGAGAAGGAAGCTACACAACTCTGAATGCCTGCTCCTAAGGTATCAGAAAAAAGGCCAAATCATTACTAAAGTAAACACATATAAATCACTTGATTGGTACATCTTAAAAATGCAAAAAGGCAAATCCCAAGTGTGACTCAATTTTAAAAACACAGAAATGGAAATGACACTGGACAAAGTTCAACATCGATATCTAAACTCTTAATCATTCAGATAAGACACTGTAAGAAAAATATATCGGTAACAAGGCAGACAATGAGGGCATTCTCTAAGAATAGAAACCAAAGCTGTTTATTTTCTTACTGCTCAGCATATCACAAAATGTCACACTGTGTGTAGTGGGACTGTGTGCAGAGATCAGCTACATAAACAAGAGCGGTCACGCTATCCCCTACAAGGCCTGGGTCATGTCACACACGGACTCCAGAGTCATGAAAGTACTGGAGCCGACGTGGGAAACATATGCAATGTTTAATAAAATACAAAATGTGCAACACTAAGAAAAATATTAAGGAAGCAACGTATGATGTTCATGTGAAAGGACTGCTTAAAGTAAAATTCTATTAGGGTTTCCAAGGAAATCTTATAAACTTCAGTAACGACACTGAAGTGGGAAGCCCACGCATGGCTCAATGCAAATAGAAAGAGGAGGGAAGTTCCCTCACAGGAAGGTTAACACCGGGCTCAGTGCTGGGGCGGAAGGCAGAGACCACTGGGAACCTGGCATGCTGACAACTGTGCAACTATTCGGACTTGGTAAAGTAGGAGAGTATGTGGCCCACAAGCTATCAGGCCATGGATCAGTTTTTCTATTGACAAAGTTGAGAAACCATACACAAAGGTGGCTTCCAGATTTTATGGAACATAAAAGACACTTTAAAAATGACAGAAGCCACTGCAAAGAGGGATGGACACACTGACAGCTGCTATAGCAAAGATGGCCCCAAAGGCACTAAACTTAGTGTCACAAAATGTCACACTTTGCATGGTTTCTTTCATACGAAATACCTAGACTGGCCTAGTTAGTAGAGAGGGCAGATAAACACTGTCAGGGCCTGAGAGCAGGGGAAGGTGGAGAGAGATGGAGAGCAGGGGAAGGTGGGGAGAGGTGGAGAGCAGAGGGAGGTGGGGAGAGAGATGGAGAGCAGGGGGAGGTGGGGAGAGATGG
>NW_022196913.1:57883700-57884350 GCF_008632895.1 Mastomys coucha
GAGAGAGATGGAGAGCAGGGGAAGGTGGGGAGAGAGATGGAGAGCAGGGGAAGGTGGAGAGAGAGAGAGATGGAGAGCTCTAGAATTCAGACGCTGGTGATAGTGGCAGACTTTGGTAACACAACAAAGACTACCTATTTAAGTTTAACTGAGATTGTAAAAGAATCAATCTTGTGCCCTGTGGATAGCTCAGTAAGGCATGTTTTAAAAGAAAAAGCTAAAGTGGCACTTTCATGTCATATGAGAACTAAAACAAACAGGTGTTACCTCAACTGCAGTAAGACTCAGTGCATCAATAAAAACATCAGTTCAGACAGGGTCATAGTTCAGCTGACACACACAAAGCTTGGGTTCCATTCTTAGCACCACAAAAACCCCTATGGGTTAGATGGGAGAGACAGCTGAGCAGTGGTGGACTGTGGTTCTGTGGATCCTAGCACCCAGGCTGAGAAGCTCCAAGGGGCCCAACACTCTCTCTGGCCTCCACAGGCACGCACACATACACACACGTCTGCATATTCTCTCTCTCTTATACACACACACAAACTAATCAAAGGAAAACAATTTAAAACTACCTAATATGTTGTCTCCTCCTAATTCTCTACCACTGAACTACAATCTCAGCCCATTTATTATTAGCATTTAATTTT
>NW_022196913.1:57884360-57905021 GCF_008632895.1 Mastomys coucha
GCTTTAAATTCACTCTGTAGCTCAGGCAGGGCTTAAACTTGAGATCCATCTGACTCAGCCTCCTCAATAGCTGGAATTCCCCACACTGAGGTCTAGCCTCTCTTAACTTTTGTAAACAGTGCACGTGATGCTCTTGGCTTTAATAAAAATTGTTAAAAAAATAACAGTCGGTGATGGTCAGCAGAGTGTACATGTGTGAAATAAACACAACTTCGAGATAAGTATGAGACATGTCCCAGACTCTGTTTGTCCTCTAATTACATGAAGGAGAAAAATTAAAGAGAGGCCTAGAACAGTTGTTGCCGATAACCTCAGAGCTGGGTTTTGTGCAAGCAGGATCCCTGGATCAGGCAGACCAGCCAGAAAGCAATGACAGCTGCACATTCGGTGAGACACTATCTCAAGGGAATAAGGCAAAGAAAGGCAGAGAAAGACACTGGACCACAGGCCTGCAAACATTTGCATATGTGCACACTGGATGGTTGTACCTGCTTCCCACTTAGGGAGAAAGACAGAGAGAGGGTGAGGAAAGAGAGAAAGGTCAATGCAGGAGAGAGACCAAATTTTCAAGCCAAAAGATAAGATTGTAAGGAGTCTCTGAGCAGCAGGACAGGAGAAGGACAGAAGGTTCTAGAAAAAAGTAAAGAAAACCCTACTGGCTAACGTGAGTGAACAGAGATGGAGAGTCCTGGAGAAAGATGCAATGAACTGCAGACTGCCTGAGAGAACCAGCAAGTAACCAAGGACAATGTGCAGGAGAAAGTGAGCTTAGCCGCACGGCACTGGGCCTAGCCGCACGGCACTGGGCCTAGCCGCACGGCACTGGGCCTAGCCGCACGGCACTGGGCCTAGCCGCACGGCACTGGGCCTAGCCGCACGGCACTGGGCTCTTTAACGGCAACAGAGCCAGAATCGGAATTAGCAGGGAAGGGAGGAACAAGGCTGGGCACAGGCACCCGGTGCTGAGACACAGTAGAGGGCCACAGCGTACTGCTGGCCCTGCTCTGGACTACCTGTCCCTAATTGTTACAAAGACCTGACCTGACATAGAATGCTGTGGTCCTGGGAACAGCGAGCACTGGTGTATTTATAGCCAGTATTTAGTTCTACCACCAGTTGTAAAATAAAAACTCAGAACCAAGAAAGATGAGTGCAGGTTAGGGGAAGAGAGATTTGCTTTTTAAAGAAAAACAAAAAGATAAGCCCAAATTAGAGTTTAAAAGATTCCCGGGCAACCCTTGAAAACTACAGCGGTTACTCAAAGCACTGTCTTCATTTAACAAGGGATGCCACACAATCCCCAGGCATGGGCAGACAGTCACCCGGAGACGATGCTGTAATTGAGAGCAGGATGGTTCTTGGAGACCGGAGGGACGAGGGGCTCTGGCTGCCACTCTTCAATCAGTTCTTCCTTCTCCTGCAGAAGAACAGGCTAATATTAGAGTGCAGCCCAGCGTGGGTCACTGCAACACAGCTCCATTCAACAGTGCGGCACAGAAACCTCTCTGCCATCCTCCCTGGGTTCAGGGTATTTCCCTCCCTCACCTTCTCCTACTACTGCTTTTCTAAGCAGTCTTTGGGTAACATGACAACTTAAAATCTTAATTCTATGCTCAGATTTCCTCTTCCCTGGCAAACATAATGTATCAAAATTCCACTTCATATATGCACTCTCCTTTGGGTCTCAGGGACAACCCACATAGCCTGTGTGTGGATCGTGAAGCACAGCAGCTCCCATGTGCCCTCTGAACCACCCAAGCAGGCCGCTGTTCCCTCCAGTGTGGCTTTACCCCACTGTCCTCACACTTTGCCTACTCTGATGCTTCGTAACCCCTGCTTCTCCCTTCGTGAAGTGTTGTGACACACTACAGGGCTGAGTTTCATTCCTTCTTAGATGTAGCTTCGAGTGAAACAAGCTTCATCTCTTACCTTGGCTGTAAGATCAGAACGTTCCTGCAACTTGTAAGTTTTAGAGAAAACGAGTCTGATTATCCAAAGTATTAGGATTCCTTCCAGAATGAGATGGTATGCTGGAGCCTGCGAGGGAGAAGAGCAAAGACAAAGTAAAGAAACAAAAGAAGCTATTTCAAAGCCCGCAGGGAAATGGAGCCCACCACAGTGCTGCTGCTCCTGACCTTCACATTCTCACCACATAACCCTCACTGCTGGGGCTTCCTCAACGGCTCTCCATGCCTTTCCCATCTTAACAGGCAATTACTCCCTACCACAATCAGCTTTTAAAGCTCCCATTAATGGAAACGAAAAAGACGGACCTGACACACAATCATGACACTTAAAACAACACTCTCTTATTTTTCAGATAATTCAAACTTTGATTGACAGGAAATGACTTCAGAGAACAGTGCACACCTGAACACACCGTCTGCACCCTCAGCCCACAGAAAAATTCACTAAGTCACATGGAAACCAGTGTCCATAAGTTGCAGAGTTTTGCACACTGCGCTGTATTTCCCGTACCCAGCTAAATCTCCTTAAATGTTAGACAGTGCAGTATGGAGTGTGGACGGGGTGGGGTGGCAGCAAATGCTTAAAGGAACTCAGTGCTCTGTTCTATAAGTTGCTCAAAGAATTCCAACCTCATCCATGCTGAGAGGCACAAAGATAGCTTTATTTTCATTTGAAGTTATTCATTTTTTAAAGTGTATGGTATTCTGTCTGTCCGTATATCTGTGTACCTCCTGGGTGCCTGATACCTGCAGAGACCAGAATAAGATTTCCCTGGAACTTGTTACAAATGGCTGTGAGCCACCATGTGGGTGCTGGGAACTGAATCCAGACCCTCTGATGGAGCTGTAAGTGCTCGTAACTGTTGAGGTGGTCTAGCTGCTGAGGTGGTCTCAGCTACTCTGGAGCTGTAAGTGCTCCTAGCTGCTGAGGTGGTCTAGCTGCTGAGGTGGTCTAGCTGCTGAGGTGGTCTAGCTGCTGAGGTGGTCTCTTAGCCACTCTGCTATCTTGTTTTGTACCTATTTTCAGGGTAGAGGCTTGGCTGAGTATACATAGAAGAATCTAGACCAATAACCCACCAGTCAGTTAGTGCTAGATACTCTATTCCAGTGGGCTATTTTACCAGAAAAATCATTTAAAACAGCCATGTTAAGCTGAGTGTCATGGTACATCCCTTTAATCCCAGCACTTGGGAAGCACAGGAAGGCAGATCTTTGAGTTTAAGACCAGGACGGCCTCCATAGTTGGCCCCTTTGTCAAACAAACAGCAACAAAGGAAGCAAAACAGAAACCCAGGCCTTTGTTTGTTTTGTTTCTGAGACAGGTCTCACTATGTAGTCATGACTGGCCTGGAACTCACTCTGTAGATCACGAGTGCTGGGACTGTGGGAATGTGCCACCATACCCAGGAAGCTCAGGCATTTAAAAGTTAGACATGGTGGGGTGTGCCTAAAACTCCAGGGGTATTTGGAGTTCAAGGAGAGCCCAGGTTACTCTGTGAGATTTTATCTCAAGATGCAGATGCGTACTTACAAACTTAAATACAAAAAAAGATTAACAATGAAGCATGAATGGTGGTATTTCATCATAGCTAAAAAAAAAAAAAAAAAAAAAAAAAAAAAAAAAAAAAAAAAAAAAAAAAAAAGAAAACAAACAAAAACATACCCAGATTATGGAGACTGGAAAACTGCTGACGGACTCACAAACTTTCAAGTTAATGTGAAAAAACCACTAAAACTATATAGATCACAAACGCACATGCACACACACATCTTTACTTTTCTGGGATACTATACTAACATCAAATTGTACAAAAATACACAGAAACTGAGAACAAGAACAGAAATCTCTCTTTAATATGACTTGAAATTTTTGCTGACTTCTCTTAAAATTAATTTAGGAATAACTCCAAATAATCTTGATTTTCTCAGTAATTGGATGACTGCTGGCAAACATCTGTTCAACCCCACAAAGAAATTACCCTTGAGTAAAAAACTGCCAGTCTAGGGAATTACTCAAATAACCATCAGGAGCTGTAGTCGGGTTTGTTTTGTTTTGTTTTGTTTCTTGCTCTCTCTCCTCAGGAAATGTGATGCATCATGAATTCTCCTAAGTCTGCGTTGGTCCCTTTTGGGGCTTAAGAAGTCACATTGTACAACAAAAAATTACTCACTTCTTTAAACAAAAAATCAATCTGAGTAACTAAGTAGCTATAGCTAACTTAGTATTGAACCTCAGTATAGAACATTAAATCAAGTGTGCTCTCTCTCAAATATTCGTCATAAGGAAATTTCAGGTAGATCTTATAATGGAGCATTATCATTACCAGTTCCAGTCAGTAGCAACTTTTTGGAATGTTAACAAGAGAACTGAAATTCACTTTCAATTAACGTGACTTCTCTATGCACTGTGATCAGTCGGCTTGCTTACTGTATTATCTCCAAGTTTTGGATCTGTGTAGTCCAATACAAACCCACTAATCATATTTGGCCAACGACGTTTACATTAAAGTGCAATTACAAATTCATTGCCACAGTGCAATTACAAATTCATTGCCACACGTGGCGTTAGCGACTGCTGTACTGAACAGTCCCTGACATAAATGACACAGATATGTTCTATAGGATACAGCAAGATAGCTCAGTTGTCAAATAAACCAGCATTCTCCCAAGGCCGGCATTTGGATTTCATATTGTCTTACATAGTTGAATAAAACCACTCAAACCCTTCAACCTCTCTTTAAAAATCTTTCAAAAAATTAAATGTTTATAACATAGAAATTGTGGGCAAAGGATAGGCTACTCCGTAGTCATCAATTCCCAATTATTCTGCTTTTCTAAACTACTCTCTCCGTACCCTGGGTAAAGTTTACAATAGATGATAAGGCATCTCTCACACCTAAGACTTCCCACTCCCATTAACCACGTCTCGCCATCAGTTCCAACTGTGGTTCTGAGGACTTGCGTGTCCTCAGCACCCCTCCCAAGAGCTGCTTTCCCGAGACCCTGCCCGGCTCCAGGAGGCAGGTACAGCCCAGACCCCCGTCCGCTGCGCTCCGGGGGAGCAGAAAGCACCGCGGATCCGGGGCGCAGGTCGCTAGGCCTCGGGCCGTGCGCTTACGGGAAGCTCCAGTAGCGAACCCACCTCGTACAGCGCCTGCACCATCTCCACCAGCACCCACTGCTCCGCCACCGTCGCCATGGTCAGCCACCCGACTTCCGGCAGGCGGGCCACAGCGCGTCAAGTAGTGCGCGGCGCGGACTAGTGACGCAATGAAACTCGGGGGCGGGACTGTCGGAAGTCGAGCGGTGCGTTTTTTGTTCCTGTGTGGTTTGCTTGGACCCGGGTGGTAAAGACAGAGGTTCGGAACCCCTGAGGCTTGTCTAGCGACACGCGGTGGACTTTGTGCTGAGAGAATTAGCTCGCAGCCTTTGTCCTGGGCAGTCGGCTGGGCCCAGGGTTATTAAGATAGACGAGATTAGGCCGGGCGTGGTGGTACAAGCCTTAAATCTTATTTCGGAAGGCAGAAGAAGGATCTGAGTTCTGTCTAGGCGAGCCTGCTCCACGTGGTCAATTCAAAACCAGCCAGAGCTACACAGTGAGACCCTGTCTCAAAACACAAACACAGACAAACTAAAAAAATAAAACACGAAGGAAACATATCTTTCACTTTTAAATAACAAGCAATGCGCCGGGCGGTGGTGGCGCACGCCTTTAATCCCAGCACTTGGGAGGCAGAGGCAGGCGGATTTCTGAGTTCGAGGCCAGCCTGGTCTACAGAGTGAGTTCCAGGACAGCCAGAGCTATACAGAGAAACCCTGTCTCGAAAAAAACCAAAAAAAACCAAAAAAAAAAAAAAAAAAAAAAAAAAAAAAAAAAAAAAAAAAAAAAAAAAAAAAAAAAAAAAAAAAAAAACAAATGTTATGTGCACACCAATTTGCATTTCCTGAGACTTGTCCAGAAGTGCCATTGACACAGCAATTTTACTTTTTAAAGGGCATGGGGGAAGAAGTAAACTGGGTCTGGAGAGAGAGTTCAGTCAATAAAGAGATCCAGAGAGCAATCCCCAGCACCCATGCATTACTTTGAGGTAGAGATAACAAATCCCTGGGGTTCTCTGGGCCAGCTGCCCACTTGAGTCATTGGCCACAGGTAGCCTGTGTCTCAAAAAACAAGGTACACGGCTCTTGAAGAAGGACATCTAAGACTGTCCTCAGGTCTCCATACGCACACACACACACACACACACACAAACACACACACACACACCTGTACACACCCACACATATATCCAATCTATTTCCCAAATGACTCTACCAGTTTTGTATTTAGCAACCATATTCAATTTCTCTCCCTCCTCACCAGAATTTATCACTTTTAAAAACTTTGACCATTCTTACAAATGTGTGTTTATATCTCATTTTTGTTAAATTTGTTAGGTTTTTAACTAGATAGTGACGCTGAAACGTCTTTATATGTTTACTTGACATCAAATAAAGCTATTGGATTCCCCCCCCCCTTTTTCTTTTTTAAAGATTTATTATGTGTACGAGTGGCTTGCCTGAATGTATGTATATATACCACCTGTGCATGGTTCATGTGGAATCCAGAAGAGGGTGTCAGACTCCCTGGAACTCAAGTTCCATGTGGCTATGAGCTGCTGTGTAGGTACTGGGTCTTCAACCTGCATCCTCTGCAAGAGCATCAAGTGCTCTTAGCCAGCAAGTAAAGCTCTGGTGAAAAGTCTGTTCATATCTCTTCTTCATTCTCCAACTGGATTATTTCTACTTGGGCTACTCCATTCTGAAATGCTAGGCTTCGATTTGATATGTGGGAGAGTAAACATTTGTATCTCCTGAAGCTCTGATCTTGAAAACCCGATTTTAGGGCAACTTTGCTGTCATTTGGATATTGCCTTCAAAACTCCTGTAGAAATTAAATTGATGTTGTTAAGGCATTAAGAGATAAGGCCTTTGCGACCATGTTAGACATAAGGGTGCTGTCCTCATAAATGGATTATTACTATTGTATGAGAGCAGATTAGGCATCACAGTATGGCTTTGTTCTATCCACCAGTTCTCGAATATCCTCACTTGTCATGTGATGGCCTCTGGCAGGTTGTGACACAGTAGGATGGCTCTCACCAGGTCATACCACCAAACTGGACTTTCTAGTTTCTCGAATTATGGAAGTTCAATTTCCTAGCTTTATAAATTCACCTGTAGGGAAAGAATGGAGGACGCTAGGTAGGCTTAGGAGCTTGGGGCTTTGGGAGGTGAGCGGATCATGAGTGTACAACACTCTTTCAGAAAAGAGACCCCAGACAGTCTCTTTCCTCCTCTTGGCCCCAGGCAGCCACCACCCTGCTTTATTTTCTTAAGATTTTAGTTAGTTATCTCACACATGGGACCATGTAGTATCTTTGTCTTTGTCTTATAACTATCTTATTATACTTAGACAACTATACTATATACTATACTAGAGTATATGACAGGATTTTGGTTTTTCGAGACAGGGTTTCTCTGAGTAGCCCTGACTGTCCTGGAACTCACTTTGTTGACCAGGCTGGCCTCGAACTCAGAAATCCACCTGCCTCTGCCTCCCAAGTGCTGGGAATAAAGGCGTGCGCCACCACCGCCCGGCAGGATTTCTTATTTTTAAAGGCTGTGATGTCTTTCTTTGGTCCTATGTTTATGGGCGCGTAGATAGCTTTTGCCTCTTTGCTATTATGTGCAATATTGAGGTTTTTTTAAAAAAAGCATGGTGTCACACAGCCCAGGTTGTCACATATCCTCAAATTCCCCATGTAACCAAGGATGACCTTAGATCCCTGTACTTTCTGCTTCTGACTCTTTAGTGCTAGAACCCATCTGCCTAGGTCAAACCCAGGGCTTTGTGAATGCTAGGCAAGTGCTCTACCAACCAAACTGAACCACAGCCCACTATATGTTTTTAATTTTTAAAAAATTCCCCCTTCTCTCTGACAGTACCTGACTAATACAGATGTAGAGGCTCACAGACATCCATTGAACTGAGTACAGGGTCCCCAGTGAAGGAGTTAGAGAAAGGACCAATGGAGCTGAGAGGTTTGCAGCACCTTAGGACGAACAACAATATGAACTAACTAGTACCCTCAGAGCTCCCAGGGTCTCAACCACCAACCAAGGACAGCACATGGAGGGGTCTGATTGTTCTGGCAGCATGTGTATAGTAGAGGATTGGAATTTGATCATCAATAGGAGGAGAGGAGCTCGGTCCTGTGAAAGTTCTGTGCCCCAGTGTAGGGGAATGCCAGGGCCAATAAGTGGGAGAGGGTAGGGTGGCAGGCATGGGGAGGGGGGAGGCAACAGGGGTTTGTTTTTGTTGTTTTTGTTTGTTTCTTTGTTTTTTGGAGGGGAAACTGGGAATGGAGAAATTTACATGTAAATAAAGAAAATATCTAATAAAAAAAATTCCCCCTTCTCATGTGTGTGTGTGTGTGTGTGTGTGTGTATGTGTGTGCATTTGTTCAGTTTTCTGTTTTCTCCTACTATGTGGGACCAAGGATTCACTGCTGGCTTATCCACTAAGCCATCTTGGTGACCCACAAATGAATATTTATATAACTGTGTGGGCTGTCTTTCTTTGTCTTCTCCTGTGGAAAAACTGCTAATTAAGGTCAAAGTTTATCATTGACCAGATAGCCTTCTGGAGCTTGGTGCTTAATGGAGGACTCCTTTCATAAGCAGAGTTTCTCCTTCTCTGATCTTGTCTAGGGTATTCTAAGCCTCCAACACTCTCCTTTACCTGAGGAATGTCAGGTGGTCTCAATTAATTTATAGGACCAATTTCCCTTCTCCTAACAAAACCTGTTCAGCCAGCACCTGAGATTCTTGAGAAAGGCTTCCCCATGCTAATGAGGTATTCCAGCCAGTAACCTTTGTCCATCCTGTCCTCTGTCCCCCCAAACTTTATAAGCCTTCAATCACCCTAAGTAAAGTTGATCTGCCTCCTGACAAGTGGTCCAGGTATGGTCATTCACCATACATACTCACACATGTACTCACAGAGCTTTCAAACCCTCCATTCAACATTTCTACTCCTACTGCCCCTGTGGACAAATGAAGTAAGTTAAAAACTGTAAGTTTAAACACTTCAGAAAATAGCTGGTAGTTTGTTAACTTATACTCACTGACATCTCTTAAGTGAGTTCTTAGAATATTTTGGCATGCATCTACAGCACACACCCATGTGCTAACAGACATTGCTTTCTGACACTGCGTTGAGTCTCCTACTGGAGGCAGACATCCCGGTGGACTGTACATGGTGGGTCATGGCTATGATTGCATTTCCATAATAATTACTGACGTGGATCATCTTTTCCTGTACATTGTCGCTGAAGGAATCTCTATTAAAATCCTTTATTCAAGTTTTAAAACTACACCATTCATGTTTTTTTTTGCGTTGTGTCTGGTTTGAACTTTCATAGTGAGAAGATATGCAACTTTCTTCATCTTTGTTGAATTACTCTTACGATATCTTAGACATTCTTTGCCTTTTGTTCTTCTGTTTTGAAATAGCTATTAAGATAGTTTAGATCGTCCAAGTTTATCTCATCTTCTATGTTTCCCAGGTTTACACGGTGCCTCAGTTCCCTTGTCTTCTCCTTCTGTACCACACGTGATTGTGTTGAGTCTCCTATTCATCTTCTAGTCATTTTTTATGATGATAATCAACCATCAGATAGTTTTAAAATACATCTCTGTTGTCGAAAGGCCGTGGTGTCTCTTATTTATAATGCTCTGTTCTTTCATAAGATGACTTTCCCCTCCTCGTCTGTCACCCAACCAATCTCTTGAGCACCCACAGTAAGTCTACCTGGGAAAAGAGGGGGGGAGGGGAAGAAACAACGAATCAAAAATCTCTTTCTTCCTGAACACTATACTCTCCCAGAGGACCTGGACACAAGTATGGTAGAATATACTCAATCCCAGGAAATGCTGGAGGGAAAAACACAAAGGAAGAATAAGGAATTGAAGTCATTGTGGTGGTTTGAATAAGAAGGGACCCGATAAAGTCATCTGCTTGAATACTTAGTCATTAGGGAGTGGTGCTATTTTAGAAGGGTTAGGAGGCATGGTCTTGATGAAGTTAGTGCGACCTTGGAGGAAGTGTGTCACTGAGAATGGGCTTCAAAAAGCCGACACTAAGCCCAGCATCTCTCTCTGCCTCTGGATCAGGATGGGAAGGTCTCAGATACTGCTCCAGCATCTGTTCTTATGCTGTTGTTCTCCCTGCCATGATGACGATAATGGACTAAGCCTCTGAACCTATAAGCAAGCTCCCAACTAAATGCTTCCTCTTCCAAGACTTGCCTTGGCCGTGGCATCTTGTCAAAGCAATAGAACTAAGAGAACTAATGATTTTATATCAGTAAATCCATGCTGAGAAGCTGAGAGATGGATGTGATTGAGCTAGCCCAGAAGATAACTATGGGATCTTTTAGTCATTTTTACACTGCATGCCTCAAACACTTCTCGGTTTCTCCATGGACTTTGCAAGTGGGAGAGATAGATAAGATCAAGGTTGGAGCTTTCCTTGAGTGTCCAAGGAAGTGAGGAGAGTTGACAGTCACATGAAGGGTGAAGTTACATGAGGGTGAAGCAGAACAGATTAAGTAGGCAATAAACAGACAGGGATGAGCAGAGAATCAGGTCTGTGGGGCTTTTGGGTCCTCTCCTCTCTGCACTTTCCCCAGATGCCATGCCTGTTGGGTAAAAAAATATACGAAAGGATGCAATGTTAGAAGCAGTATTTGAATCTAGAAATGTAATCACTTGATAGTTAACTTAGTATTAAGTCAAGAAATTTGATTAACCAGTCTACTCGGCCCTGGGAGTGGCACTATTAGGGGGTGTGGCCTTTTTGGGAGTAGGTGTGTCACTGTGGGTGTGGGCTTTAAGACCCTTATCCTAGCTGCCTGGAAGCCAGTATTCTGCTAGCAGCCTTCAGATAAAGATGTAGAATTCTCATGCCTGCCTGGATGCTGCCATGTTCCCGCCTTGATGATAATGGACTGAACCTCTGAACCTGTAAGCCAGCCCCAATTATAATGTTGTTTTTATAAGAGTTGCCTTGGCCGTGGTGTCTGTTCATACCAGTAAAACCCTCACTAAGACAGCAAGGATCGGTCTAGAAAGTAAGAGCTACTTTTGAAAATGGAGAGCACACTGCATAGCCTTATTGTTTACCACCCACGTTTATAATGGGCCCCTCTTTTGACATACTCCAATTAAAAAAATTTAAAGCATTCTTAATATTAGCAATACCATAAGCAAGCAGGTCTACTCCAGTGCAGCCTGATGGTGCCGTATGAACTGTCATGCATGACTCATTGGTAAGATCATACCAGCGATAGACAGCGAGAGACTGGTGTGTATCCATCCGAAGCTAAGATCGTCTGGAAAGATTCCCAGAGAAGACACCCTCTCCTGTCTTCCAGCTTAGAAGAAAGCCAGACTCTAGTGTGCTGAGCGTTCTCAGCATCTTCTTATGAGGTCTTCAGCTGTGAGCACACTACACCACGAACACAGACAGGTGTGGCCACGTCTTTCTGTAATGTCAGAAGCAGTAGGATGAGGACAAATCTGTAAGATCCAGCAGTCTCAATGGCAGCATTTTTGACTACTGTATTACTACTGTATTGCAGCATTTGATTTCTGTAGTAATCAGGCAGAGGCAAATTTAGATTATTTTTTCTAATCTTTATTACTAATAATAGCTCTCCTATCACACTGCACTCAGGAGGTTTGTCTACATATTCATAGAAGCCATTTACAAAACAAATATAAGTTAGAGACTACAGCAGAGTTCAGGAGGCTTCAGAAGTGAACTGTGTGGCTGGAGATGGCTCAGTGGTTAAGAGTACATGCTGCTCATGCAGAGGACCTGGGTTCAGTTTTCAGCACCCATGTGGCAGTCCTCAGTTGTCTCTAACTCCAGTTCCAGGGTACCTGATGCCCTTTTCTGGCTTCCACAGATACCAGACATACACTTACTTGTACACAGACATACTTGCTTTGACGACGACGACGACGACGACGGCGGTGATGGTGGTGGTGGTGGTGGTAATGGTAATAAATAAACTTAAAAACATTTTTAAAAAGAAGCAGGCTGAGAGACATGCAGCTAATCTGTATTAATAAGATAATGAACCCAGTTATATAAGCAGCAGGAAAGAGACTGATGCTGTAGAGATCAGGCTAAGACAGAGCCAGGATCTGAGAAAAAGAGTATAGTCAGCTTCAGAGATGAGCAGGGAGTCCAGTTAGAGAAGGAAGCCGTAGCTTTGGGTCCAGATGGACAAGCTGCCAGACAGCAAATGGCAATCAAGAAGCCATGTCAACAGTGGGGAACTGACCCAAGATGAAGCCCCAGGGACAGTTGACATTTCGTCAACTGTCAGTCCTTGATGCATGCACACACACCAAGTATCAGATTATAGGGTGTGTGGCCAACAGTAGGGGTCAACTACTTCATGGGATCCAAGTGAAGGAGTTATCCTTCCCTAAGTCAGGCATGTTTGATGAATTCTTCAGATTAGCTTCTCTGATATGATTTTAATATGTCCATGTATCTCTGCAGGCTCAATACATCCCAATAAAACCAATAGGATGGCAGCCCTTGTACTTGGAAGAGTAAGTCCTTGGTCAGCCATGTGGGTGGTGATAGACAAATGCCATTTTTTAGTTGTCTGCCCAGGGGTACAGTCATCGTGTACCCTTAAGATGGAGTCAGAAGCTGCTTATGAAATGGTCTTCCAGGGCAAAATGTAGGAGTTCCTGCAGGTGTCATGGCTGATGTGGAAAGGCTTCGTGGAAAGGCCTCATGAACAGGTGGGAATCAAAACTGTTTGCTTTGACTCAGTCAGGCCAGATCACACATCAGAAGTCTGATGGCAGGCGGTTTGCTGTCAGCTTATTTAAACACATTACAATTTGGAACAGGGTTTCCAAGCAACAATCATTCCAATTCCAGGACATGGTAAATCTTAAGGCATTACTTACATAGAAACTCTTTTGCAAACTACACGTCATGACACGAAGGTGGGTTCTAAAGCTTAAAGACTTAGCTCCAGTGTGGTCTCTGACAGAGGTGGCATAGAGGTCAGTAGGCTATAAAACGCATGTGACATCTCCCCCAAGGATGAGTAACATTAAATGGGTGCTAAAGATAAAGTTATAGAGAAGAGTCTGGAATAGCCACTCTGGGGAGTGTGGGTGAGGCTCAGCTCTACAGAGAGCACAAGGTCACCGAGTTGTTAGCAGCAGCCACACTCTGGATGGAATACAGCTTTTTTTTTTTTTTTTTTCCGGCGAGAAGACATCTCTCCGTGTTTAACATCCCTGGTTTCCTTAGGGGTTATCTGTGAATACAAGGATCTTGTGATCTCTACAGCAAGGCATAGAGTGGAACAGCTGTTCACACAATGTGAACATGCCTTTGAAATTGAAATTATATAGAGAGGGTTTAAAGCATATAGGAAAGGACATCTACTGTTTTCTGCAGTGTTATCTGAGCATCTCCAAGAACGAATGGGTTATAACCTATGCAGACCCAACTCTAAACATTGTGGAGTAAAGCCCTTCATACAGAATGGCAGAGTTTTGTAGATAATCTATGCACGCATGACATACACCCCCAACCACTTCGGATTACTTCTAAGACACTGTAAGTGTTGTATGCATAATTGCTAGACTATTATTTAGCAGATATTTATTTGTAGGGGAAAAGTTTGTACATGCTCAATACAGATGCAAGTTGTTTTATTAATATTTTTGTTCTGAGGCTGAATTCACAGTTGTGGAACCTACAGGAGCCCAGGACAGACTGTGTGTATATCTAGGTACACGCACTCGGCGTATAGCTAGGTACAAGCACCAGGTGTACATTTAGGTACATACACTAGGCGTATACGTAGGTTCACACACAACATTGTGTTTCTCTCTCTCTCCATATTCTATTGATAGTCTAGTATAAATATTTTCAGGTAATGAAAAACCTTAAAGTAGAAGATTTGCTTTAGCATTTTCCCCTTTATCTCCTGTGGTTTGAATAGGTACAGCCCCCATAAACTCATGTGTTTGAATGCTTGGCCATGGGGAAGTGTGGCCATATTAGGAGGTGTGGCCTTGTTGAAGGAAGTGTATCGCTGTAGGAGCAGGCTTATATCACTGTGGGCTTAGAAGTCTCCTATTGTCAGGAGCCATAATGGGACAAGCTAATAACTAGCCGGTGATCATCCTGAAATGGCCTGCTTCGGATTATTATATAATCTGCAACAGGTGTGCCCTTATTAAGCAAGGCTGTAAGGGATTCATTTTAGGAAAGATTCCTGCTATTAATATGCTTTTCCTGTTATTATTAAACATATATAACAATCACTAAGTAATAGCGCACTCCTTTGGAGCAGATCTCTGCAGAACCATGAAGATGTACTGTCTTGTAGTGATGCTATATAGACATATAGATGACTTAAGTTTTAATGATCCTTTAAGAATTCCTAAAATTATATCTGTTATTAAGTTCTTTTATAGTGGGACTGCTATTAGGTTCTTTTCTGATAGTTACAACTGAAATGAGAACTGTCAGTCTCCCAAGTGTCACCAGTTAATTGCTCTTAGATGGTAACCAGACTTTCTCCTACTCAGAGCACATTCCAGGAGGTTGTAAAACAATTAACCAAAAGTCATAATAAGGGAACTAATGGTTTATTATATGTGCTAGAACAGAAGATACAATACTGACTGGGTTTATCTATACAAAACTTCCCCACTAACTTAGTTATGGTTTTAAACCTTCAGTGAGTCTGTGGAGCTGAGACAGGTGATGGATGTTTACCTAGATAATTACTCCTAATGAATATGCATGCAAACATTCTCTGTTGTAAACTTCTATTTCAATTTATGATTTGATTTTCTGTGTGAACTTTTGATGAACTTTTTAACGTGTGATCATGTATTCTGAAAGATGTTTAAGGGCTGAGGACAAAGAGATGAGTCAGAACTGAGGGACTGAGGTGAGAGGCACAAAGGTGAGAAGAACTGAGCAGAGAGAGGAACTGAGCTGAGGAGTTTTTAAACAGAACACCTTTTAGATTAGAAGAAGAATGCATAGTGGAATAACTTAGAAACCACAAGTAACATAAAATACTAACAGAGCAATGTACAAAATGCAGAGGGATAGAGGAAAAAGGAAGATGCTGCAGAGAGCAGAAGGAGCCAGCAGGCTTCTTACCATGGGACAGAATAGGTCCCATGGTAAGGACAAGGCAGGGTTAGTTTTATTAAAAGAAACAAAGGTTTTTTCTTACAAAAATGGGTTTAATTCATTTAGCATTAAAAGAGTAGAAGCCTTTTCTTTTCTCTATGTAATAAAGATTAGAGCTCATTTTTCATCCAGAATGAGTGAGTTCTTTCTGCACCAGTGCTTGGTCTTTTGCTCCATATGCATATGTAAGTATGGATGCGTGTGTAAGTGTGTAATTGTGAGATTATATGCATGTGGGTGTGTAAGTACATAATTGTGAGAATGCATGCAAGCTGGACCCAACTGGGTACATATGGAAATGTATAAATGTATAAATGAGTATGAATGAATCTGTATATGAACTTATATGAGATTATACATAATCACTTATGTAAAAGTTTTTCTTTCTGCAAATGTTATTCTCTTCTCCTGGTTCAATAGAAGTTTATTGCTCCAAACTTCCCCCTAACCCTACTAGCAGTAGGAATCTGGACAATAGAAGAAAGGCTCTAGCAATTAATCCTTTACCTAACCTCCTGCTGTTTTAGGATGAGGTGCTGTAGGATGATGAGGCTGTAGTCTCTGCCCTCAGAGGATCACAGAAGGCAGGTCAGCTAAGATAGCATAGTAACTTAGACTTAGATAAGTAAACTTTTTACTATACAGCTGAATGGAAAAATTAAAGCTTTAGACCTGTGTTGACTAGGAAGAAAAGTTATGGGCCTAAGAATCCATCACAAGCTGGCCCACATAGGCCTTGGAAGGAGCAAGCAAGTTGTTAGATATCATAAGAGCTGGCAGGTCAAGAAGACATAAAACTATAAACATAGAGGAAAATATGTCCAAGGCCCAGGCCTGCAAAGACGTGCCTGGCGGACACTAAGTAATGGACCATCTGGTCCTCTCAGATATGGTTTAAGGTCAGATGCTTTGTTGACTCAGATTAACACCAACCTTAGGAATTTTCCACTCTGTTCTGCATGTAATAGATAATTAATATTTGAACTAGCCAATCATGTATGGCCACACTGATTTCTTTGTTCCCCCAGACCTTTTCCCTATATAAACCCTTAACTTTCAAGCCTCGTGGTAGGCTCCACTATCTCTTGTATGAGATAGGTGTGGTGCCAAACCAGAGCACCCTGAAATTAAAAAATACCTCTTGTAATTACATCAAGATGGTCTCTCGTGATTCCTTGGGTGTACGTCCTCCCAAGATTTGAGTTGGGGGTCTCCCCCAGGAGTCTTTTGCAGAAACCCTAAATTTCTTGAAAGACAAAGTCTTACCCTCAGTCTATGCTCTTCCCCCTCCCCCTCAGCTGCCTCAAGAAGAACTGATGAAAAAGAAGAAAGCCCCTGTTGGGGTTGGCGCCCAGTATCCTATGTCCAAGCTATGTCCGGTGTGGAGTACAGCTCGCTTCTGCTGCCTGTGGAACTCTCGGCTCCTTCTCCGGCACCATGATGTCTGGATGCCACCATGATGATAATGGATTAAATCTGTGAAACTGTTTGTCAGCCCCAATTATGTTTTCTTTTATAAGAGCTGCCTTGGTCGTGGTGTTTCTTCACAACAATAGAACCCTAACCCAGACATCTCTCTTTAACCTTTTCTCTCTCTCTCTCTTTTTCATCTACTATGGTATTTGCCTAGAGTAGACACAAGAAAATAACTGAGTTAGCCTTCCCTCGGGTTGCCAAAGACTCTGGATCCAGCCAGGGAAGCCATTGTGGTGAGTGCATCTGCATGTTCTCTTCAGGGTGCTGGACCAGGGAGGGGAAGAACTTTGGGAAAGAACTAGGCTAGCCAGGCCCACCTCCAAGGTTCTCTCTTCAAAACTTACTTTAAATCCCTCTGCACATTAAACAGGGAGCCTGCTGGGTTTTGCTTTTTCCTTTTGTGCAATAGAGTTGGCAAATTGTGAATGGTTTAACCTACTGAAAGTAGCCAGCAATAGCCAGCGGTGACCAGCAGCAGCCAGCGGTGACCAGCAGCAGCCAGCAGTGACCAGCAGCAGCCAGCAGTGACCAGCAATAGCCAGCGGTGACCAGCAGCAGCCAGCAGTGACCAGCAGCAGCCAGCGGTGACCAGCAATAGCCAGCGGTGACCAGCAGCAACTACTATCAGTAGGAAATGACCTTCTTGGTGACACAACACAATCCACAGTTGTGATGGCTCATGGCTTGCCTTAGATGACTTTATCTGAGTCGTTGAAGATGAGGAAAGTATTCAGGCTTAGCCTGAGCAAACATGCCCACCACTGATAAGACAAAAGGACTCCAAAAATAAGCTTAGGATTTCAGCTCCCTTCTTTCTCCACAACAACAGTCCAAGTTTAGTGAAAAGGTTTGCAAACCTTGGCACACTTCACCTTGACACAATGAATGCTCCTCGGTTGAACCCTCTGGGCTTGACCTCCCAATCTGCCGTTTCTGCCCTTGGTGCTCCCAGGTGAGTCCAATGGCCTCTCTTGGCTTTACTTTCTTGGAGTGTGCCAAGGACTCCAAGGGGTGCTTCCTAAGAGACTCTATTCAGGTTCACCTTTCAAACATCACGTCTCTGATGAGGCTCTGGCTTGGTTAAAAAGAAATGAACCTACCTGGAGAGACACAGTCCAGGCAGTCAGACCTGACAAAGGAAAAGGATAAATGAGGGTGTATATTAAGTTGCCTTCTTGCTGGCTCAGTGGGCAGAGACCTGAGGGTTCAAAGAAGAGAGGTCAGAGCTGAACAAGAGAGGTTCCACTGAGCTAAACCCTTCATCCCATCCCCCACCTCTGCTCCCTTCTTCAGTCCTCATCCAGTACTGTGAACTCATGTTCTAGCCATTCCCAGATGGAGTCCAGAAATCCATTCTTTACCCAGAGTCTAAACTCAATTGGATTAAATTTATATGTTTGATAAATGCATACATTTATGTATGTGTGTATATGCATGTGTATATGTGTGTATCTATGTATATGTGTGTATATATGTGTAGGTATGTATGTGTGCATGTACGTATGCATGTATGCATGTGTATATGTGTGTGAATATATGTGTATGTATGCATATATGTGTGTATGTATGTGTCTATGTGTACATGTATGTGTTCGTGTGTATGTGTGCATGTATGCATGTGTGTATGTATGTATATATGTATTATGTATGTATGTATGTATGTATATAACAGTGTTGACCCTACTGGGTGTATGTGATGCCTATGGATTGATTGGAATGCTTTCTCACCATATCTGTTGACAATCTTTCACTGAACCTGGAGCTTGCCAGTTTGGTTGGCCAGTGAGTGCTCAGAATCTGCCTGTCTTCTGCTCTTCGGTACTGGTGTTATAGATACCTGCACCACCGCATCTAGATGTTTCTGTGGTTGATAGGGATCTAAAGACAGGCATGCCTGCTTTTCCCAGCAAGTGCTGTAGCTGCTGACCCATCTCCCCAGCCCTAAATTAGGCTTTAACCTGAAACTCTTGTCATTCTCTGTGTTGGAAAACTCAAGCCCTTGTATTTAATGTCACAGTTAGTGGGGTGTAATTTTTTACTATTCTTTCTTTTGGGGGGGGTTGGTTTTTTTTTCTTTTTTCTTTTTGAGACAGGGTTTCTCTGTGTTGCCCTGGCTGTCCTGGAACTCACTCTGTAGAGCAGGCTGGCCTCGAACTTTATTCCAAGAGTTCACACATGTGGTAAGGTTAGTTCCTGATTGCATCAGGCTTAGGGAAAGGGGGTGAAGAAAACAAAGAAAAACAGCAGCCTCTAGAATCCCCTCAAGTGCTTCTGTCAGAAGCAAGTGTGGGCTTCCATAAGGACATCTGGGGTCCACAGGAGCGGGACAGGTTTGGCAACATCATGTTCTCCTTGGCTGTGGTGGTTTGACCTGGATTTCTTAATATCAGACTTGCGCAACAGCATCTAGGAGTTTATGTCTCAATGTGTTCCATTTGTTCCTGCGATTAAATGGGGATTTAAATCCTGGAACTGAATTTCTATTTCGAGGAAGGGGTTTCTCAATCCAAGCCATTGTTAAGATGTCAGGAATTCTAGGTCTTCTGGAACACACAGTAAAGTTGTGACAGCACAGGCTCCATCTATGTTTCTGTGGGTGTGCCTCTATTGTCTATTACACACATCCTTGATGTGGAACACTGGAGGCTGTGTAATGAGAGGTAGACATTACATCTAGTACATCTCTATCCATGTGCTCGCCTAACTCCCCTTCCCAGCAGACACTTCGCACGCACCGGTGCACAGATTCTGAGATCTTTTTTTCAGAGCATTTCTGCTTATTTTCATGGGCATACTCTCTTATATTGTTTACAGGAACATAGTTTTAAACCTGTATTTATTTATTTAAAAAGAATTGACAAGGACTGTAAGACTGAGCCCAAGGCGAGAAAACCAGATGTAGAGGCGACAAACTTGAGTCATGACTTGCCAGATGCCTGTAAAACAACGCCAGCAGGAAGGAGGGAGGAAAGGGCAGTCCAGGCAGGAAGTAGCATGGGCACAGGCCTGTCAAGTGGAGCAGAGACCATGGGCCAAGGTGAGGCAACCCTGAACCATGATTTCCTTTCTAAAGCTCTGCATGTCTTGGAGATATTTTGTCAGTGTTTGTATAACAGGTAAAACCAGAGTCACATGAGGAAATCATGCAGGAAATGAGTCTGGTCTGAAAAGAAGGTTGATGCCATTTGTGTGTGTGTACATGAAAGTGTGTGAGTGAGTGAGTGAGTGTGTGTGTGTGTGTGTGTGTGTGTGAGAGAGAGAGAGAGAGAGAGAGAGAGAGAGAGAGAGAGAGAGAGAGACAGAAAAACAGAGCAGAGAGACAAAGAAACAGAGAAAGATACAGAGAGAGACAGACAGAGACAAGAGAAAGGGATAGAGACAGACAGAGACAGAAAAAGACAGAGACATAGAGAGATGGACTGACAGGGATATGTTGTCACATGTGTCTCACAATGTTTGCTGAGAAACTTCTAGTTGCCGGGCTCTTTCTCTGAGATGCCAGCAGTTGAGAAATCGGTAGGTCCCCCTGTCTTGTGAAACTCACACTTTGGAAGATAGCCAATATAGGACCTGTGGTGTCTGGAAAGGGAGCCACAGTCATGAATTCACAAGGAGTGTTGGAATTGTGACTCCCAGGAGCCTTCCCACAAGTTTCCTTCGCAGAGATTCAAGTCTGTGCTAAGGAAAGACATCAGTAGATGTCTACTGAGCCCAGGGAGTGGGCAGATCTGAAGCTTAATAAATTCTATGTGAGGTCACCAGGGCAGAATGATGTTCTTCAAATTCCCTGGATATCCTAACCCCCAGGAGCCTCTCTCTCTTCCTCCCTCCTCTCTCTCTCCCTCTCCCTCTCTCTCCCTCTCCCTCTCTCTCCCTCTCCCTCTCTCTCCCTCTCTCTCTTCCTCTCCCTCT
>NW_022196913.1:57905748-57906437 GCF_008632895.1 Mastomys coucha
CCTCTCCCTCTCCCTCTCTCTCCTTCTCCCTCTCCCTCTCTCTCCCTCTCCCTTTCCCTCCTTGCATCAGCTACTTCTTCAGCACCAGACTTGCCTGCTTACTGTCATGCTCTCTTCCATGATGATAATGAACTGTCTTTCAAACTGTAAGTCAGCCCCAATTAAATTCCTGTTTTGGTTGTTTGTTTGTTTGCTTGTTTGTTTGTTTTTTGAGACAGGGTTTCTCTGTGTAGCCCTGGCTGTCCTGGAACTCACTCTGTAGACCAGGGTGGCCTCGAACTCAGAAATCTGCCTACCTCTGCCTCCCAAGTGCTGGGATTAAAAGTGTGTGCCACCACCGCCTGGAAAGTGCTTTCTTCTCTAAGAGTTTCCTCAGTCATGGTGTCTGATAGCGTATTTCTCCACCAGTGAAATGAGCCAATTCAATCCAGAATAGAATATATTACAGGCAGGTTTATTGAGAAGCTGCTCTCTGGCGAGTTCACTGGCCCCAAGGGTTGAGGCCTGAGAAGTCTCCATGGGAGAGGGGGTGGGAGGAGGAAAGAAAGAAAGAAAGGGAACACACAGAGAAGAGGAAGAGGAGGAGGAGAAGGAGGAAGAGAAGGAGGAGGAAGAGGAAGAGGAGGAGGAGGAGGAGAAGGAGGAAGAGAAGGAGGAGGAAGAGGAAGAGGAGGAGGAGGAGGAGGAAG
>NW_022196913.1:57906910-57911488 GCF_008632895.1 Mastomys coucha
GAGGAGGAGGAGGAGGAGGAAGACAAGGAGGAGGAGAAGGAGGAAAGAGACCTAAATGTCTGGATTATCTAGGAGAGGCCTCTGGGAAGGGCAGTCCAGCCCTGGACTGGAAAGGTCAAGGTTGGATGTGGGGAAGGTTTGCCAGATAGGGGCTGAGGGATGCTGGGAGAACCTGGAGGCCAGGTCTGCTTTTAAATGTACAACATGCACCCCAATCCCTTGTTCAAAACCAAACAGTGTCTCTTCACAGCAATAGAACGTGACTAAGACAGACACTGTGTGGCATAAGCTAGCTTTTCTTAAAAAAACAAAACCAAAAATATGTACGGCTGTTTTATCTAGAAAAGAGTGGAACTAGAGTTACAGGTGCTCGTGAGCAGCCATGCAGGTGCTGGGAACTGAATCTGGGTTCTTTGCAAGAACAACATGTATTTTTAGTTGCTGAGCCATCTCTCCAGCCCCGCTGGCTGATTCTAGGTCTTTACCACCATCCACCCACTGACTGCTGAATCTGCCAGAGACCGGACCCTCCTGCTGTTGCTTTGCTGGACCTGATTCGCAGTGGTGTGACTTGCAAAGGCTTCTAGGAAAAGCTTGTTCCCTCCACATTTTGTCATTTAGTAGTCACTTCGAAGATTTAAAAAAATTAATTTATTCTTCCTGCAAGGCAATTGATTTTAGAATGACACTTTGTCTAAGTTCCTTTCAAATTTAAAGTTTATTTAAATGAATGTTCTTTATTATTCTAAAGATCATTGTCTGTACCTTTCTCCTTTTTTTCCCCTGATAAAGTTTGTATTCACATGGCCACCACACAGAGTGAACTGTATAACTGGATTTACTATAAATTGTACCTTCATATCACAGAATAGCCTTGAAACCAAACCATCGATTCAGCCAATCACAGCAATGATGTTTCAGCCAATCACAGGCTAAGAATGGATCACATGGTACCAGTGGCCTACAGCCAATCAGGCTGTTTTCGACAGTTTGCCCTGCTTTGGCTGTTTAACGGCCGCCCGTGCAGTGATGCTGGACTAGAACAGGTCTGGATCTTGTTAATGTAACAGCTGGAAGCTTTCCTGTCGGGATCCCCATCCAGGTACCAGCAAAGAACCTGTCTGCGTTCCCCATGGCGTTTGGGGAGGGATTCAGAGGGCTGCTGGGACTTGAGTGGGAAGCTGAAGTACCTGGCAGTATTGAAGCCACAGCATCTGGGGCTGCTGCTTGGGCTCACATTGCTAACCGTAGCCCACCCTGAAAGCCTTTCAGCGTCTGGCATGGGGTGGGGAGGGCTGGGGCCGGGACACGACAGAATGACAGCACAGTTCATCCTGAAGGAGAGCTGGAGCAGGGCTGTGAGGACCAGAAAGTGGAGGAGGTTGCTAGGGCAAACTGCTGGAGCAAGGCTTGGAAGGGTCTGGAAAGCTGAAGGATAACTCAGGCTCTACACCGCCCCCTGTGGCCTCTAGGAAAAGTGCAGGCCTCCCGTTTCTTTTCCTCCTCTCAAGGTGGTGAGAGGCCCTGCCTGGAAGAAGAGCTGGCTACACCAAGATGGGGAATGGAGCAGTGTGCAGCTGCTGCCAGCCAGGCGGAGGCTTTAGGATTCACTTCTGGACAGGGAAGACATTTTCCTTTCAATGCCTCGGGACCCTTCAGCCACTGTAGGAGCGGGGTTGGTGTTGTCGCTGCTGTCAGATCCTGGACCCGGCAGCTGACTTTTCCCAACTTGAACGGACATCAGCAGGTAAGTCAGGGGACCTCTGTGCACAAAACCCAAGGATGCTTCTCTCTGAGCTCTCTGTGATGTTGAGAAAGATATGTACAATGTTTCCAGTGTCAGGTTACCAGATGAATATAAAATTGGGGAGGCAGATGGTGCTTATTTTGAAACTACAGAGGGATCCCCAACTTGAGAGGCATCTTGGGGTCATGTGATCATTGCTGAGACGCGGTAAATATCCTTACATCATCAATGAGGGGAAACTGGGAAAAGAGATGTCCCCAATGAGCAGGTAGTGTCGAGTCCAGGCCCTGAGCTAAGCAAGCCAAGTGCTTCAGGCATCATTGTGGCAGATGAGGGTGAGTGCTGAAGCCAAGTGAACACAGAAGACGCCCCATTGGCCGCCTTCCTTTCCTCCAGGACACGTTAGCATCTTCCATTCTCCTGTAGTAGCTGTCAGGGTAGAATGAGCATGTCTGGGACTGTGAGTCACATAGAAGCAACTCTGGACGAGGTATTGGGCCTTTGAGGTTGTGAGCGTCTCTGTCCGTGGTGTTTGGAGGAGGTGTGTAAAGTCTGAGATCTCTGTGGAGTCTGAGCTCGTGTGCCATCTCTATGTGTGGTGGCTGTTATTGCAGAGTGTCTGTCTCCATGTTGATCAGAAGTCTCCGTGTTCTCACTGTGAGTGCTGTACACTCTGTGCATCAAATGTGATGTTTCTGTGCAGGTCCATAGCCTTGTCCAGAGGGCCTGGTGAGAGTGACTGTGAAGGTAACTGTGAAAGGCCCTGTGAGAGGACTAGAGGTTCTCTGTGAAGGGGCTTGTGAAGGTCTTTGGAAGAGAGGGTCTGAGCCAGGAGGTGGGAGAGGGTGAGTTGGTGAGCAGGGGGAAGGGGGAGGAAACAGGTTTTTTTTGTTGTTTTATTTTCTTTCTTTCTTTTTTTGAGGGGAAACTGGGAAAGGAGATATCAGATGACATGTAAATAAAGAAAATATCTTAAAAAAAGAAAGAAAGAAAGTCACCATGGTATGAGTCACATTCAGAATTCCTAGGTCTGGCTTTCCCATCAATTAGTGACTCATCCTTTCTGGAGTTAAAAGGGCAAGAACATGCAAGGTAGTCAGCTCTGCTTATCCCAGTTGCTCACATTTCAGGATCTCCTATCAAGATTATCACAACTTTCTTCTTTACAAAAAAGATGATTATGGAACTTCACCATTGTAGACCTTTTAAACATTATTAAGAAAATTGCAAAAGGTGAGGTAACTCCTAGCTCTGCTTGCTCTCAGAAGTCTGAGGAGCTGAAGAGCCTGTTTCTCCAGACTTGTGGTTTCGAGCAAGAGAGAAGGTCTCTGGAATGGTGTCGGGGAAAGGATGCGCAGAGCCAGAGGTCTCATCACTAGCGTTAGTGCCGGGTCCTGTGACAGCGGAGGCTTCTTGTCCATGCCAACCATGACTGCACATGCAGGCCTGAGAAGAAGGAAAGTGAGGAGAGCCCTGGCCAGGGTGACACATCCTTCAAATGCCATCCTGCAATCAGTACACACTGCATACCTCACAGAGGGTTGCAGTTTCAGTGTGCCACCCCCAGGGGCATGGGGAAGAGACAAAGACTGGGGAAGATGACACTGCTTTGTCACCCAGGCTGAGCTGAGGGGCTACTGAGCTCCGCTCCCACAGGCTCCGTCAGGAAGAACTGGCTTCTCTCCTGGGGAATTCATCCCTCCCCAGGAAGCCCAGGCTGCAGGAGACTACTACAGCCCCAGCATTCCTGAACCCTCCTTGTGCTGTGTGAGATACTGAGCCTTCTTATGCCTTTGCGTACCCATACCTTCACCCGCACAAATGTAGAACCTAGCCAGAGGGTCAGGTTGAGCAGGTCCCTGAGTTGGGGTCCCTGGAGGGACGGTGCCTCTCCTCATATGTGGAGACTTCCTACCTCGTTTCTTTGGTGCTGGGATGGTGGGTCTCAGTGCAGCGAGGGCATATGGTTGAATGTGAATTTCAATATTATTGTCACTTCTCTATGTTCCTTTTACTTCTAGAAGCGGCTTCAAAGATGACCAAATGTTGACCCTGCCTTGTGCTCAACTCAGTGCAGAAAGAAACCGTGACACTGAAAGAGAAACACAACCAGGATGCAGTCCCCGCCCAGAGAAGAAGCAGCCATTAGTACACAGAGGGTGTGCTCACATAAGAAGTAAACCTTTTCCTTTATGGGGATGTACTTTTACTGAAAAATCTTTCTTCTGCCAACATGTGTAAGAAGCATTGGGTTGATCAGACATGCCACCTTCGGAATGATACCTGATGGACATGGTAAAGGTGACCCAGAATCCTGTCTCCTCTGGACTTATGTGGGAAGAGTCTCCTGGGGACACAGACTTTCAGGGCAGCAAGGCCTGATTGCTGTCCCTATTTGTGATCAGCTTGTTTTTAATTGGATGACTGTGGGCCCTGGGGCTGATATGATGGTCACAGATTACATCTCTTATCACTCTGCTTTTTTCTAGGTCATAGTAACCCCCACTGTTGATAGGAGTAGCTGCTCTCAGAGGGCTGGGGGTTCCTCAACTTGGCATGTTCAATATGATGGGCCACTCTGTGTCAGAGCCTATCTTTTGCACTAGGCAGTCTCTAATGATGTCATGAGCTTCCTACTGCCCCATGTATAGGAAGAGATTCCTTTGGATTTAGGAATCTAAGCTCTGGACGGTAGCTGCAGGGACTTTACACTAACATAAGAGTATTCCATTCCCTAGACAATGTTATTCACATGCTAAAGAACATTTTTTTATTAGATATTTTCTTTATTTACATGTAAATTTCTCCATTCCTAGTTTCCCCTCCAAAAA
>NW_022196913.1:57912657-57920288 GCF_008632895.1 Mastomys coucha
AGCTTTGCAACTTTATGAGGTCCCATTTGTCAATTCTTGATCTTAGAGCAGAAGCTATTGGCGTTTTGCTGAAAAACTTTTCTCATTCTTCTTTGAAAATGCTTTTCTGGGGGAGACTGTCATCTCTCTGATGGGCGTAGGGAGGCCTTGCTCCCAGCAGTGCCCACCTAGTTCTCTGACATGAGCATGGGCTCAGCTCACGGTCTTCGGAGGCCTCACCCCTCAAGCCTTTTCCTTGCTGTTCTGCTCTGGGCCTCCCACGGCTGCCTCTCTCCTGGTTGTAGAAGTGTCCTGCTGGGACTCCTTCTGAAACCTGCTCTTTGGTGACCAGCTCCTTCTGCTCTCTACCTAAAGCTCATTTAGAGGGCAGAAAGTCACCAATGTCGCCATGTTGCTTCTAGATGCACTCTGAAAGATGCTCAGAGACATGCAGAGAACAGGCTGGCTGAGGTGTGGGGAGTGCTGCGCAGTGTCAGGGGAGGGCTAGGGGACCATTCTTGAAACTATTTTTAAGTGTATAGCTGTCACTATTGTGCTTTCAGGCCCAGATGCCTGCATTCTAGAGTGGAGGAAAGGTTTTTAGTGGTCTCAAACCTGACCTTGCCAGATTCATTGATAATTTAGGCAGTGTCACCATGCTGTCAGGGACGGTTAATTAGCACTTAGCAGTGACATCATTGCCACACCTCCAGTGACTCCACGGTCATGGTGGTTTGGTCACTGATGACTGGAACCCTATTTCAGTCTCCATGCTGGTCACACCTCTTCAGTATATTCTGAAGCCACACATTCACCCACCTGCTGTGTGTCACCCATCATCTTTGCAAGGTTCAGACTTGACTACATGCTGAGTCTCTGGGTTCCAGGACAGCCTTGCTCTAGCAGGCTCTATCCAGGAGAGTGCAAGTACGGTCTTGACAGAGCAGGCAGTGCCCGTGTGCAGATGTACGGCCAAGGCGGAAGCAGATAGGGTCCTTCTTTGAGGCCCCTGAAACCCTGCAGATAACCAGGAAGACAGAGGATTCTGTAAGATGGTAGCTGGCTTGTGCTGCCTGTGCTCTGGACTGTCTATTCCTTGACCCTACTTGTCCTTGGGGGTTGGAGATGAGGTGGTGAAGGAAACCGTCCTGCAGTCTCTCTTCTCCCGTGGGGCTCACGAACTGGGGAAGTTGAGTTTCTGTGAAAATAAGCGGGGCAGGAGACAAAGGAGCACGACACCAAGTAACTTTATCAAGGTGTATTTTTTACTAAATGAACCAGGATATATATAGTTAAGGCAGAACAATCCTTCGGCTTTTAGCATAGACGTGAGAACAGGGAAATAACATTGCAGTCTGTAAACAAAACCCCTTCAAGCAAGGGCTCCAGGCAGGAAAGCGGATTAGAGGTTCAGTTCCTTTGAAGTCTAGGCTACCAGATCTGTCTTTGATCTCCAGTGCTGCTGCCTATGTATTAGGCTTGTAGCGCATGGGAAGCAGGGCCAAGCAGCTCAGCGGGACACCACAGGTGGAGCAGGTGAGAATGCGGCAGCAAGCGCATATGAACGCTATGGCAAGCTTGTTCTATAATCCTAGGGGTGCCTTCAGAGGTGCCCTTTATACCCTCTACCTGCACCCCATTGGTCCCAGGCAAGCATCTCTTCCAAGCAGCAGTTCCCAATTGACTGGCATTGTCTGTGTCAGTAATCCTTGATCTCTCAGGCAGTCTTCAATTAGGTCCTCCTGCAGAAGTTGCCTTTGTGGCTGTGCAGGCCCTGGCATTGATGCAGAGGTGGCCACTGCCATTCCTCCTACAGACTTGAACCTTTTGATGAAGTTTTTCCAGGAACATGGCAACCTTAGCAAGAAACACAGATGGTAGAGGTGGGAAGGCAGCCCAGGGAAGGGATGGGTCTGGAGTGTCCCTCAGCGTGGGGATCCCTGGCTCTAGACCCTGCAGGTTTGGGCCCCACCTGAACCTCACAAGATACTGGGTGTCTTGTTTTCTAACTTAGGTGAGACTTCAGGTCAAGAAAGGAAGGCTCCTGGGGGCAGGCATTCTCATGGGATGTCCAACCCTTCTAGGATTCTGGATTTATGAACTGAGGAAGCTGGGCTTTGGGCAACCATGGTCTGCAGCAGGCCATGATCAGCACACGTAGAGATCACCCTTCGTGTCCTGCTCCAACTTCTTGCCATGATTGACTTGTAAGATGTTCTATATGTTTCTTGCTTGAGTCATTAGATGCGGGACTTGTGGAGTGACACTTGTCAGGCCTCACCAGGCACTCAGGAAGCTTTCTTATCTTGTCCAGCCCCTTTGCTGGGTGATGCTTCAATCCCAGTGTAGCTCCTGTTCCACCCATCTCCCTAAAGTCTCTTCTGTATATCTTTTAGTTTCACCTCTTGGCCCTTCTTAGAGGCCCTTTCAGAGCTTAAGGACCCCATGATCTACATACCCTTGCTGTCTTCACAAGCAACTGTGGACTTGTCTGTCTATTGCACTGACATGTCCTTGAGAATTTACCCTTCCTGCATCAGGTTTCCACCATCTGAAGTGGGGCTTGGTGCTGTTCATGTCTGGTGGCTGCTCCTGGCTGTGTTGCTCCTTCACTGGTGATGATGGAATCTCCATGAATGACAGAGACTGATGCCGAGGTCTGGGTGGCCTGGTTGCCCAGGAAAAGGTTGAGAGTGGGCTCACTGATTGTATCTTAATACTCCTGGAGGAAAAATTTTACCTTTGTCCATTTCAGTCACTCCAGGAAGAACAGTTCATTTAATTGGCACCTTCTGCTGAGATAGAAGGCCATTATTATACAGTCTGATCTATGATGTAGAAGGTTCTGGTTTTTGCTGAGAGTATAGGAGTTTGGCCTGAGTCTGGACTTTTGCCACAGGCCTTAAGTTGGGGCTAGGCCTCATTGTGAGGCAGCACTAGACCTGGGAGGAGAGTGGAGGTCATGGAGCCTGATGGTGAGGTGGGAAAGAATGAGAGATTGTGGAACAAAGCA
Organism: Mastomys coucha; assembly: GCF_008632895.1. Taxonomy (NCBI): domain Eukaryota; kingdom Metazoa; phylum Chordata; class Mammalia; order Rodentia; family Muridae; genus Mastomys; species Mastomys coucha. The sequence continues at coordinate 57,915,650 of NW_022196913.1, forward strand.
GCTTAGGGTATGCAGAGGAGGAGTTTCTAGAGCCAGGCAGGAGCCAGCAGCGACTCACTGAGCTGGGAGCACATGCCGTAACAGTTCCTACTGCATTTCTGCTCCAACTGACACTCTGAGCTCTTGGGAGAGACAGCTGCTGAGAACTGGGGAGTTGCTCTTCCATTTCACACTGCAGAAAGGGGAAGAGTGAACTCATTGCAGCTCAGTTATGAACTCCTGTGGTGGCTTCAGGAGACATGGAGGTGCAGTCTGCAGCCCAAGGCACGTGAGGTCAAGAGGCTTGATAAGCAGAGTAGGGTCAGCACCTTTTGCCCATTGGCCCACAACTGCCCTGACCTCAGATATTCTTCCTTTCTTATGCACCATAGATGTATCCTACCCTGCCTTGACACTCCCTACAAGGTAATGCCCAGGCCTTGGGGTCACATCAGAGATTCTGGTAAGCATTATGCAGAAGTGTGGCAAGTTCCTTGTATTTGCACAGTTAAAGCAGGTTCTGAATCTCTACTACTACCAGCAATATCTATAAGCTAAGCTCAGAGACTAGACTGAGGATGGACCCACAGACTGACAAGGAGAGCCCAGGAAAGCAAAGCCCCGGCACAAGTGTCCTGGGACACGGGCCAGTGACAGTGTTTGCAAAGTTTCAGTGGGCCCCATCATTTGTAGTGTGGTTCTTCCACCAAACTCTGTGGTTTCCAAAGCCACTGTATGAGTGAGAAAGAAGGAATCCTTTAAAAGAAGACGAGGTCTAAGGGAAGTGAATCAGTTTGCCCCCAGAAGGACCTGGAGACCCTCCTCCAAAACTGGGTAGCACAGTTCTACTGCCCCCTGTGCCCCTCTCTGTGAGCAGTATATGTGGATAGCTTCATTCTAAGTGTAGAACCTAAAAAGTATCTCCAAGCTTGACTGCCTTCCCAGCAGCCTCTCTGTTAGGCTTCTGCACTTCCATTCTCTGATACGTGACTCTCTACTCAGGGACAGGAAAACAGGAGGAGAAGGACAGAACCTTACCTTCAATGGTGGGACTGTTATCCCCTCTTTGCTATCTGCTAATAAGATTCAAAGAGGTCAGGCTAACAGAATAAGGGTGCCAACTAGATTATCAATGATTAGTGCTCTCATTTTACAGACCATGCTGTTAGTCCTGAGAACACAATGTAGTATGACACTTGTCTGCCTTATAACGCCCCCCCCCCCAAACACACACCAGCAAGATTTATACCCTTTTGGCCAATTGGACTGAAGCCCTTAGAGAAATGTAACCATTGAACCCCACATGACTGTCCCTTATGCACACTAGGGGGCTCTGGCAGTTTCCCCAAAGATTGACGCTGTCCCAGCTGTACCCAGATGACCCACTGCGAGAGCTGATGATGGATGAGATGGCACTGCTGTAGTGTCCAGAATGCCTCAGGTCCCAAGTAGTGGGCAACCCAGTGAGAGTCAAGTGGCTTGTCCACCAGGAGATGGGTCACCTAGCTCCTGTCACAATGTGAACAGTCTCTGGCCTTCCTAACTCAGTACACTTGATCCTGTGTGTCTTTTCTGTTACTGGTTGTGTCATGAATGGGCTGAAGAAAATTCCCCATGTCACAGTGGTCTCCTGGTCCTGTGCACCACTTTGCTGTCAATTCCAGGAATGATGCATGGGCTCCTCATGTTAGCAAGCATGTGGTATGCTCCATGGTTACACCCCCAGCAGCTTCCACTGGTGTCTGTGGGAAGGTGCCAGTGGTGCTGTTTTTACATGGTACCAATTGACTGTGACAATTCCCTAGTAATCACTTATTTTCAAGTCCATTTCTGGTCGACTGTGCCTCTATATTATGCCTTGACTATTGTTTCTCTGCACAGATGACGCTGATTCATGGGTCTCATCCCTTAGTTCAGGTATAAATCAGTTGGGTCTTGCTCTTGTTGCACAAGTACTTTATGCCTTAGCAAGACTTTCCTCCTGGTGGCTGTGGGTTCTGTTTACAAGGTGCACAAATCACTTCCTGGCTGCTGTCTACAGCCCCTCATAAGCTTAGTGAGCACTGCAGAAAAGGCATGTGTGAGGTTGTAAGAGCCTAGAAGGAAGGGTATATAATATGTAGATTCCACTTACTATGACTGTAGCCTACTTGAGGGCAGACTGCTAGGAATACTTCAGAATAATCCTAGCTACATTTCCCACTTATTCTCTCAAAAACTACAATAGACAATCCACAGAGAGCTGTGTGGAGCTCTATAATAAACACTTGCTCCAGGAGTGAGACTCATTGGTGTCAAGACAACCATACCCTAGGGAGGGATGGAGACCCTTATGTTCTCACCTACATAGACCTCTGTGACCCAGACTGTGGGCATCTCACTGCTACTGTCACTCAGGCCCATGCTTCTGTAACTTCCCTCAATAAACTGTGCCAGTATAGTCGTGTTCTGTTACTGTCATTCTTCCCCTGGGGCCTCTTGCTCCTGCTGCTCAGGCGTCGGTTACTCTATAAAGACGTTTATCTCACTATGAGGGCTAAAAGTGCTCCTCTTTTGGCTAGAATAAGGTCTTAAACTTTTATAGACTTGATATTCAACAGCACATTTTAAGAGACATAGTTGTTTTTTTTTTTTCAGGTCAGACTCTGGAATTTGTCCCATGTGTCTCCTCAGGTATATTTTGCTTTGGTTCTGTGTTATGAGTATTGCAAATTCGTTTAGATCTCTGTCAAGGGTTAGACAACACATCTAGGCTGGCAGATCACCCTTTCCATAGACAACATTTGGTTTTCTCTCCGATTCCACTGTTCATGTTACCTATTCTATTCTAGATCCTCTCCTCACTTGAGATTGTTGCACACATTTTTGGCTTTCCGATGTAGTGAGTCCACAACTGTTGAGGTTTGGTCTGTTGCTATGTATTGTAGTGCTAAATATTGGCCCCCAAGGACTCAGGGACCAGGACATCCTCATATACACCCCTGCTCCTTACTTTAAAACTATTGGTTGGATAAAGGTGCCTATAGCTGGATAGAAGAGAATAGACTTATAGGTGGAGCTTTGGTTCCTGGGTTTGGGGCTGGAGGAAGAGAGAGGAGAAGAAGATGTCATGGGGTAGGTGAGTCATGAAAACATGGCCATGAGGCCTGGCCAGTTAGAGTTAAGAGCAGACCAGGTGAAACATGGCAAGTCATAAGTTGGGGTTGCTGATAGAGAAGTAGACATGACAGCATAGAGGGCAGCTATCTATGCAGCTTTAGCGCTGACTAAGGCTTAGTATAAATATAAAAGTTGTCTGTCTTTTATCTGGGAACTGAATGATACAAGACAGGATAGAAACCCCCAGTTCATATTAAATATTTACCACAACACACAACTGTCAACCTTTCTATGTCTCTCAGTACTATGCTTAATACTGAGCACTTAATTATAAATTAGACTCTGTGTGGCATGGCTATGTGTCTCAGTACTATGTTTAATACTGAGCACTTAATTATAAATTAGACTCTGTGTGGTATGGCTATGTGTCTCAGTACTATGTTTAATACTGAGCACTTAATTATAAATTAGACTTTGTGTGGCATGGCTATGTGTCTCAGTACTATGTTTAATACTGAGCACTTAATTATAAATTAGACTTTGTGTGGCATGGCTTTGCCTTAGTGTGATTAGTTTGTGTTCTGAACACAAGTCAGGCAGGACTGAGCTGCGGTACTTGATAGTTCTGTTCATTCCATTTTGAAATCAAGAAAATTATAGCTTGAGGGGTCTTGGCATATGACCCCATCTTGAGCTAAGGAACATATGTATATGGTTTAGTATTTAAAAAACAAACAGAAAAACCCCAACAGTGTGTGTATGGGGGTGATGGTTGTAGAGTCAGAGCCTTCTCTCCCTCCCTCCTTCCCTCCCTCCCTCCCCTCATCACATGTATTTCAAAGGAATCTTTTCAGTGGGCCTCCCAATTCAAAAATACATTTTCCTCACTTTATTATTGACAATTTGACTACCTAAAAATTGTCTTCTTCTTGTTTTTGAGACAGGGTTTCTCTGTAGCAGCCCTAGCTGGAATGGAACCAGCCTTGTAGACCAGGCAGTCCTTGAACTCACAGTACACTTACTTGCCACTGCCTCCTAAATGCTGGGATTAAAGGCATGGGCTACCACACCTGGCACCTAAGACTATCTTCATGTCTTAATTTGGGAAACACTTAAAACCAAAATGAGAAAGAAGTTCTAATTTAAAAATTAACCAAAGTTTAAACTGTGGTGTCAGTCCTGAGGAATCAAGTAGATGTGAATCTACTGTAATTCTTATTATGGCAGAGCTATGGGCCAGTGCCAACTTAGAATAACTTCCCAAGTAACTTGCCCCTGCTTGAGTGCGGCTGTCGGGTAGATATCCCACTGCAGGGTATAGATATCCTCTGCATTGTGTTTTAACAAAACAATGGGAGACAACAGCCCGAGTCGGGAAGCAAGTGCTCTGTATATGATGAGGTCAGCACCCCAAGGGACACTCACTGTGGAGTCAAGAAAGCAAAGCAGCACAGGCAGTGTGCCAGTCCTCCTGTGTGAAGCGTAGAACTCTACAGGCATATGCCAGTCCTCCCGTGTGAAGTGTAGAACTCTACAGGCATATGCCAGTCCTCCCGTGTGA
>NW_022196913.1:57920342-57923982 GCF_008632895.1 Mastomys coucha
AACTCTACAGGCATATGCCAGTCCTCCCGTGTGAAGTGTAGAACTCTGCAGGCATATGCCAGTCCTCCTGTGTGAAGTATAGAACTCTACAGGCATATGCCAGTCCTCCCATGGGAAGTGTAGAACTCTACAGGCAGTGTGCCAGTCTTCCTAGAGTGCATTATTTACAGATACAGATGTGGAGATAAACAAAAGCAAAGATAAACATTAGAGAGGACTCCATAACCCTGCCCACCCAGGCGCATTTGTGGGCCTGTGTTGCATCATGCTATGTCTTGTGCTTTTTCCATAACATGACTTTTTTTTTTTTTTTTTTTTTTTTTTTTTTTGGTTTTTCGAGACAGGGTTTCTCTGTGTAGCCCTGGCTGTCCTGGAACTCACTCTGTAGACCAGGCTGGCCTCAAACTCAGAAATCCGCCTGCCTCTGCCTCTCCCAAGTGCTGGGATAAAAGGCATGCGCCACCACTGCCTGGCGTCTTATTTTTAATGCTTTGTACAAAGTCACAGTGCAGGTTCCAGAAACCCAGAACTGATTGGGAGACCCATGTGTTACCATAGGAGCAGCATTATTTGCTGTTACTTTCCAGTCAAGCACAATACCATTTGTGTCTGGTGTGTCTGTGTGCATGCACAAGGACAGGTGGGGACAGGGTGGAGTAGGGAAGGAGGGATGAAGAGATTCAACATTAGGGGGTACATTTGGAGATGCATGTCAGTCGGCATTGCCACTGCTATGAGTATTGAGGTTATGTCACTTATAGCCAGCATTTGATGTGACCTGCTGAGGCAAAGAAGAAACATGGCTACAGAGGAGGGACTGCTGCCACCAAAGCACAATATTCAGTCTACAACCAATATTTTTATAATTCAAGATCTGCTTTTTTAAAGTGCATTTTAAATACATGAATCAACTGTATGGTCATTTACTGTCCACTATTAAGTACTCTCCCTAATTGCATGTGCTTCATTTTATATTAACTCTAGCACTTTGGTTTTTTTTATTTAATTTTATGTTTATTGGTGTTTTGCTTGCATGCATGTCTGAGTGAGAGTGTTGAGTCCTCTGGAACTAGAGTTATATACAGTATCTGCCATGTGGGTACTGGGATTTGAACCGGGGTCCTCTGGAAGAGCAGTCAGTGCTCTTTAACTGCTGACCCATCTCTCCAGTCCACACCAGCACTTTGATTTTTGATCATAACATTACCACAGACAAGTAGTGTGTTGCTCTTCAGTCAGTCACTAGGCTGCGGATTTTCTAGTCCACTGCAATTGTTTAGAACCACCTCATCTGTATGTATGGATTAGATGTGTCTGCATCCAGTAAATTCATGTGTAAAGACTGGTTCACACATGTCATGCTTTGAGTATGACTCAAAGTTTTGCTCATGAGTTTGGGAACATAGTCTTAAGCTGGTAGCAATATTTTGGGAGGCTGTGGAACTGTCAGAATATGAAGCCCAACTGAAGGAAGTGGTTTGTTATGGTGCAGGCCTTTTGTCCTGTAGCCTGCTGCTAGTTCTGGCAAGTTCCTCTTTGGTTCCTATCTACCACAAACCAAATGCAGCCCATGATTTGTGCACCATGCTAGACTGTACTTCTCAAGCCATGAGTTGAAACATAGTCTTCTGTCAGGTATTTCATCAGCACCACGAGACTATTGATAGTGGTACTGATACATGGAGTTGTTTTGTGATAAACCTAGACATATGGCTAATGGTGTGTTGGAAGTGGTTTGGGAGAGGAATGTAGAAGAGTATGTAGCTACACAGGCCAGAGAAGCCCTCAAAAAATGCCACAAACAGAGTCTAACATGTGATCTGCAGAAGAGATTGTGGAAGGCCAGAATGTTGAGAGAAATGAAGGCTATGTTCATGAAGCTCCAGGAAAGAAGAGGGCTTTATCAGAAATCCAACTGAAGGCCATTTACGAGAACATTCCACTAGAGAACATGGCTCCTCTGTGCTGGCACACTACACTTTTGAGTGAGGCTGAATTCCAAAGGGTGGATGAGTTTGTTCAGTTGATGAAATTTCAAAACCATATATACCATTCAGTGGGAAGATAATGGAGCTTAGGAAGTATGTTGCCTGAAAGAAACCAGACTCAGTTTTATATCATTTTGGGAAGAAGGGAATGCCAGAAGTAGAGAGAGTTAAAGGTAAAGTGGGGTTAAAGGTCAAAGCACACTTTACACATAAAAACATTAAAACCAGGTATCTCCTTTGTTTAGAGGTATGCTAGCCTCTAAACAAAACCAAAACTGTGCTCCTGTGAGAGAAGATTTGTGTCAAAGAAACAATAACTGTATCCTATGAAAAAATGACATTTAGACAAAATAATAAGAATAAAAAGACAGTTGAGTAAACCCAAAACTTAATGACCAGAAATTCTATTAAGGACAGCTAGAAAATACAACTAAAAATTTAGGGAAGCTTCCTCAGCTGAGAAATAGAAATTTCTTGATTAAAATAACCCATATTCAATGTGAGGAATAGATGCAGACTCAAAAAGAGAAGAAATGGTTTTGCATTTTAGTATAATGGGACCAAAAGGATTTACTACAAGCCATGACTCTGTAGTGATGAGAATTTAGAGTTTACTAAGACAAAACCATTTTAAGTGGATTTAAGCACAGGCATTAGGGAGAGAGAAGGGTCCTTAGGGAAAGTGTAGTGTAGTGAGAATTCTGGAATTTTGGTTTCTTTGTGTACTGGTTGTTTTGTGTGTCAAGTTGACACAAGAGTCATCAGAGAAGAGTGAGCCTCAGTGGAGAAAGGGCCGCCCAGAGATCCAGCTGTGAGACATTTTTTCATCAGTGATCAGTGAGGGAGGGCCCAGCCCATGGTGGGTGATGCCATCCTTGGGCTGGCCTTTCTGGGTTTTATAAGAAACTAGACTGAACAAGCCAGTAAGCAGTACTCCTTCATGGCCTCTGCATCAGTGCCTCTCTCCAGGTTCCAGTCCCTCTTGTTTTTTTGTCCTGATTTCCTTTGGCGATGAACCCCAATGTGGAAGTGTAAGCCATGGTGTTTCATCACAGTAATAAGAACCCTAACTAAGGCACGCTGAAAACCACAGAAATAACATGGGAAGGTATTTTTGTTTTTGATTCCAGGTGTGGGGCTACGGGGCTATTTCAGGTCTCCAGCGGCTGACTATGGTTTGCCTCCTACTCTAGCAGATTTTGCCAGCTGTAGGTAGTTTCTGCAATTGTGTGACATTTGGAATTCTGGAGACTTTTTAGAGGGTGTGTAAATGCTCGCCCTGAAAGGTGAGAGGGGTTATTGTTTGTTAGTTTGTTGCAGTTTGTTAAGTAGTTGTGTGCAAAGAAGAAACAACAAGAGATTAGATCAAATTTGCCCCAAGGAACTCATTGCTCCTAATGAGCAGGAAGTAGTGTAACAAAGCCACCCTCTTTCGACCCTTGACCTTATGAGGGATCTCTTTCCTCTCTCCCCTTGGTCTTTCCCTTTTACCTAATATTAGGGGGTTGAAAGGAAGCGGGTGGAGAAGGGTTGAAGAAAGAGGAACCTGCAAAGTAGCCAAAGTCCAGCTACAGGATAGTACGGACTCAAGAGACAGACTTAAGAGATAGGATAGTGCACACTCAAGAGACAGACTTAAGAGACAGGATAGT
>NW_022196913.1:57924516-57940337 GCF_008632895.1 Mastomys coucha
CTTAAGAGATAGGATAGTGCACACTCAAGAGACAGACTTAAGAGATAGGATAGTGCACACTCAAGAGATAGACTTAAGATACAGGATAGTGCACACTCAAGAGACAGACTTAAGAGACAGAATAGTGCACACTCGAGAGACAGACTTAAGAGATAGGATAGTGCACACTCAAGAGACAGACTTAAGAGACAGGATAGTGCACACTCAAGAGACAGACTTAAGAGATAGGATAGTGCACACTCAAGAGACAGACTTAAGAGATAGGATAGTGCACACTCAAGACAGACTTAAGATACAGGGTAGTGCACACTCAAGAGACAGACTTAAGAGATAGGATAGTGCACACTCGAGACAGACTTAAGAGATAGGATAGTGCACACTCAAGAGATAGACTTAAGAGACAGGATAGTGCACACTCAAGAGACAGACTTAAGATACAGGATAGTGCACACTCAAGAGACAGACTTAAGAGACAGGATAGTGCACACTCAAGAGATAGACTTAAGAGACAGGATAGTGCACACTCAAGAGACAGACTTAAGAGATAGGATAGTGCACACTCAAGAGACAGACTTAAGATTGCCACTTTTTCTTTAGGACAATCAGCTCCTTAAAGTCAGGAATATTTTCAGCCTGCTGATTTACTGGATTTATCCTCTGGCCAGGAGAGATCTGCACATAGTAAATGAATAGTTAGTGCTAGTCAATTGCATAACTCATTCCCTTTCACTCAGAATGAGAAGCTGGAAGCAAATCCAAATTCAGACCTTCAGAAAGTAGGTGCACTTTGCAGGGGTGAAAAGGACCTGAGGTGGTATGGTGATCCTAGGAGTAGGGAATAGATTGAATGCTGTAAACAGGGCTTAAAGTACAGCCCTAGGAGGATCTTGGAAGACTATGAAGGCCCAGCTTAATAAGGAGAAACCATATTAGTAACCAGGTTAGAGACAGTTCTTGTGATATTTAGGGAAAAACCAAAACCAAACCAAACCAAAAAAACTCTTGGTTGCTTTGTACCTTTGTCTGAAGTATCTGTCTGAAGCTTGAAGCTTGGGAGAGTTTAGAACTAACTTCATAGATTTTAATAAGCAGAGGAGATTTCAAGACAGTTTAATATTAATATTGACTGTGTTGTGTGGTTATTAGAGATCACTGCTGGCAGCTCTACAACGAAAAGGAGCAAATTGGGCAAAAATGAATACAAAAAACGAGAGTTTGAGGAGAAAAGCTTTGGGGTCAAGGCTTATGCTAAAATGGATGAAGCCAGATGAGAAATAGGATAAAGGGCATGGTGCCCTCAGGGCAAGACTCCACCCACCTAAACTGGAAAGTAAAGTGTAAAGTGTGTGCCACAAAGGGAAGCCACAATTCAAAGCTTATGCAAATGTAACTCAAGGAGGGTTCAGGTTCCATCCCCACCAGGCAGGAGTTTGCAGCGTCAGCCACGTGGTTCTGGCTTCAGAGAAGGACACAGGGGCGAATAGTTGGTGAAGCCTTCATCTGTGGTTAAGGAAAGCTGCATACAAGAACCAATGAAAAAAGTCGTGAGTCTGGGGAAGCCAGGAGTATTCTGTGGGAGCATTTGAAGGGAGGAAAGAAGGGAGAAATGACATTACAATCTCAAAAAGAAAAGAAAGAATGGATACTGAGCTTCACAATTTCTTCTTCTTTAGCCCTACATTTACTAATTACTTAATGGGCAAACTACTCTTTAGTGCTTTCCAAATGTGTGTGTTTCCATATGTACATATACATGTTATAGAAATTATTTAATCTGGACCAGGGGTTTCTACCCCACCTTTGACCCTTTAGTTCCCAGATAAAAGATACATGCAACCTTTATATTTACAATAAGCCTTAATTAGCACAAGAACTGCGCAGATATCTACCCTCTACTGAAAGACTCTGTTGAGCCTTAGCTTACCAGGGACCCTCTGAGTGAACCACGTGGAGCCCGAATGGATGCAAAAAGCAAGAGGATTTTATTGTTCCAGTGCACTGAGGTCGTCCCAGACCCTGAGAGGCGGCAACCCACCAGAACAAAAGCACACACTCTTTATACTTTTTCAGAATATAGGTCTTAGGTAACAGTATGAGTTGGTTATCTCTCATTGGTGGAGCCCATTGTTCTTTGTGTCCATTGGTGGCCCCTGGTGATATCTTTGGCACACAGAAGGGGTGGTGAGAGATCTGCCCCCACTTCGGTAGGGACATCTCCTGGAACTGGGTGTTACTCAGTGAATTCTTTTGACACTTCCTGACCTTAAGCATGACAGAAATTCCTGGCCTCCCAGTGTTTTTCTGAGATGTTCCTGTTACTTGGTTCTCATCCTACTTTCCTATTGATAACTCTGAATTATTACTTACTACTTACTGTGTTTCATTTGGGCTGCTCTTAACTCCAATTGGCCAGCCCTCAGGGCCATGTTTTCATGGTTTACCTAACTGATGGTAGCTTTCCCTTCCTCCTCCTGCACCATCCTCTTCTTCGCCTCATGGTTTTCCTCTAACCCTAAGCCCAGCAAACCAAAACCCCACCTGTGTCTCTTCTGCCCAGCTATTTGTTGTTGGCATCTCTGCTTAACAATCAGAAATAGCTTGGGGGCAGGGTCACTTGAATCTATGTGCAGACTCCAAGTCTTGGGGGCCCACACTTAGCATTACATACAATATACAGTAAAAGACAAAACCTCAATATTGTCCCTGTTTAGTCCAATACAAAGCTTCTTCCCTCTCAGATATAAACTGAGTACACTTATGACAGTTGTGTAAATTATAAGGCATGATGTGCACTTATAATGTCCAGTCCATTATATTTGGCAATTTAGATAAAATATTTTATCATCTATCCTAACTTAATGAGTTTACAATTCTGTACTTCAATCATCTTTGATTTTAACTTGTATTACCACCTGAAAATCATCTTTTAGACCTAAAACATCTAAAATCCTAAACAACTTAAGTTTCATTGTGAGAAGGAGTAAATCAATTATATTTGTGTATGTAGGAATGCAGCTTCTAAAAATGCAGAGACAGCTGGCTACCTGGACATTCTTATGCTGGATGATCTACCTTCAGCCTTCTGGGCCAGAACATTTGACAGTGAAACAGGAATTATGAAGGACTAGCTTACCCTGGATTGGCAGAGCTTAGCAATCTACTATCCTGTGTCAACTCCACATGGAGATATTGGTGTTCATCACCTTCTTTAAAGTGGATTGGGTGTACCATCAGGAGTAGGCATGTCTTGTAGACACAAGATCTTATTTTTTTTCCTTTTTCTTTAAAGATTTATTCATTATCTGTAAGCACACTGTAGCTGTCCTCCGACAAACCAGAAGAGGGCATCAGATCTCATCCTGGATGGTTGTGAGCCACCATGTAGTTGCTGGGACCTGAACTCAGGACCTTCGGAAGAGCAGTCAGCACTCCCACCCACTGAGCCATCTCTCCAGCCTGACACAAGATCTTATAATAATGAAACAAAACCTTAAATGCCATATTCTGTGGATTTCTGGCACTATTAAAGACCATCTATCTATGCATAGCATAACTGAATTATCAGACATTGATTATTTTTAGGTATTTGAATAACCTTGAAAACATTTTATTGTAATTAACTAAATTAGAATCTAATATGACCATGTGTTTAACTCTCTATTAACTTGTATTATCCTAAAGATTCTGTAATAGCATCTATTAAGAGGACTTAATTCCCTTCAATTGACTGTATCAGCCTATTTTTAGGCTAACATATATGTTATGGGCTAGGCTAAGCAGCTCCAAGATTCCTGTTAAGCTCTTGTTGGAAGAATGCAGTTGCTTATGATAGCATTGACAACTTACTCATTTATTTCTCCCTGTCTTAAAAACCATTTAAGACAATTCCATTTATTATTCCCTTCTTCAGAGACTAATACCTCTGTGGATGAATATACCTATATTGAAGCCCATTCCTTAAGATAGCACTGACATCTTCGCATTTCCATTTCTTCTCTATAATTTGTTGATTGCAGGAGGCGTGTCGCCTTGCTTTCTGCCCTTGGGACAGCAGGGCTTTGCCTGTTCCATGGTACAGCAGGGGCCTTTAGCATATACACAATTAAGCTGCATCCCCAAGGCCTCGGGCTGGAGTTGGAGCCTGCTGCTTAGCGTGTTTGGTTCAGTTTGGGGGGCACAGATGTGTCTTAGCTTACACTAGGAACCCCGAAGCATGTGGACAAATTAGCACTTTTTCTTGTTCTAGTCTAGAAACCCCCGAGAGAGTGGGGGACAAACACTCAGCTAAGAAACCAATGCTGGGGGCTGGTGAGCTGGCTCAGTGGGTAAGAGCACTGACTCCTCTTCCGAAGATCCTGAGTTCAAATCCCAGCAACCACATGGTGGCTCACAACCATCCATAATGTGATTTGGCGCCCTCTTCTGGTGCCTCTGAAGACCTACATTGTACTTGTGTATAATAATAAATCTTTGGGCCTGAGCAAGCGGGGCCAACCAGAATGAGCGGGGTTGACTGGAGTAAGCAAAGGCCCTAAAAATTCAGCTCCCAACAGCCACATGAAGGCTCACAACCATCTGTGTCATACACATAAAATAAAATATATAAGTCTTAAAGGGACAGTGTGTTTGTGTTTACATTTGCCCAACGTTGGGCACCGGTATGTTGTAGAAATCATTTAATCATGACCCTGGGGTTACAATTATTGGACTAAAAAAGGGTATTGTTCAGGTTTCGTCTTTTACTGTGTATTTTAAATGTGGGCCCCCAAGACATGGAATCTGCATGTAGACTCAAATGACCCTTCCTACAAGATTTTTCTGCTGTTCAAGTAGATACATGCCAATAGCTGGGCCGAAGAGACATGTGGGGTTTAGGTTTTCCGAGCTTTGGGGTTGGAGGAAAACCATGAGGAGAAGAAGGTGGTGTAGGAGGAGGAAGAGGAAGCTGCCATGGATTAGGAGGACCGTAAGAACATGGCCCAGAGGGCTGGCCAATTGGGAGTTAAGAGCAGCCCAGATGAAACATAGTAAGTAGTAAGTAATAACTTGGGGTTATTGATAGGAAAGTAGATTCTGATAGTTTAGAGGATAGATAGCTGTCCAACTCTTGTGTTAAGTATTATTGTAAATAGGATGACTCTGTGTGTTTCTGATCCAGGAACTAAAGGGTGAAATATGGGCTAGAAACCTGGGATTGGGATTAAAATTTTCTACCACATATACATGTGTATGTACATGTTTGGCTGTATGTGTATGTATGTGGGAATATGTGCATGTGTATGGGTATTCACGTGTACATTGAGGCCAGGCGTTGATGTTGGGTGTTCTCTTCAGTAGCTCTCCACCTCGTGTTTGGAGGCAGGCTGTCTGACTGAGCCTGGGCCTTGCTAACTTGTTTTGACTGGTTGCCCAGCAGTTCTGTCATCCCAGCTTTCTACGTGTGTTCCTGGGGATGGAGTTTAGGCCTCCAGCCTTGTGTGGGGAGCACCTGCCTGCCTGAATTATCCCCATCCTGTCTTTAGCATCTGTGCGAGATGGATGGACACAGTACGAAGGCCTTCCTTCCAGGGTTAATAATACTGGATGTCAAAACTCTAACAAGCTTTTTCTCATCTTCTAATAGAAAGGTTTTTCTTTGCCACCTCCCCACCTCAAACCTTTCTCTCTTTAGTGCCACAAACCCATGAAGTCACCTTGCCTGCTGCACATGGTAGGTTTGTGAGAATTCAGAACAGTATGCTTGCTCCTCGGCACCAGACATGAGCCTGAGACATTTTCTCCATCCCTGTCCTCAGAAGACTATTATGTGCCTCTGTAGCTGACAGGGCCCACGTGGCTTATGTGCCTCTGTAGCTGACAGGGCCCACGTGGCTTATGTGCCTCTGTAGCTGACAGGGTCCATGTGGCTTATGTGCCTCTGTAGCTGACAGGGCCCATGTGGCATTGAATAGTGCATTTGATTCCTTTAGCACATGTTTGTGTCTGTTTCCAATATAAAGTATTCCGCTATCATGAGCTCAGACCTTGTCCACAATGAAATGACAAACGTAAGAAAAAGTGTCACTGACATCTTTCAGTTGAGCAGATGACAACTAAAACTAGGCAAATCAGACCGTGCCTCTCATTGGAGGGTGACAATGCTTTCTGTGTCTAAAATTTGTGACTGTATACCTTTTTGAATGAGAGATTTTTTCCCCCAGGAGACAATAAAGTAAATGGATCACTGACCAAATTGAATGGTTGCACCAAAGCCCAGCTTGGTGAACCAGTGAGTTTTTATTGAGGTTACTAACAGGAAGAGGGATGAGGGGACATGTTGGGGCAGGAATGACCGAAAGGCAGCTGCATCACTGACAATCCCACCCACCCACCATGGTTCCAGTTAAAATGGACTGCATTCGGTCAGCTGCATCACTGAAAATCCCACCCACCCACCCACCATGGTTCCAGTTAACATGGACTGCATTTGGTCAGCTGCATCACTGAAAATCCCACCCACCCACCATGGTTCCAGTTAACATGGACTGCATTCGGTCAGCTGCATCACTGAAAATCCCACCCACCCACCATGGTTCCAGTTAACATGGACTGCATTTGGTCAGCTGCATCACTGAAAATCCCACCCACCCACCATGGTTCCAGTTAACATGGACTGCATCTCTGGGGCATCCCTTATAAGCAGCTTGACGGGTGCAAGTATTTCCTCCCCCAGCAGCCTTGTGCTGATCTTTGTAGAAGGCTGTGGAGGGGCTTTCCCAAACCTGTGGGATGTGTTTACTTCCTGAGTCTCCTGGACCTCCCAGCCATCTTCTAGAAAGAATGTTACAAGTGTGAGGAAGCCATTATACAGCAAGCATGGATTGGAGCCCAGAGAAATTGAAAAACCTGTAGAAAACATTGATTTGTAGGCATACACATTCGATCTGTAAATCTGTATGGAGGCCACGGAATTATAGGGAGAAACTGAAATCCAGAGCTTTACCCCAAGCAGAGACCCCATTTGGTAGACATACTGCCTGATGATCTTGAGAGGTCCTGAAAGCTTTGGAATGGAAAAAAATTCAGATTCCCAGGAAAATGAACAACTTTCCTCAGGGGAAGCCATGAACAGTAGTCCATTACTCCATGATGGTACTGACATTGGATTGAAAGGGAGGGGGAGAAGCCTGGAGCCGAGTCAGTTTCTGGACATCTAGCCGAAGGACAGGAGGCCGGGGCTGAGTCTGTTCTTGAAATTCAAGGCTTCACCAAAAACAATGAAACTAACATAGCAACCAACAAAATTGTATCAGTGTGCAGCTGCACATGTGGGCAATCATGTTAGAGGCTGCCTGAGCACTGGAGTAAATTCCCCTAACCCGCATCATAGGGGGTCCTCGAATTCCTCTGGTCATCACCATTTTGATGATCAACCCCACATGCTGGTAGTTTCTGAACAATAAAGTCATTTTGCCTTTGCATACTGTTTGTGTCTGGGGTCATCCTTCAATAATTCTTGGATGATAACAGCCTTGGGGCTTTAGGTGAGGGTCCTGCTGGTAATGAGGGCCTCTTAGGGAAAGGCCCATGGAAACTCTGAGATGTCCATCTGGAGGGCTTCTCTCTGAGGGGCTCTGTGATCCACATGGAGATCTCTGCACTGTCTCTGTAGGATGAGATATCCTTGGGTGACTGTGAGTTGCCTTATGGCTGGATGCTATAGCAGATCTCTGACCATCTCCATGCCAGGACTCTGGAGTCAGTGGTCAGTTTCTGCGTCTTCTGGAAAGCACGTGCAATCTGTGGAGGGTTTCTGTGCTGTTAGGATATGCTGTAAGAATCCACCTGCTGCTCAGACCACAGCCCCCGAGGCAGCCCTTCCCCTCACACATGTAGTTCACACACTACTCAGACACCGAATGTCCAGCCTAGAGGTCATAGACCAGGGTCCTCACCTGGGAAGTTTACCACATTGGGGGTTTTAGTAGACACACATCCTGCCCTTCACCCCTTTCCGTGCCTCCTGCCTTGGAATCAGAGAGCTTGGCTTCAGGCTTGCATTGTGAGGCCTTCCTCCCATACTCAAAAGGACATAAAAACAGCCCTCTATGTCTGCAATGCAAGCCCTGAGTTCTCTCTTCAGTGCCTCCCCTGGAAACCATTATGCTGATCTGGTGCTGGACCCTTAACTCCCCTTAGAGCCTCCTCCATCTGGCTGTGGACTGCCTGCCTGCCTGCCCATGACATAGTAACACTTCTAATAAACTCTTTACCCCCAAATAATCCATCTCACTGTCCCTCAAGTCCACACCTAAGACCTCTCATGTGGGGATGGATGGCCTCCTGTTGGTGACCTCCCTGCCATTGTTGTGTCCAGGTCACCCCAAGACCCCAGGAAAGCTCTAAGAACCACTGACCTGATATAGAGAAACATAAGAGTCTATTTGAGTCAGACTTGGATCACTACCTTCCCTCTGCTCAGGACAGGAGTGGACCACATGCCTAGGGGTTTGGCATTTTTATGCACGCATAATCAGGGATTTTTTGGATTTTAGGGTGACAGGAGGAGGTGACAAGGAAAGTCCTCTTTAGGGGCAGAATGGTGAGACTAGGATGGGGACTAACTCTTCTGATCTGGGAAGAAACTTTATGGTGCTAGCAGGAACTAGTGCATTTTTACAATTAGCCACAGCTGTCTTCAGACACTTGATTACCCTCCTCTCATGGCCCAAACTCGAGACCCTTATCTCTTCAAGGATGTTTGGTCTTTGTTATTCCCAAGGACAAGCGCCAACTGCATTGGGAAGTGCTTAACCATCTGTCAGTGAGAGTGCCGAGGGTGAGAGAGTCGACATGGGGGCCGTGGGAGGTTGCTGTTTGTCTAGTCTCAAACAGGCATCTGTTGCTCCCCAAGGCGGGGGGAGGGTGGTGTTAGGGAATGTCTCTATGAAAACCAAGATAGCAATATTCCAGTGCCAGATCAGGTCCTCTCTGAAAGGCTGAGGAGGGGAGGGGAGCCCTGTGTTAGCTGTGGGAGAGAGCAGGGGGAGGGGACATTCTGCGTCAAAGCTCAGAGGGCAGGTTGCCTGAATCACTCAGCATCTCTCCTGGTGATAATGTGGTTACTCCATGGTATCACTCTGAGAGCTCCAGATGTTCTGAGTGGAACTGTAAGGGAGTTTGTATGGTGTTTGTGTGTCAATGAGAGGTCTCCGGGATGTCTCTCAGGAGTCTGTATTGTCATCTTTCTGAGGGTGTTGTGTGAGGTCTCTGGGAGGCTGGGTGATATCACTGTTAGGAAGATCACCCGGGGCCACTGAGTGATCTCTCTCTCCCTCCCTCCCTCCCTCCCTCCCTCCCTTCCTCCTTCTCTCTTTTTCTCTCTCTCTCTCTCTCTGGCGTGTGGTGTGTGGTGTGTGTGTTAAGGTATGAGAAGTTTCTGAGGTCTCTCTTAGTGTCTCTATCAAAAATCTCTTTGCAAACTATCCAAAAAATGACAAAGTCTATTACTTTTACATATCTTTGTATGTTGTGAGATGGATCAACTGTCAGAAAGAAGTCTCCTTGCGGATCTTTGTCATGCCTTCAGTGTGGAACTTTGAGGTGGGTATTTCTGTGTGATTCTCTGAAAAGTCTGTAGGTAGTGTCTCTCTGTGAGGGTCTCCACGGAGGTGTGTCTGTGGGGTCTGGGTAGTCTTCTGAGGATCCATATATGGGTTCCAGTGACACATTTCCCAGGAGGAACTTTATGAGTCTCTGTGGATTTCTACCAAAGCTTCTACAGAACTTATTAAAATCACAAGTCTCACACTATTCTATGCACATCTGTGGACATGTGAGGGTGTGTGTGTGTGTGTGTGTGTGTGTAGGGGAATTCTGGAAGATCTTTAGACCTCTAGATCTTGAGGTCTCTATGTAGATGTTTCAGTTCTCTATGTTGTGATCCATGAAGTTGTCAGGTACTGTCTGGAATTCTGGGGTATTTTCCAGTGCAGATATGTCAGAGCCTCCGTAGAGATCTCTTGGGGGGGCGGTGTATCAGTGAGCATTATGGTGGAGGTCTCTCTGAGGTTCTCCAGACCCACAGCTATGTCCGTTATGGTTGACAGGGCTGACCTTGGCAGAATGTCTTCCGGTTGCTACCTGGTCTGTTAGCACCATTGTCTCTAGCACTTAAACCGCCAGGTGTAGGATGCAACCCCAAGACCCTTGGGGGCAGGCATAAGGCAGCTCAGAATCAGTGGCAAAAGTAGACTGGTTTAATCACAGGAACTAGGCAAACCTTTAAACCCCTGTCCCAGCATCTCATTGGACCCCAGGTAGATGGATACGACACTGTCTTTCCTCAGTGGCTCACTCCATCACCTGATCCAGCATCAGCAGTCTCTAGCTGCGCTGGTGGACTCTAGGTCGGCTCAGGGTGGAGTTATCAGTGGCACATATGCCAACACTGCCGCTGGCTGGCATGCTTGGCTAAGGTCCTCTTACACTCAGGAATCCTGGGACCCACTCCCAGGGCTTTGCTGTACCCAAATGTGATTCCTGGCTTCCTGAGGGATGCGGTAGTGTCAGCCTCAGGGTCCTGGCTTCACTCTGGCTTCTGGAACACTGTGAGGATGCTGCTATTGAGATACAGCGCTGTCTCAGAAGAGGACTCTGGGTCCCGTATCTACCCCTAAGGAGCTGCTGGGTCTTACCTGTGGACCTTGGGGATGTGTGCTGGAACTGAGCCCATGGCCACGGCCTGTACCTTCCTGGCACCATTGGGAACTGGGTTTTCTACCAGGGAATAAATGGCTCAGTAGGAGCTACACACTGGCTGCCTCTGTGAGGGACGGTGCAGGCCTCCCTGGAGATTGACCACTTTCCTATTCAGTTACCCCCACTTGTTTACAGAGACTGAGATAAGGAAACTTGGGCAGGTAGCCAATGGAAACCCAGCAAGGGACACTTCTTTGCCTGCCCAGAGATCGAAAGAGCACAAGTCCTGTGAGCCAGTCCCTTCCACGGTGTGAGCCAGTCCTGTGAGATGACTTGTTCTGCTGGTCTCCCGGGAAGGTAAAAGCTAGAGAGAGGCCTAGTATGACATGCTGTGAGGTCACAGCACATCCCCTCAACCGTGCTCAGGCATCCTCCTTTCCTTTCCCCTGGGATCAATGCTGGCACAATGCATGTGTCCAAAGACCACCAGGCTGTGAGTGAGTGACATTCAGAATTCTCAGCTCTGGCTTTTCCACCAGCTCAGTTTCTAGAGCTCAAGAGGCAGGAACATGCAGATTATCAGATGTGCTGTTAGACAATTAACCGTCTGTGCTTTCTGGGTTTGTTTCCAGGCTCCTCCAGCCTGTGGTGGAGAGCCAAGGCTGAGGCCACTGTGAGTCCAGTCTACACTGGGAGGGCACAGGCTGCACCTGCATGGGAACTTCTAGGGCATCCTCATGCTGTATGGACTTCTGCCTTTTATTTCTACCTCCCTCTGTAGGCTCATTCATGCCCCATATTGGATGGGTATTGTAGATACCCTGGACCTCTGGAGAGTTGGCAAAGGCCAGAGGTCATGGAACCCTTGGCAGACCCTCTGTAGCCCCACTCTCATGTACACCTGTAGTTCTGTACTGGCCACCACTCTGGAGTTGAAGGTAGACATTAGACAGTGTGAGTTCTTTGTCATCCAGGCTGAGCTAGGATGGCCTGGAGGACTTGGCTTGTTGGCCACCTCCACTGGGGTGAGTAGGGGTTCCTAGGATAGGTGTCCTTTGTACCTTAGTAGGATATCCAAAGTCCATGTGATTCTCCTGCTTTAAACTCAAGGCTGTCATAGGACCACCATCCTCTCTGTGCCTACTTTGTGATTTGCAAAGGCACTGGGCTCACTAGTTTGTCTGTACAGCCAGTCACACAGTTTACCCAAGGGTCAGATTAGAGCAGATCAGAAACCATGGTGAAGTGGCCCCTAGGTGGGTTCTTGTAGGGATGACTTGTCCCACCCCCCAAATTCAAAAGACGTGATAGACCTAGAGATGGTGAGACTTCCAATGTCACTGACCCCTCCCTTTGGAGCCATGTCCCCTCCAGAAGCCTGCAGACACAACCTCCATAGAAAACAGGCATTCAAGGAAGTTATGCCTACCTTGAAAACGGAGTCAATCGCACTCAGACACCTTTTTTTATTTTTTATTTTTGGAAAAAATTTTAATGGGGAAATTTCCTATCAGGGTACGTGTGGGAAAGCTTTTGCTTTTCTCGATAGTTCGCTTCTGTAGAGACAGTGTCGGGGGCAGTGGACAGAAATGCCTGAGACACATGGTGGCTGGACCCTGTGCTGACAGGCATCAGCTCTGTACACAGCTTCTTGGCACAGCTGGACCTGGCTGTTGTAGTCCATCCATTTGTCTGTGGAAGGTTGGCTATGTGCCTTGGGATTGCTTCCATGTGCTTTGTTTCCTTCTGCAATGGCACTCCTGTGGAGGCAGACATGCCTACCCGTGGAAACCTGGGGTGGTTCTCTGTGCAAACTTTTCTTTGAGGCAGTTCTGGTAGGGCCAACCATCACTTTCTCCTGTAGAATAGGCCTGAAAGAGGGCACCGGGCCTTGACCCTCAGCCACCTGTGGGGCCATGAACACCCTGCTCTTGACCGAGCCTTGACTCTCAGGAGTGGCTGCCGAGGCCTTGAGTTTTTGCAGGGAGTTCTCCTGCACTTGGCTTTTGGTAGTTACAGCTGACACAAAGTCTTTCATAAAGCTTTTTACCCTATTCCCAAATGTCTTTTCTATAAGAGGAGAGGAATTGCTCTCATGAGTATCTGACCGGTAGGCTTGGGCAAGTCTCATCTCTGAAAGGTATCTGTCCCGCCTGGGACCCCTCCGGTCTTCTTTTTTGTCAGTTGGGCTAAGGATATGGCCAGCCCGTGGTTTTTCAGATTTGAGATGCTTGGGGACACTCCCTCCTCTTGACAAGAAAGGGTACATGTCCTCGGAGGAAGTTTTGCTGGTAGTGGACACTGTCTTGAAGCTAGTTTGCGAGGGCTGGGGGGCCAATATATCTGCAGCCAGCAGGACATCTGGGGAGCAGCCTTGAAAGCAAACGCCAGGGGCACATTCCTGCAGGATGACGCCAGTAGTGGACTCTTTTGGATCCTGGGAAATGGTTTGGGAAGGGGCTTGTCCATCACTGGTTTGCAGGGATTCTATACCCTTCAGCCATCCATTGTTAGCTTGAGAGTTTGTCATCTCCCTGGTTTCCGTGTTGAGTGCCCAGTCACAGAACCCTTCCTCCTCCAGCTCCCTTGATTCCCTGTTAGTTGCTAACTGGGAGGCCCCAGCGATCTTCTGAACTGACAGCCCATGGGAGAGATCTATGACCGTACCCTCACTCTTCCGCAGCTCACACCCACTCTCGACTAGGTTTGAACCTGGCTCTGGGTTGTCATTCCAAGGTCCTAGAACTTTATCTCTAAGCTGGTCTCTGCCCGCAAGGCTGTGTGTGGTGCACAAGGTCGTCACATTGTCCTTCTGGATAGTTGAAGGGGCCTCAGAGGGCCATGAGTTGTCATTAGGTGGAGTTTCATTTGGACGTTGGAGGTAGAGGGCAGTGGGAGGGGTCTTTGTACCAGAAGCTGTTTTTGTTGTCAGAACTTCTTCTGAACTTTTCTGAGAAGGCTCTCCCAGAATACTAGCTATTCTGACAATGGAGTCCTCTCCAGAGTCGCAGCAAACCCGAGAGGGAGCTGGGGGGTGTGGGGATGGCAAAGCTACAGGTTTGTTCCCGTTGAAAAGTTGTACGGTCTTGAGGCCTCTGAGGGGCAAGATCCATCTGTGCCTCACCAGGTGTCTTGTAAGATGTGTTTCCAGCACCTGCTGAGTGCTGGGATTTACAAAGGAAAGCCCAGAAGAAGTGTCCTTGAAGGTGGCCCCGTCATCATTCAAGGATGTCTGTTCCATATTTGTTTCTGAGTTTTCAAAATTTGTCTCTGAGTTTTCCCTAAGTGCCTCTGAGTCTTTCGTGTGTGTCTTTGAGTTTTCCATATGTGTCTCTGAGTTCTCCATACGTGCCTCTGAGTTTTCCATATGTGTCTCTGAGTTCTCCATACGTGCCTCTGAGTTTTCCATATGTGTCTCTGAGTTCTCCATGCGTGCCTCTGAGTTTTCCATATGTGTCTCTGAGTTCTTCATGCGTGCCTCTGAGTTTTCCGTATGTGTCTCTGAGTTCTCCATATGTGCCTCTGAGTCTTCCATATGTGTCTCTGAGTTTTCCATATGTGTCTCAGAGCTTTCCATATGTGTGTCTGAGTTTTCAGGAGGGACCACTGTGTGGTCCACAGGAATTCCAGGACAAGTGCCCACAGGCACCGTACTGTCATAACACCCATCATAACACCCGCACTCACGGCTGTTTCTTCTCAGTGAGCCTTGTAGCTGCTGTTCTGGTGTGCCTGGCTGGGGGCTTGCTGAGTGACTTCTTGGCTGTCTCACACAGCAGTTTTCCACCTCTGTCGCAGAGATACTGTCTAGAACTTTGCCTAGGGGTCCCTCTGTGATCCTGTGCAGCTCACTCAGAGATCCTCCTGGAGAGTTTGTCAGATCCCTGCATGGCTCCTTCCCTATCTGGAATATCTCTGGGTCCTTAGATGATTGCCTCTGTGGATGTTGGCTGCTTTCATCTGCCAGTGCTGAGGAACATGAAGTTATTTGATTGTCTTCTGTATGACCCATCCCTGGGAGTTTGTCCTCAGCCTTTATCAGATCGGGAGACAGCTGGATCGTGTGGCCCTTGTGTTTCCCACAACTGTTTTTCAAGTGTTGTTCCTGCTGCTCCTTGAGCTCAGGGTTAGTGAATTCCTCCAGGAGGTGGGAAACAGAGCCCTGTCCCTGGGAAGCCAAACTGTGGGAAGTGAGTTGATTAAAGATTTCCTGTGACTTTTTAACCATGTCAGGTAAATTGCTCCTATTTTCTTGGTACTTCTTCAAAAGGTCTCTCTCTAGGCATTGAATACCAGGTGGATTAAATTGGGATCTTGAAGTTGTGGGGCAAGAAGCCCTATAATCCTTAGTTAGAGGTGGATGGGGTGGTTGGCTTGGGATAGAGGGTGGGTCATAGGCCTGTGTTTTGATTCCAGACACTGGTGGAGAACATGGCCAGGAGAGGTTTGCAGTCAAAGGTTGAGATTCAACCAAGTGTTGAAGCACGGGCTTTGGAGAGGTGAGCTGTGGAGGTACATTCCTCTTAACTTGTATTGAGTTGTAAGTAGAGAGTTCATTGAATAAGATAGAGGGGGGATCTAGTGGAGAGCTTGCCATGCTGACAGACACCATAAGGGACTCACTGTGGAGAAAGGGGAGGCCCCAGAAAAGCTGCCTACAGTCTTGTTGTACGTTGTTCCCTAAGGCCTTCTGGTACAAGAGCTGCTGGTGACCTGAAAAGTGCTCTGGCTGGCACGTAATGGCCTGCCCCTTGCTCCATGAGTGCAGCAGATCACCCACATAGCTCAAGGCATGGGCAGGTCTTTCTTTTCCTTTCCCTTTCCAAAGTTTCAATTCGACCTTCTTGCTAATCTGCAGTTCCAGCATCTCCTGTACATCAGGATTGATGAAAGAGAGTTCTCCAGCCTCTATCAGCCTGTATCTAGGGTCTGTCCAAAAGGAGGCCTCTTGAAAGTTGAGATAGATATCCTCTTGCAAGGTCTCACCATGGGATGAGTTGGAGTGACACCAGGTTCTGGCAGCTCCCTTGTACCAGAAGGTACCTGAGATAGGCCTATTTGAGTGCTCATGGCCTGGGGTGGTTGGGATGCGAGAAGGTAAACCTGGCAGAGGTATGCTTTGTGAGGTCACTAGTTGTGTT
>NW_022196913.1:57940458-57956638 GCF_008632895.1 Mastomys coucha
GAGGAGGAGGAGGAGGAGGAGGAGGAGGAGGAGGAAAAAATGGAGTCATGCTAGGATCTGTCTTGGATTGAGAGCAAGGCACTGAATCTTGAGGACAAGATGGGGAGGTTGGTCCACATGGTGCTAGTGAAGGATGCATTTCAGGAATCAAGGTCACTGGTGGCCTAGAGGTACAGGTAAATGTTTGTGATTCCTTAGAATCCAGGGAATTTAGTAGGACAGGTGACAAGGTCAAATCTTTGGGCAGCAGGTGCTCCTTGAGCAGAGTCAAGGAGGCTGCTAGAGAGAGTTTGGTATCCGTAGACTCTTGTGTGAAGTGTGGCTGGTGCTCTTTCACAGCTTCTGGTTTAGACACTTCTGCCGAGGCATCACTTCTTAAGAGCTGGTAAAAGCTGAAGATGTCAGTAAGCTTTCTCAGCATGCTGCAGGAGACAGGACGTAAGGTTGCAGCTTGGAGCACATGGGACCAGGAGGCTGGGAAGGCTGAGTGGGAAAGGCCTCTTGCAGCTCATCCCAGCCACAGTTCCATACTCTGACTTGTACCAGGCCTTGTTATCTCAAACAGTAGGCCTCTGCTCACACCCCACTTATCCATAGGGCCCCCAGTCCCACCATCAGCCTTTGCCCTGGTCAGGAGTGATCACATCACATGCAGTAGGAGTGAGGAACCAGAAAGCACTGGAGACTTCTCACCTCTGCAGAAGAGAAAACAGGAACCTGTTGTTCTTCTCTTTCTTCCTGCTGTAGTGTCTGTAAGCTAGAAATACAGACCAGGTTATGGTGGGTAATGGAGGGACCTGAGATCCTACTGGAGCCTGAATGAAACGTTCGTCCAGTGCAAACGATAAACAGGAACTTGGGCATCCCTGAACAAGGCCACAGGCCTCAAAGCACTGAGTGCAGGGCACACCAGAGGCTTCCACTCCCACTGAGCTCCATGGGCTTCATAATGTCCCTGTGGAGGGGAGGGAGGGACCAAGGTTCTGAAAGAGAAAAATGTCTTAGAAGTGAAAAAAACCAAGTTGTCTACAAATACAGATAGCATGGGTTCACTCCTACCCACACCACCCTCCTGGCAGCACCCAGCCATGGCTGTCCACACCTTCATTCTGAGCACGGAGCCTGGGCAATGCCTTCAATTCTGGGTCCCTTCCCAGGAGCAGCAGCCTCAGGGTTCTGCAACTCATTTGGTGTTATCACTTGGGGACAGGGGAGATGGAGTCCCCCTCCAGGGGAAGCCTACCTTTCAAGGTCCTGTTTTTCTTCCTGGCCTTGTTATGGTCCCTCTTCACCACCTGACAGAGACAGACAACACCTGCAGGCCCATCCTCTCACCTATGCTAGGGGGTAAGTGTGGATTCCGTTTCTCTTGAAAACCCAAATGTGGACTGTCTCTGTGAGATCCACCATGGATGTCATTAGTAAGCGTTCACCTCAACAACCAGAAGGTCAGCTCTGAACTGCCAGGTCGTTTCCTGAGGCTAGAGTTGATTCACATCCTGATCTCACATCCTGGAGCCCATCACCCACCCCCTTCACATGAGCTCAGCTGACCAGGAAAATGTCACGTTAACATGAGTGTTAGGAGAGGGGGACAAAGGAACCAGTTGTTCCGAACTTTTCCTCTTTTAGGGGTGCCGATCTATCCCAGGTAAATGGTTACCTGACCACTGAGACATAGTGCTTCTTCCTGGTCTAGGGGGTCTGAGAGCAGGCATCATTGGAGTCTACTGTTCCCCCTGCCCTACCTGGAAGTCCTCAAGCAGATGGGTTCCGCTGTCTGATGAGATGCCCTGTCAGCCACCTCCCTTTTTCGATTTGGAAAGTGGTGCCTTACTCAATAGAAGTCTCTGTTGGTCTGGGGCTAAGGCATTCTTACCTTTTTGTCAGTGTTGGTTGTTCCTAGTGCAGGTGAGGGTGAGGCAGATTGGAAGAAATGTAGGAAAACGTGGAAGAGCCCCAGTCCACACACAAAGGCAATGATCATGTCCATTGCCCACGTAGTGAAGCTGAGACTTATCCATGGGGTTGGAGGAAGTAGAAGTGCCTCGTCCATGCCATAGTCCTGTCCCACATATGCCTGGAACTCCATAAAGTTAGTAGTATGGCTTTGTTCCTGAATGCCTAAACTCCTGTTTTAATTTGTCATTCCTACTTAAAGAATATTTTTTTTCAGGCTGCAGTAGGGAGACAAGGTTCTCTATCTGAATCACACTGTTGTTCCCAGGCAACTGAACTCTGAGAGTTCTCTCTGGGAGCTGGCAACTAGGCCCAGGCCTGCATCACAGAGTTCCTGGTTCCCTGTCACAAAGGGCTCCTGAGGGTGGGGGAGGGACAATAAGAAGAGGTAGCCAATCTCCCCCTCTTCCATCTTTCGTCCTCCACAAATCTTCTGTCCTCCATAGCCTTTCATGTCTCTGCTTCAAATTCCACCTGCATACCCTGTCAAAAATAGTCTTGCCCACTTTCCATTCCTCCTCATCTCCAGAAAGATTCTGTGGGTTTTTGAAACCTCAAAAACAACCCTAGTGACACGTCTCCTCCAAAAGACCACACCTCCTAAACCTTCCCAAACAGTTCCATCAACTGGGGACCAAATATTCAAACAGATGAGCCTTTGGGGATTTATTCAAACTACCACATTTCCCTCTTTGGCCCTCCATAGGCTGGTAGCCATATCATACAAGTAAAATGCACTTATGTTGTTGAAATTATTTAAATCCTGGCCTGTTTCTACCCCACCTTTGGAATTTAAGTTCTCAGATGAAAGACACAAAGTTTTTATATTTACAATAAGCCTTAAACAACACAAGAGCTGGGCAGATGCCTACCCTCCATGCTGTTAGAAAAAAATCTACCTTCCTATCAATCCTGAATTATAACTACTTATTATGTTCCATCTGGGCTGCCCTTAACTCCAACTGGGCAGCCCTCAGGGCCACATTCTTATGGGTCACCTAATCCATGGTGGCTTCTCCCTCTGCTTTCTGCACCCTTCTTCAACTCATATTCGTCCTCCAACCCCAAGCCTGCAAAACCTAAACTGTTGGCTGTCGAGTCAGCTTCTTTATTTACCAGTCAGAAATAACTTGGCTGGCAGGGTCACTCAGCATCTTAGGTCTTACCTGCAGACCTTCTCATCTCTGTGACAACAAGTCTTGGGAGTCCCAGATTAGCATCAGAATACAAGCAGCATTAGGCTAACCCATTCCGTACTTAGTCAAACTTCAAATTTTCCCATAGTCTTTCACAGTCTCACTATTTGTCAAAGTCCAAAGGCTCTTCTGAGACTCAAGACGATCTCTTAATTGCAACCTTTATAAAAGCAAGATTACATATTTCAACATACAGTGGTGCAGAACAGAGGAAAGAGGGCATACTAAAAAGGAATAGTAGATCAAAATAAGACCAAAACCTATCCTGACAAACTCCAAACTGCATCTCCATGTCTGATGTCAAAGGGCTCCTCAGATCTCCCATTCCTTCCAGCTTTGTTAACTGCAACACAATTCTCTTTCTTGGGCTGATTCCACACTCTATCTGCAGCTCACCAGGGGCAAGTATCCCATGACTCTGGTCTTCAACTCTGTGGTCCCCAACGCAACCCAGGTATAACCCTCACAGCTTCATGCAATGGCCTCTCTGGGTCTTGATGCAGGGACTTACCTGTCACAGGCAGGTTTGGCCTCACAGCTTTCTTTAACACCAGAGGATGATTCCACATACCTTTTGCTCATGCATCCTTCTTGATTTTACAGTGAGAACTACATGGCCAGTGCTGCCAGGTTCTTCTGCCCGCTGGGATGGGACCAGGTTCTTCTGCCCGCTGGGATGGGACCAGGTTCTTCTGCCCACTGGGATGGGACCAGGTTCTTCTGCCCGCTGGGATGGGACCAGGTTCCTCTGCCCGCTGGGATGGGACCAGGTTCTTCTGCCCGCTGGGATGGGACCAGGTTCTTCTGCCCGCTGGGATGGGACCAGGTTCTTCTGCCCGCTGGGATGGGACCAGGTTCTTCTGCCCGCTGGGATGGGACCAGGTTCTTCTGCCCGCTGGGATGGGACCAGGTTCTTCTGCCCGCTGGGATGGGACCAGGTTCTTCTGCCCGCTGGGATGGGACCAGGTTCTTCTGCCTGCTGGGATGGGACCAGGTTCTTCTGCCTGCTGGGATGGGACCAGGACCCTCCTTGACTTTCTCTTGTATAAGCTTTGCTTTACTGTTGCTCTTTAGAAACAGGTAATTTGGTTTTTTTTCTCAACATCTTATTATTTTTTTCCACTTTATATCCTGATCACAGCCACCCTTTCTCCTCTCTTCCCAGTCCTGCCCTCACAAATCCCTCTCGCCATCACACCCTTTCCTTCTCCCCAGAGAAGGGGAAGCCCTCCTTAGGAACCACCCCAACGCCAGGACATCCAGTCCCAGCAGGGCTAGACACATCCTCTCCCCCTGAGGCCCAACCAGGTGGTCCGGCTAGGGGACATCCAGTCCCAGCAGGGCTAGACACATCCTCTCTCCTGAGGCCCAACCAGGTGGTCCAGCTAGGGAACATCCAGTCCCAGCAGGGCTAGACACATCCTCTCCCCTGAGGCCCAACCAGGTGGTCCGGCTAGGGGACATCCAGTCCCAGCAGGGCTAGACACATCCTCTCCCCTGAGGCCCAACCAGGTGGTCCAGCTAGGGGACATCCAGTCCCAGCAGGGCTAGACACATCCTCTCCCCCTAAAGCCCAACCAGATGGTCCGGCTAGGGGAAAGGGATTCAATGGCAGGCAACAAAATCTGAGACATCATCTGCTTCAATTGTTAGTGGACCCACATGAAGACCATGATGCACATCTGCTACCAAAGTGTAGGGAGTCTAGGTCCAGCCCCTGTGTGCTCTTTGTGAGCCCCAGGAATAGGTAATTCTTTAGTCCTTTCTACAAGTTTCAGGATTAGTCTGGGTGGTGTCTCACCCTGAGGGCACCACTCCATTTAGTCCATTTTTAAAATCTTTTTCAGCACCAACCAAGCTTACAACATTAAATTTCCTGTGTTCTTCTTCTCCTCAAACTATACAGTCTATATTTTTGTGTCCGCTTTCTCTTTTTCATTGTAGGTCTCCTAACTGTGATCTCTAATAACTAGATTACAGAGTCAATATTAAACTGTCTTGAAGACTCTAGTCAAAAACTCTTCCAATTTAGCTTCAGGTAGATTCTTCAGACAAGGACAGAAAGCAACCTCTTTCCCCACTATACTATCACAAGAATTGTCTCTAGCCTGGTTTGTAAAATTAACTTTTGTTCACCAGATATAAGTGTTGTCTGCTGAATAAGCTCGCCTTTTCTACTTCTTTCTAAACTCTGACTGGCTGATTCAACTCATCAATTCTGACTCAAAACTCCTCTCTGTTGGGATCTAGGAATTGCCTTACAAGCCACATGGACACCAATCTCAGTCAGATGGGAGATAGTTTATTGAGTGTACACCCCAGGACTGGGGCCATGGTACAGATTCAGAAACTGAACCATGATCTCTTTTATAAGTCCCAAATCCACAAACATATGTGCCAAGCTATTCCAGCAATCAAGATTTAGGGACAGGAGATTTCCTTGGGAACACGTATTTGTTGTACATTTATCCTGTTCACATTGGTTGGGGTATTCAGCTGTGGCAGGGGACGTGCCTTGTCTAATAGTCATGTCCTAACTTGTCTACCAGGATGGGACTTGTCTAACATTCATGTCCTAACGTGCCAACCAGGATGTCAGTTACCCACACACATGTCTCTTTCTGTCAAGTAGGGTGTCAGTTTCCAAGGAGCTCCTGGGAACTTAAACTTTACTGTGCTGCTACTTAAAATGGAAGTCTTATTCCAAATAGTTTCTTATGGTGGTGCAGGTGTCTCTCTCATCCCAGGAGCAGATTATACATAGATGCAGGAAGTGCTGTTGGGTGGTCGGTTCACACCCAAACTTATTGTAGGTAACTATACAAAACAGTTCTATTGACTTTTATCATGATTGGTTTCCAAGGGCACAGAATATAACAGAATATGTAATAAATCTTGGCATTAGAAAGTTTCCTAGTATCAGCAGAAACATATGAGAAAATTTCCTTATAATGGCAGGCTAGCCAAGTAACTGTTACCTAGGCCTTAACATTCCATCTCACATTGTCACCTTATCTGCCACTCAATTAGACATCACTTTCAAACATGGGTGTTACTTCTACAAATTCACTTTACCTTCATTGTTGTTTAGGATTAAAGGTGTGTACTAAGGCTGTGCCTATATTCCAGCCAGAGGTATTAAAGGTATGTCATTCCAGCTGGATCCCACGGACCTAGAAGGTCTTTGGATGGGATCCCCTATCAGAGCAGCCATGTTGCTGGATTAAAATTTCTCTACACTGGTTGCTAATATTATTCCCCTCTGGAGCTGGGCTTCCGTAGTCCACATTGCTCTCAGCACTTCCAAGCATGTGCTAGGACTGCCCTTTAAGCCACAATTACAGCATTCAGACACTCTCCTACCCCAAAGTCTTCCACATTCCCCAAAAATCAAATGAACAAAATAAAATGTCCAAGCATGGTCAGGGTTGTGGCAACAATACACCACTTCTGGTGCCAACATCTCTCTTATTTTTCTATTGCTGTGAAGAGACATAATGGCCAAAGCAACTTATAAAAGAAGACGTTTAATTTGGTGACCCTTGATTTCAGAGAATCCATGATCCCTGAGGAGGGAAACATGGCAGCAGGCAGGCAAACAGCATGGAATTGCTGGTTGAGAGCTTACTGATCATCAAACAAGAGGTAGACTTGGGTGGGGAGTGGGGGCACACTGGGAATGCTGTAGGCTTTTGACACCTCCAAGCCTACCTCCAGCGACACACTTCTTCTACCGAGGCCACACCTCCTAATCCTTCCCAAACTGTTTTACCAGCTGGGGACCAAGCATTCAAACAGGTGAGCCTATGAGGGCCATTCTCATTCAAACCACTACAATGCTAGAACTTTTTACACCGAGCCTACATAGTAAGTAGGGAAGAGCTGGCATCTTTCCAATGTTGATTTATCTATGTGAATGTGAACCAGTTTTCCACTTACTCTTTGATTCCTTCAGCCACAGTGGTTTTGTGCTTTTCTTCATATAGATCTTGTGTGTGATTTTTGATTTTTGTTTGAATACTTACTTTGGAGCTAATATGATTTGTTTTCCATTTATTTTATGTGTTCATAGAAGGAAGAGACTGCTTTTTATATATTAATCTTAAAGCTTTGCATCTTTGGGGTTTGTTTGTTTGTTTGTTGGCCAGTTATCCCTTCACATTTCCCTGTTGATCCTGTCAGAGTTTCTAGCTGGACAAACCTGTCTGCAAGAGAGAAAACTTCTTTTCTCCTTTCCAAACCTATTTTATTTTTTTGTCCCTAGTTCTTTCACTATGAGTTCCAGTGTGATGCTGAAGGAGTTATTTGTTTGTTTGTTTGTTTGTTTATATAAGAAAACTGTTTCCTACTGTCCTGGTGACATTATTTTTCAGTATTGCCCTTTGTCAAAGTGAGGAATCTGGCTTCCATCTCTTTTTTTCTTTTTCTTTTCTTTTTTTTTTTTGAGACAGGGTTTCTCTGTGTAGCCATGGCTGTCCTGGAACTCACTCTGTAGACCAGGCTGGCCTTGTACTCAGAAATCCACCCGTCTCTGCCTCCCAAGTGCTGGGACTAAAGGCGTGCACCACCACTGCCCAGCGCCGGCTTCCATTTCTAAACTGCTGAGTGTTTGCAGCACTGACATTTTCTGAATCTCCTGGCACAACTGTGTGCTCTTTCTCGTTTGGTGTGTGTTCTAGTTTCATTTCTGTGGTTGTGATAAAATACCTGGCAAAATCAGTTTAGGAGACAAAGGGTTTATTTTGTATTATAGTTCTTGATTAAAGATCATCATTATGAGGAAGTAAGGCCAGAATTTCTAACAGCTAATCATATCATATTCCTAGTAAAGAAGAGAGAGAAATGGATGCATCCGTGCTGCCATCTTGCTTGTTCTATCTCTCCCCTGTCCTTTGGAGTTCAGAACTCCTTGCACAGGGAATGGTGCCACCCACAATGGTCTGGGTCTTCTCACTTGGTTAGGAATGGTCCCACATGCCAATTGATTTAGGTGATCCTTCAACAGAGACTGCCTCCTGAGGTGACTCTAGGCCAGTGGTTCTCAACCTTCCTAATGCTGTGATCCTGTAATACAGTTTTTGATGTTGTGGTGACCTCCAACCATAAAATTACTTTTGTTGCTACTTTGTAACTGTAATTTTCATACCATTATGAATCATAATGTAAGTATCTGTATTTTCTGATGGTCTTAGTCAACCTCAGTGAAAGTGTCATTCAACACCCAGAGGGTCACAACCCACAGGTTGAGAACAACTTCTCTAGACTGTCATGTTGACAAATAAAACTAGCTGTAACAGGGAGGGGACATTCAGGTCAGTTCCCGGTCAGGGGTCTCTGAGCCTTTCTTCTTAAGTACATGGTGTCTTTAGCAACAGAAACTTACTTTATACCCCCAGGGATGGGAAGTCAGGGGTGGTGGACAACAACGATAAGCTGTATGTGTTGGGTGTCTCTTGGACATCTCTGACCAGCAACTCAAAAGAGAGCTTTTTATGTCTCATAGTAAGATTCTTGTTAGATGGTCTTTGGCTCTTGGGGGGAGTACTATCAGCCCAGATGAGAAAAATTTCATGAAAACTATGTGTATAATTTATATATAGAATTACATTTATTATACTTTCTAGGTAAATAGTTAATAGTGTGACTGTGGCCTTTCAAATACCCTTGTTATCTCACCCTTCTCCTTACTCTTCTATATCTATCTCCCTGAGAGCTTTTGTAAAAGTTTGGCTTGGCTCTACTTCCCAGCTCTGTGCTCCCAGAAATAAGACTTAGAGTCAAAATACATCTACAAATTGGCTATATAGTTAGGCTCGTCTATGACTAGATCTTAACTTAAAGTAACCCATTTATTCCAATCTATGTTCTGCCATGTGGCTGATTGTCTATGCTCAGGTACTATGCATCAGTCTCCTCACATCTTTCCAGGTGATCTCCCAAGCCTTGGACTATCCCAGAATGATTTCTGCCTAGCAGATGTCCCATTTTCCACTTCCTGCCTAAGCCATAGGTCATAGGCATTTTGACTGAGAAGTGATGCATCTATACAATACAGAAGATATTCTCTCTATAATTTCCTTTTTTAGTCTAATAAGAGGCTCATTTTTCTTTCAAATATAAATCGAATACAATTATATCAATTATGAAACAGTTATGAAAACTATAAAATATGATAAACATTTACAATGGCCAGTCCATAGTACTTGGCAACTTTAGAAAATATTCTATTATATATCCTATTTTGGCATCTTTATAGTTTCATATTTAACTTAATTTCTATTCCTAATTTGTAGTACCATCCTAAAAAAATCTTCCTATACCTAGAAATCTTCTTAAATCCTAAATAACTTAATCTTATAGTAAGACTATTATTATTTAGTCTTCAACCCTACCAGAGACTTGAGAAGGTATAAGTATTACATGACTATGCAGGAGGTGCTGGGACACAGCTTCCAAAAATTATAGAAATGACAGAGACAGCTGATCATCTAGACAGTCCCCAATGTTGTCTCTATAACGTTGAAGCATCCACCTTCAGCATCTGACCCAGTCTATATGACAGACATTTGTGAAGCAGGAATTATGAGTCTATATGATAGACATTTGTGAAGCAGGAATTATGAGTCTACATGACAGATTGTGAAGCAGGAATTATGAGTCTACATGACAGACATTTGTGAAGCAGGAATTATGAGGGACTTAATGCTGTATTTGCAGAGGTTGGCAGTTGATTTCCCTGAGTCCATTTGTCTTCTGTGAACAGATTTGTCTGTAGCTGAAGCATGGGCCTTTTCTTTGCCCGGTGGCTAGCTTGCCACAATTGAAGCAACTTCATTTAGAAGTTATTGATGCTCATCATCTGCTCTGAAGTGGACTGGGGGTACTATTAGGAGTTGACATGTCTCAATATCAAAAATGATCTTAAATTCATGTTTAAATGCCATATTCTTTGAGTCTCTGAGGTTTTTGAAGACCATCTATCCATAGCATATATGAAGGAGCAAACATCACCTGTCTCCAGCTACCTATTATCTGTCCAACCCAGGATGGCTATTCCTGCGATAATCTAGACTAATATCTAACATGACTATGAGTTTAATTGACTGACTATTAACTTGCATTAATTATCCTAAACAGTTTATAATAACAACTATTAAAAAAAAACTGGGACTAAACCTTGCACATTGAAATGAGTTATATAGGCATAATGCCTATCTAAGAGGTATTGGTCACCAGTCTCTCCCATCTGCCTCTGTACCAGCGCCATAACACCCACATCAGCTTCCTCACTGAATTGTCTCTGGCTGCAACTGACTTTTCTCCACATAGTGAGTTTGAGGTTCATGGGGGCGGTTTTTCAGTAATTGTTCTATTTTTTTTCTAAGTCAGCTTTCACGCATAGTAGTTTGTGTAATGTGCAACAGGTGGCAAGTGAACGGCTGAAGGAAGCTCAGAATGCTGCATGAAGACAGTCCAGGAGCTGGTCCAGGAGCCGCTGTGCTTCGCTGAAGCATTTCTACTGAGTAGGGCTTCCGTAGAGAATACGCACAGCGCTCTCCAGACCGGTAACACTGCGCGCCAAGGTCTGTCTCTACACTGGGGGCCCTTGTTGGGTTTCTTTTGCCGTGATAAACACCAGGACCAAACTCAGCTCAGGGAGGAGAGGGTTTCTTTGGCTTCGGGGTTACAGACCATCACTGAGGGCAGTCAGGGCTAGAGTGTAAGCAGGAACCTGGAGGCCTCCCTTCTTGCTGTTGCAGCCTCTTTGCCTTGTGTAGATCGCCCCCTAGTGGTCCTCAGGGTGAACATGCAGAGGCTCAAGTTTCCAGAGACCTGCCACCGATGATCTAGCTCATATTGACCTCATTTCTAATTGAACATGGGTGTCCTTCCAGCTGTGCTGATGGCTTTTCTTTGTCATTTGTCCCTGGTTTTCCTTTATGAAACATCATTTTCTCCAGAGGCAGAAAAAAAATCACCACTAAAAGGCCCAAGGCATAGCATAAGTTAATACTTAGTATTTTTATAAAGTAAACTATCATAATCGCAACCAAGCTGGTATTTAGTACTCCCCCTCGAACCTAAAATCATGTCGTAATGGGGATTTCATTAGAAATATACATGGATCTTACAATTTAAACCATTTAAAAATTACATTTATTTGTTTATGGAGAGGGGGAGAGAGGGGCTGTCTGTGCCAGAGTGCACACATGGAAGTCAGAGGACAACTTGGGGAGTCTGTTCTCTTCTGTACCATGTGGGTCCCAGGGATTGAACTCAGATCATCAGAGTTGGTGGCAAGCACCTGTCTCCACTGAGCCGTCCCACCTCCCTATTGTAAGCACTTCAGTTTGACGCTTACAGATACATTCACAACATCGCTCCCACAGGCCTTTCACAGACCCTGATGGTGGTCCCTCTCTCCTCACCTTTCCCTCAACCCCCTGCAGGCTCTGTTGTACTCTCTGACCCCCAGACACTGTCTATTTTAAAGTGGAGTGCAGTCCTGTGTGACCTGGTCCTATGAACGCCTACGCCGTACTATGTGCTGGGAGATAGACGCTCTGCAAAGTGTACTGAGTTGAAGAACCTTCAGGAGGCGTCTCACAGGGAACTGGGTGTTGGTAGAGAAGGCCACTCACATCTCTGGCATACATGGGTTTTGTGCTGAGTGATGAGCATTGAGGGTTGGGGAAAATAGCTGGCTTTTAAAATACACTCCTAAGACTGAAGTTTCTGGGTTTAAGGAGCCACCAGACCTAAGTTCACAGTGAAGGTACCATTTCCATTCCCACCAGCAAAGAACGGGTTCCCTTTTCTCTATAGTTTCAGCAGCGATTGTTATTATCTGTCCTTCATCTAATTGCTTTCCTAGTGGGTATGTGACCTCATTGTGGTAAGTTTATTTCCCTCTTGTCTTTAGAGCAAGAACACCACACATTTATAAAAGCAGTTAAGCTTTATCTTTCTTTTATAAGTATGGATGCTTACCTGCATCTATGTATATGCACCAAGTGGGTGCAGTACATACTGAGACCAGATGAGAGTGCTAGATCCCATTTGAGCTGCTTGATGTGGCTGCTAAGAACTGAACTGGGGTCCTCGGCAAGAGCAGAATGTGTTCTTAACTGCTGAGCCATCCCTCCAGCTCCATAAATCCTTTCTATGTAACATGAAGCACTGTATAGACTAAGTACTTTTTTTCCTTACTAAATGCTCCCTTTAGTAAATAAAAATCTCTCAATCTAAACTCATTTGTAACTTTATTTTTTTCAAATCCTATTTTTAATTATGTTTCTTAAATACTTTAACCTTACTTACCAGAGGTAGTGGAAAAGAGAGGATACGGGGCGGGGGTGGGAATTGGACCTGTTCAGAAAGGTTCTCTGGAGCAACTCCTGTCTGTGTTGTCTGGAAATCTGCAGTTCAGTTGACAGGTGAGCAGGCAGCAGCTGAATCCACTTTCAAACACCTCACGGATGCACCAGCAGTCCAGATTGGTAAAGTTGGATTAGCAACAGTGGTGACACGACCTAGCAGAGACAGCCAGGCCTCAGCCTCAGCTCAAGTCAGCAGGAGGGACCCAGAGGGACACCAGGAGAAATTCTCCGCTGTGCTTCTCTCAGGGAAGCAAAGATCATCGAAGACATGAGACCCACAAGCGTTGCACAGCTAGCTGTACCAGCAAGCCAAGCTCTGTCTCCATCCCTCTGTAGAGTCCTATTTATAAGCTCTAAACATCACATGTCCTCCACATGCCTTTCTCAGCACGTGCATCCAGTCAGCCCAAGTCCTCAGAAGTGGCAGCAAACTGCAGCACACAACCAGAAGTTTTTTGGCATGTTTCTCTCTATGGCATTTCGACGAATGCAGCTCAACTATGCAATGTATGGCGGACCAATACATGTGTGCTGTTAGCAAAGAATCTTTTATCATGTGTCCTTTCACATGCTTGCTTTAGCAGAACATCTTCTCTCCTGTGTCTGCTTCAGCGAAGCATTCCTTCATGAGCCCACCTTAGCCTCTCACACCTGTGCCCACTTTAACGAAACATTCCTTCACATGTTTGCCCCAGCAAAACACCATCCAACGGACTTTCTAAAGAACCCTCAAGTTTCCACTTCACTCATTTGTGGTTGTTTTTAATTGATATGAATAGAATTAAAAGTCTTCCGATATCAAATCATACTCAGACATCTTGCCTTTCAACTATGATTCCAAAAATTACTTTTTAGAAAAAGATTTATTTTTTTTGTGTCTAGGTGTCTATGTGTACCACTTGCATACCTGGTGGGATGTATCTGGAACTGGAGTTATGAACAGTTGTGAGCTGCCATGTGGGTGCTGGGTATTGAACCTGGGTCCTGTAGAGGAGCAGCCAATATTCTTAACTGCTGAGCCATCCCTCCAGCCACCCTGCCCCCAAGAATGACTTTTGTGTTGAGATTGGATTTTTATTTACTTTGAATGAAAACAGAATATCTTTAAGGGTACTCAGCTTGCTTCTCTCTCCTTACCATAAAGATATACATGGTGGGTCACTAACCAGCATCTGAAGAGATCCGTGCTACATCACCAGCCACTCAGGCTGACTTGTGGTCCATTCTGCACATCTCAGCATAAGGGCTTCCAGTGCTCTGTAGCCAGAGCTTCAGTTTTGTAAGATGTTGGGGATGGGGGAACTTAAAGGGAGTACCAAAAAGCTTAGTGACATGGTGACAACTCACAATAGCTTCACTTTTAGAGCTCCCTGCTGGATCTGCAGATGACCTTTTAGCCAGAGTCTTCTCTTTCCAGCAATTGTCATTTCCTGTGTAACCTTGGGGACCCTTGAGTCTTGTAAGTTTCAGGAGCTTCCTGTGCCTCCTGAATTTTACTCACCTCTTGAGTTTTAGAGAACCTCCCTCCCAGAAGGAGCCTTTCCATTTGGATCAGACACTATGTAACACATATCTGTAACTTTTGGGGAAGTAATTGGTCCAAGGTAACAAAGATGAAATGAACCTGTGGAACCAGAGGGAGCAACTTCTGTGTTCCCAATTTGTGAAGGGTTAATTCAACATAGAATTTTTCTAAATTCTGTGTCTACATGTCCTCCTTCCCTAGGACTCATAGGTGGTTTGGCTGTTGTTGGCATGTGGATAGCTTTTTATATGTTACAAAATCTGTCTGGAGTCTCTGTCATATCTATTTCTTTTCTTTTTTTAAAAAAGATTTATCCATTTATTATATGTCAGTACACTGTAGCTGTCTTCAGACACCCTAGAAGAGGGTATCAGGCCTCATTACAGATGATTGTGAGCCACCACGTGGTTGCTGGGATTTGAACTCAGGACCTTCGGAAGAGCAGTCAGTGCTCTTAACCATTGAGCCATATTTCCAGCCCCCCCCATCTATTTCTATGCTTATATCTAAATCTCAATATTTCTGAGAGACATAAAATCAGATTTTTTCCCCTAAAATATAGATGCCTAATTTGGATTCTACTGAAAGAATCACAGGCATTGAATGTCATTTGTCATGTGCAAGGAAAGTCACACAGTGGCGAGTGTCCCTCTGCCCTTGGCCAGCCAGACTATCTCTAAAGATGGAAGAACGCTCTAACGACCTACAGAGGGAGTTAGGGAACTCTGGGCATTTGAGCTCAGAAGTAGTACAAACAACACACTTGAAGTTTTTTTATTATTAAAGCAAGCAACGCCGAGGACATGTTTACCTCCAGATACAAGCAGAAGGAGGAGATACACCTGCTGTTACATCTTATGTTTGGCCATGTGAAAAGAGCCGAGAACATTCCCCTAGGCCTTTGCCTTTCCCACAGAGATGATGTAGACACATCAGAGCATTCTCTTCATGGTCTTGCTTTCACGTTCATCCACTTATCATAGTTTCAGCAATTCTTTCTAGAAGGACACCTTGTGGGAAGAACAGTCTTCCCCTTGCTGAGTCTGTAGTTCACACTCAGTTCACAGCTTTCTTCCATAGGCTGCCACAGCAGGTGTGCCAATGGCCTCTCAGTCCTGCTCCCGGGCTGGTCAAGGTCCCCACAACAGCTTTGTTACCTTGGTTGCTGTTCCTGCTTCTGACTGATCTAGTTACAGTTTGGTTAGAGGTTACATATGTTCTGCTAAGTTGGTCATTTCATTTTCTTCAGGCACAGAAATTAAGTACAAGGTATTATTGCTTTGCAGGGCACGAATCTATGCTGCATAATCAATGGTCGTGTTCTCTCACCTGTTCATGAATGAGCCTGTGGATCTTGGTATGTTTGTTTATGGCCATCAGACTTCTGCTGGATCATTTTTAGCTTTTTGGAAAGCAGAGGAAGACACATATCCAAGAGGTGTATCTGTGGCTTTGTGACGGTCCTCTGCTTGGATATTGCCTCCTTTGTCACGTACTCCTTATGTCCATGGGAAACTTTAATCTTTGGCAGCAAAACAGAGAGCAAAATTCTAATCTGGCTTATAATAGAAAGTAAAAACTGTACTGTAGATTCTGGATTAAGAGTGTTTATCTGGAGTATTCTGATGAAGGTGTAGAACTCTCAGCTCCAGCTGTACCATGCCTGCCTGGATGCTGCCATGTTCCTGCCTTGA
This sequence comes from Mastomys coucha, assembly GCF_008632895.1. Taxonomy (NCBI): domain Eukaryota; kingdom Metazoa; phylum Chordata; class Mammalia; order Rodentia; family Muridae; genus Mastomys; species Mastomys coucha. The sequence goes on from NW_022196913.1 coordinate 57,956,213, forward strand.
TGATAATGGACGGAACTTCTGAACCTAACCTCCTGCTGCAACTTGACAGTGTGTAAGAGTCACCCAGGTGAGGTCCAGGACAGCCAGGGATATACAGAGAAACCCTGCCTTGAAAAACAAAACAACCCACAACACCCAGAGGAAGCTCCACTCCCAGGCACTCTGAACACACCCAGGATCAGAGGTGAGCAGGAACCAACATTTGTCCCAACACTGGGAGTAACTGGGTCCAGTGGGACCAGGCACACAGGAACTCCACCAGCCCAGTGACTTGGGTTCCTTCTGGTCTGTCTGGGCTGGGGTCCAGAGCAGACCTTGGGCTCAAGCTCTGCAGCTAGTCCCACAACACCCAGAGGAGGCTCCACTCCCAGGCACTCTGACACACCCAGGATCAGAGACCTTGGGCTCAAGCTCTGCAGCCAGTCC
>NW_022196913.1:57959238-57971559 GCF_008632895.1 Mastomys coucha
AGCTACGATGGAGGTAAAATCCTTTGGTGATGTGAGGGTCATTGAAATACAGCCTTATTACAATGGAAAAAAAAAGAGTGTTTATCTGTATCACAAAATACCTTGTGCTTTTAGTTTACAGCTGGGCGGTGGTGGCACACACCTTTAATCCCAGCATTTGGGAGGCAGAAGCAGGTGGATTTCTGAGTTCGAAGCCAGCCTGGTCTACAAAGTTGAGTTCCAGGACAGCCAGGGCTATACAGAGAAACCCTGTCTCGAAAAAACAAACAAACAAATAAATAAATAAATAAAATAAAGTCGTTTACAGTTAGAAAATGGAGACTGGAGATATGGCTCAGCAGTTAAGAGCACAGGCTACTCCTGCGGATGGCTCAGGGTTGAGTCTCATCACTCATATTAGTTGGCGCACTATGACTCCAGCTCCAAAGGATCCGATGCCAGGGGAATCTCTCCTAGCATTTGCCTACACCTCTGTGCACATGGGACACATATACACAGTCAGATATACGCACATACACATAAAATTAGTAAGTAAACACATATTTAGAATTAGCAGATGCATGATGCCTTCACACTATCGATGTGTCTTATCTGGGATGTAGCTTTTAGTGACTTCGTATTGAAAGGCAAAATAAAAGCTTTGGACCTGTGCTGACTAGGAAGAAAAGTTATGGGCCTAAGAATCCATCACAAGCTGGCCCCCATAGGCCTGGGAATGAGAAAGCAGTCTGTTAGACATCCTGAGGACTAGCAGGTCAAGAAGACATAAAACTGTGAATATAGAGAAAAACATGTCTAGGCATGCAAGGACGTGCCTGGGTAGGCCCTGAGTAATGGACCATCAGGTCCTCTTAGATATGGTTTAAGGTCAGATGCTCTGTTGACTCAGATTAACACCAACTTTAGGAATTTTCCACTCTGTTCTGCACGGAATAGTTAATATTTGAACTAGCCAATCATGTATGGCCACACTGATTCCTTTGTTCCCCCAGACCTTTTCCCTATATAAACCCCTAACTTTTGAACCTCGTGGTCAGCTCCACTATCTCCTGCGTGAGATAGGTGTGGTGCCGGCCCGGAGCACCTGAAATTAAAACTACCTCTTGTAATTACATCAAGACGGTCTCTCGTGATTCCTTGGGTGCACGTCCTCCCGAGATTTGAGTGGGGGTCTCCCCATGGGGGTCTTTCAGTATGTGGTGATTATTCAGGAAAAGAAGCATGTGGATGTTTCGCTCATCAAATCTAACCATCAGCTCATGAAACCATTTGCTTAGTTAGCTGATAAATACCAGTTTGTGGTGCTGAGGCTGGAGCCCAGGTCCTGTATGGACAATGCAAGTGCTCTGCCACTGGGCTCCACGCCCAGGCGAGTATAACACTTTTGGATGAGAGGTGTTTAGCTGAGATACAAAATGTTACGTTTAAAGTAATTTAGACTTAACAAATGGGGGCTGGATAAATAGCTCACTGGATGCTCTTTTAGAGGACCTAGGTTTGATTCCTAACACCCACACTGGGTGGTTCACAACTACCTGTAACTTCAGGTCAGGGGTTTCAGGGTAAGGATATACAATGTCCTCTTTTGGCTTCTGTGGTTACTGCATATATGTAGTACCTAGACATAAATGGAGCAAAACACATAGAATAAAAATAAATAAAAATTTAAAAATCAAATAGAATATGAATGAATGTATTTTTGGCTAATTGTCAAATTACATATTTTCCATATAAATTATGTTTATAATTATGTAAAATGGTTAAATTGACTGGTTCAAATCTGCGCTTAGCAACTCTAAAAGGCTAAGTCTAAAAGGCATGCTAAGTTGTTACTAACCAGTCACTCTGTTGCATAATGTATACATCCAACTTACCCTTCCTAACCAGATGATATTTTGTATCACTTAATTAATGCCTCAGCCTCCCACACATCCCCTCTGATAAGCACCTCTCCACTCTGACTGTGTACCCAGCTCTCTTAACTATTACACAGGAGGCCATGCAGCATCTGTCTGTCTGCGCTTGATTTATTATTTCACCGGGTATGTAACATCCCTTAAGGTACTTCAGCTGATCACAAATGGCAGCATTCCGGAACTGATTCTTTAATACTGATCTTTATTCAGAGAGCCTCTGACCTGAGACACACCAAGTTGGAGAGAGCAAACCTCCGGTGATAGTTGCCTTTACCGATGTTGCAAGGAGAACGTCTGAAACCAGAGTCTACACAAACAAGATAGATGGCTGTGTTCGTACACTTGAGTCACAAACACCTGTTACAGGGAGTGAAGCGATCCAATCGGAACTAGATATAGATAAAGTTCATGGCTGAGAAAGCATAGTATTGTATTTTTGTGGCATATGAATAAGATTCTGGCTGCTATAATGTACTTACTATTCTTTATCTTAATGAATGGCAGTCTAGCTATTCATCTGAAAACCTTATTGTTAAGAGTCAGTATCAGTTGACTTCATTGATTCTTTGTCAGGGACCAGATTTTTCTTGTATCATGCAATGAAGTGAAGAGAAAGAGGAATCCTGTCCCACACAGAAGTACACATTTCAGCTTGAAAACAGCACACAGGTCATTACCATTGTCCAGGGAAGCACCGAGGTTTGCTTGTTACCCTTCCTGCCCTAGAGATTTCATGAACACGGGGCCACCCACAGGGACATGAACAACCCACCAGATGCCAAACCACTGAGGCAAAGTGACTCCCCTCTTCCAGCAGACATATGTTGTCAGTGGCTAAGAGTGGAACACGTGAGTCCCCACCTCCATCAATGCTGGAATGTGCATGGCTTAACCTTGTGCAGGTAATCATGGCTATTCTGAAGCCCATGAGTGAGAGAGCCACCTTACTGACATATGGTGACATTTTCATAATTCCTCCTTCTCATCCACATCTCACATTCTTTTCTTCTCACATTCTCATGTTCCCTGAGCCTTGTGAGGGATGGTCAACATAGATGTCCCATTTGGGAATGAGTCCTCTTAGTTTCTTGGTGGTGGTGATAATGGGGTGTTGCGATGGTAGCTTTGGCTGTTCCAGAACTCGCTATGTAGACCAGACTGGCCTTGAACTCACAGAGATCCACCTGTCTCAGACTCCCGAGTGCTGGGATTAAAGGTGTGCGCCACCACGCCAGAACCTCAATCATTTCTTATTCTCAGCATTAACTGCTTCCCTCGGGGAAAAAAAAATAAGAAGCTTGTCAGACCATATAAACATCTAGAAGGCAGCTCAACAATGTGTGCATCCCACCCCGTCCATTTGGCACGTCCTTTGTTGCCACCCTCGTTCCACTCATGTCTAGGCAGTCACGTTGGTGAGATGTTACGGGTGGAGCTTCTGACATTACTGGGAGATAGGATCCCACAGCAATCTGTGATCCTCTGGGTCATACAGTCTTTCTGCTCCCCCTTCTGCGATGACCCCTGAGCCTGAGATGTAAGATCTGTGTGACTGCCATGATCTGATTCTTGGCTGGTGCTCATCGCATTTCACCTTGAGGGTGAACAAAAGCGCGTCATGTCCTCAGATGATTAGATTGCTTGTGTCCTGGGGGATCTTTCTGGAATTAGCACTCCGACATCAATGAGAGCGGAAGAGAGGAGACGGCAAAGCCAGGATGGATCCTGAGAGGCTTCACTGCCCAGTCCAGTTGGCGTTCTCATTTTGTACTCTTAAAACCACAAGGTGGGAAAAAAACATATATGGCTGTCCTCAGGTTGTTAAGGGCAATGAGCCATGGTGTGAGCTCTTTCTCCAGGTCGTTCTGTTCCAGGCAGTAAGCAAAGCTGAGCTTAGCAAATAGGCAGGACAAACAGCGCTTCAAGTGTGTCACTAAATAAATGAACAAAGTAGAATATAGTGCTTGATCTTTCTGCCTCATTGTGGTTCCCTTGCTTTCAGAATTTCTGAAAACAGGGGTTTGATTCTTTTCTCCATGGCAGTCTGTTGGCAGCGCTCAGTAGGCCTTCACCACATACACTGGGGAATTAGTGCAGTCCTGTCCCATACATTGACCTTTCAGTTAACAGCAGTCTGTTTAGAGGGCTGTGGTCCCCTAAGATGGAACAGAAACCTCCATGCCATCTGACTTTTTCTGTGCCCCTATGTCTGGGCACAAATACTCACCGTTGTGCCTCTGCTGCCTGCTGCATTCAGCAGTCCTGTATTTCAAGGTCTGAGTTCTAGGAGTGATGTGCTGTGGTGTGTAGCCTGGACCACAGTAGGGCATGCCAGCTAGATTTGTGGAAATACACTGAAATTTGAACAGTTATGAACTCCTCTAAGGATGCTCCTCTCAGGGATGTGTCCAAGTGTTGTTGAATGAGCATTGTGTATAAATGATGGAAGCTGCACAATACCCACGTGTCCACCAGAAATACAAGTTCAAGACTGGGTCTCTAAGCTCTCAAATGCTGGCCCACAGAAAGAGCCATTGTCTGATTATGAATGTGATACGGTGGTTTGACTTCTGTCCCCCATAACTTTTATAAGAAGCATGTCATTAGTACTGGGGGAACCACTGATGTACATCTATGTCAGGGAAATACAGAAGACCAACAGCCAGGACAGACAGTCATAAGGCAGGCAGGTGATGTGAGGCAGACCCTGAGGATCGGTCTGGTCTGCGTGAGTCCCCATTCAAGGTTTAGCAAGCATGCCTGAGGAGCAGTGTGTCCCTGGAATTCTCTAGCACCCTGGCTTGCCATAGCTAGTAATAACCAACACTACTAACTAAGGGTCAGCCCCAGGAGGACAGAGCCAAGGTTTGCGAATGGGAGAGACGGTGTCTGTAAGGGCAGAGGGGACACTAATGAACTGAGTGCCATCTACCTCTGTGTGACAGGCTTAACTTATCTCTTTCACATCCTAGAGTCTATCTTCCCATGGGGGGCCCTTAACGCCTCTGGGTAGCAGAGTCTTAGCAAGAGCGGTGTCTTAGTCACAGCAAGCTGACCCTACGCTGTCTGAAACACAGCTGCTCTGGGTTGGGGACATCAGTTTCTGTTCATGGCTGGTCCTTCTGAGGAGATTTTCACACAGTTGCTAAGAGGGGGCCTCTGGTCCCCGTGCAGGCTATTTAGCATTTTACTTCGAGGATTGCTGAAAAGGGCAGAGTGGGATTACAGAAATGATGCCTTTGGCACATCACCCTTGCCAGCAAGGCAGTGGAGGGCCAGGTGACAAGCAGAGGGCCTACATGCACTTGTGATCTCTGGTCACTTGCTTTTTCTTCATGTCAAAAAAAGTAACAGCAGAATTGTAATGCAACGACTAAATCAATGTGTGAGCATAGTTAAGTTCTCAACGCTGTTCAATTAGTTGTTATTGTTGTCCACATCAATCTTGAATATAAATCAGGACTCTGACCTTGCCCCCTGAAGTGACATGGGGGGTGGACAATGAGGTCAGCGGTGCTGTAGGAAGTGGGCAATGAGGTCAGTGGTGCTGTAGGAAGTGTATTCACATTAGGTATCCCTATTGTCCAGTGAGTGTCCTCGCAGCATTGTGACAGCCCAGGCTCTGCTGCACGCCAGAGCACGGTCTATGGGATCCTGAGGGCACACTGCTGTCTGTGATCTCTTCCGGGAAGAGAGGGGAGGATGGTGGGCTTAGAGAGACAGCAGGATGGCACCGGCAGTTATTATGACAGCGTGCACAGGCAGCTATCTGAAACACAGCATGCATTTCTTCACAATGCCAATTTATTCTGTCTTCTATTTTGTTATGATGAGTCTCTAGCTTAGGGATGCAATTTTTTGTTTCCTTAAATTGTTCTTGTTGTCAAAATGTACCCAAGCCTAAGAGAAGAAGAAAGGCTCACATGTAATCTAAATCTTTTATTGAGACTCTGGTGGTTGTTATAATATTTACAGATTAAATATAATGGCTCAGTGTTTGGATTTGTTTTAGAGACCACATAAACATCTAAATTCTTCCATGTCCTTCATAAGGTTTAAAGAAGGTGCACGGTAATTATGTTCCAGCACGCTTAAGGACAATCTAAGTCATTTTGCCTTCAGTTTCAGTTTCAGTGAGAAATATATAAATGTCTGTCTGGGGCCAGGAAATGAGTTACTGGCCTAAGAGCCTGCTGCTCCGAGAGGCAACACATCCCCAGTAAAGACGACCAAAACCATGATTAAAAATACTGTTTTAGCTGACAGATCATAATTATATAATTTATGAGGACTCAATTATATTTGACATATTATACAACAAGGAATGAGAAAAGCAATTGAATAATCCTGTTATATAATTAATGTAATTAATTAGTCATTTACTCTATCTGTATATGCATACACACACATACACCCTTGGCCTTCCAATATTTTAACATAACTAACAAAATGGGAGGTACAAAATTTGAGTAATTAATGTGAACAAATATATAAATGGGGGCATTTTAAATATTTAATACTGTCCGGCTTTGCAGACTAGCATAAAAATTTGGGCAGAAGTTGAACATTTCATAGGATTCTGTAAAATGTGTCACTTTAGAATTGACTTTAGAATAGGAAATGTCAACAAAACTCAACCATACTGGAGCAGTTTTTTGGAATCCACAAGTTTTCTCCCAAAGCTATTTTGGATTTATCTGTAGTCATAGTGGATCTCTGCTAAGGAACTCTAAGTAACTGAGATCTTTTAAATTCAGGCATTAGGGCACAGCCAGTACAAAGACAGGTCCACGGGCCTCAATCCCCTATCGCAGCCCGAGCACTGGCTTGATAGAAGGCCAATGACTTGCCTCTTCTTCTACCTACTCTGGTTTGGTGAATCTCAGAGGGAATCACACTGAAACACTCCATTTTAGGAAACGATGTGAAGGCTGCAAGGTTTTGTGAGATGTGCAAGTGCCTCACGCTATGGACCACCACTGGTCAGAAATCCCCTTAGTGCTCACTTTGGGAGCCATGCGACTGTGTGAAGCTGGTTCCTAGAAAAAGTCTTAGAGGAGCTGCTGGGCCTGTTCGCTGCCCAGAACTTGACAAAGCAGGGACATGGCTCTCTCCTAAAGCATCAGTTCGAGAAGCCTTCAATTCGTGGATTCTAAAGCTGTCTATGCATGGTGGTAGGATTTTCTTGACATCCTCGTCCAAGAGGGAAGGGGTGTATCTCCTGACATCAGTGCTGTTAGGGAGCCTTTCCTGCTAGCCAGGAGACCCTGATCTCACCTCCTACCCGCCTCCTTCCCTGGACAGTTAGCACCAAGTAACGCTTCTGTCGCAGTATGTGTCATGGCTGAAACATAACCCAGATGTGAGGTTGGAAGGAGCTGTATAGAGACTTCATGTTCGAGGTGGCAGGACATAGAGACAATATGGGTTCTTTACAGAGATGTCAAGCAGGTCTCTTTTTCTTCTTTGGACTCCTAAGTAGGAACATGGGAACACTCCACATGGGGAGTCTCCCTTCCCGGGAGCTTGGATAGAATCCCATGGCTTTGCATCATTTAAACCACAAAGCAGATATGTTCCTAGATATATTACAGGGGAAGCAGCCCTCCCCAACCCACCCCCTTAAAAAAGGCTTAAGTTTTATCTTCTTCTCAGGAAAGTATCTCCAATGACAGCTTTCTTCTGATCTTTCTTCATTTGCACACTTTTGTGGATCTTTCTTCATTTGCACACTTTTGTGGTACTCACATTTGAACTTAGGACCTTGAACACGCTAGGCCTTTACCACTGAACCCCATCCCCAACAACTTAGTCAGCCCCTCCTCCTGAGTGCTGTGATCGCTAGGTTTGAGGCGTGGCAGGGGGCTGAGGGTAGACCCCAGGGCTTTATGCATGCTGAGCCAGACATTCTGCCATCTGAGCTATATATTTCCAGTCTCAAGAGAAAAACCTTGAAAGACAGATTCTGTGAATTTATTCCAGGTTTTCAGAAAGTTCAAACACAGATGTTATACAGGTGACCTTTTTATTTTAAAAGTGTCTGTACCAGATCTCCAAGTCAGGGATCTGTTGCAGACGTCTTTATAACTTAGAAGTTCCCTGAGCATTGTGTAAGACCCTCTCACTAACATGTGCTCCGAAAGGGAAATACTCTTGCAGTATGGATGGCCGCATATAAACTCTGAATGTATGACCTGAGTGAATCTGCCCTGTGCTAGCACTGACACACCTATCTGACTGTGTTCTGGGCAAGGATGCAATTGCATTCTGTTTGTAGGATGACTATCTCATCAGAGCAAACAGTGCATCAGAAATAACTCTTGTTGGCTGGAGAAATGGCTCTGGGGGCTTACTGCTGTTACAGACGACCCAAGTCAGTTCCAAGTCCTCACATCAGGCTGTTTATAACTGCCTATAACTGTAGCTGCAGGAAGTCTGATGGTCTCTTCTGGCCTCTCAAGGTAGCTGTACTCAGTGGACATATCTTTACACAGACATATACATGCACACATCCACACAATTTTAAAATAAAATAACTCCTTTAAAAAAATAGAGTTAATCTTCGAATGCTCTGTCCTTCCCTCGAGTTGACTTGATTCCTGGGACTGCTCTACCTACATACAACAGGAATAGCGCTAGCATGTTCCAGCTGAGTCAGCTATGCTAGCTTGCCAGGCATACTGCAGCCCCTTTCAGAGAAGAGGATGCGCAAAGGGGCCTCTCTCGATGTGCTAGTGGCACCTGTATGCTAATGGCACAGGACCCTCCCTCGCTGTGCTAACAGCACAGGGTGTTTTTCTCCTAGGCTGACTCCCATGGTGTCTTTCTGGCCTCTGCCTGGGGGTGGGGGGGCAGGGTGTTTTTCTCCTAGGCTGACTCCCATGGTGTCTTTCTGGCCTCTGCCTGGGGTGGGGGGCAAGGAGTTCAGCAGTTCTTCACAGTTTTCTAGCAGCCAGGCTCTTGGATTTGCCAGTCTGTACCAAAGAGATGGCGGCCTGCTACTACCCCCTTGTTGATCTAACATGACATTCCTTTGGGGACGTTTCATTATGGGTTTTTCTATTTAAATATGGGTGTGCTGCTTCTATGAGACCTAGAAGACATTCTTGTGTAACATCCTTAGGAAGTCTCTCTTCCCCCTATAAAGCAGGGTCTCTCACTAGCCTGAGGTTCACCAATTATGCTAGACTGGCCGGCCCGTGAACCTTAAGAATCCTCCTGTTTCTGCCTCTTCAGTGGTAGGATTGCAAGCTTACAAACGTACCACAGCACACCTGGTGTTTTGTTATATTATATAGCCAGAAATCCGCCTGTCTCTGCCTCCCAAGTGCTGGGATTAAAGGCGTGCTCCAAGGTGGCAGTAATCCTTTGGTTGGAGAGCAAGATAGCATGACAGTTTACACTGTCACAGCATCAAGGTCTCTGCCTGCCTGCTGTGAGCCTCTGCTTGTATTAGTGACAAGGGGCAGCCACCCTCTAGCCAATCACACCCTAGCATTACGTCATTAGCTCGTACTTCATTCTTACCTGCTACACACAGATGCCACAAGCTGGCTGCTCATCCAACTCTTATCTACAACACACAGCTGACATGAGCTAGCTGCTTCTCGATGTAACATCTGGCTCAGTCCTGTTCCTAGGGTTTCCATTGCTGTGAAGGGACCCCATGACCAAGACAACTCTTATAAAGGACAACATCTAATTGGGGCTGGCTTACAGTCTCTGAGGTTCAGTCCATTATCATCACCATTATCATCATGGCAGGAAACATGGCAGTGTGCAGGCAGACATGGTGCTGGAGAAGTTGAGGAGTTCTACATCTGGATCAGAAGGCAGCCTGCAGATGGACTGGATCACACTAGCCAGACTAGAGATGAGACCTCAAAGCCCTGCCTCCAAAGTGGCAGCCTTCCTCCAGCAAAGCCCCACCTTCTCCAATAAGGCCACACCTCCTAATAGTGTCATTTCCCTTGGGCCAGGATATTCAAACTACTACAGAGGTATAAGCATATATTGTGCTGTTCAGGTGTTGTTGGGTAATTATATGTTTTGTTGATAAAATAAAACCTCAGTAGATTAAGCACCTCAGTAACTATTTTGATCTGGTGGCTACTGTGGAGTCACCATCTCAAACTCCCTCTGTTTTACCAATGGTTGTTCTGATCAAGCATGGAATTAACCCTCAAACGCTTCTGTACCATATTGTATTTGCAGGGACACACATGTCTTTTGAGTCAGGCCCTGGTTGCTGAGAAAGTTACACAAATTAGGAAGGAACGTTCTCACAGTAAGTATGGACAATCCAGATGTGGCTGGCTACAATGCAATGATGGTCATAATTCCTACAGGATTTTCAGGCCTTTGAAAAGTTCCTCATCCCGGTGATGGGCAGGTGCCAGAATGTGTGGCTGACACTCAGATATCCCCAGACCACCTCTGTGTTTTTACAGAATCATATTGATCTGCCTGGAAACTTCCTTGTTCCACAGGATCTTTTCCTGTGGGGAAACTGCATCCCTAAAATCAGGCGAAATGATAGGTTTAAAGCGTCTCAGGAGGAAGCAGCTTTTCTTGACTATGTCTTTCTTGATGTAACTGCATACTGGTTCTGGTGGCAGAGTTTGAGCGTTTGCAGTCAGAGCCCTTTCTTCATAATGAATGTGTTAATGTGGACTCTGCGGCTGTGGACTCCCAGTTGATTCCCAAAGAATTTCAGCCATGGATTCACACTCAGTTCCCTCTGCTCTTATGCTGAGAAAAATCCATCATTTTCCTGAAAAGTAAAAACAGAACAGACTAAAGGAGTCGGGAGCAGTGACACCCATCTGTAATCCTAGTATTAGAAGGTTGAGACAGGGGGATTATATGTTGGGGCTAACCTGGGGTACGTAACTTTTCCTGGGGAAATGAGGAAACATCTACTCTCCCTAAACAGGGCACTAACAGCGTAAGAAATTATCCTGTCTTTCTTGGTGTTCCTGTGAGTTTATTGGGTGTCATAGTTAGGGTTTTACTGTTGTGGACAGATACCATGACCAAAGCAACTCTTATAAGAACAACATTTAATTGGGACTGGCTTACAGGTTCAGAGGTTCAGTCCATTATCATCAAGGTGGGAGCATGGCAGCATCCAGGCAGGCACGGTACAGGAGGAGCTGAGAGTTCTATATCTTCATCTGAAGGCAGCTAGCAGAATACTGACTTCCAGGCATCTAGGACGAGGATCTTACAGCCCACACCCACGGTGACACACCTCCTCCAACAAGTCCACACCCACTCCAACAAGGCCACACCTCCTAATACTATCCCTCCCTGGGCCGAGCACATACAAACCATAACATTGGGGTTCAAAAGATGCAGAGGTGAGGGGTGACTCACAGGAGCACAGTGACTCAAAACCAGCTGAGTCACTGAACATTCCCACCCCAACGTGGGTGAGGACGCACCAAAGCTACATGGCTGGAGTCCTACCCTCGGTAACTTTCTACTTTCCAAACATTCTAGACGCCCCCCATCCCCCAAAAGAACACCTGCAGCTGAGGAGTAGGTGATAGTACCAGCCAGAATTTCAGATAAGGGCCCTGTGATCCTCACTACTCCTGCCCACAGCTCCATCGGCCTGGCTATTGCTGTAGCACTTGGCTACATATCTATGTCAGTGGATGGGTCACCAAGGCAACCTCTGATGCATGACTGAGTAGGCCATGGGACAGCTACAGCTATACCATGCGCTGGGGAGACCTGACAACAAAACCTGAACCCAAACTCTGCAGCAACACCTTCACCAAAAAAAAAAAAAAAGTGAAAAACTCAAAAATTCACGTAGCAGTTTATGGATCATAAATTAAACGACAGGTCTTATTTCTGCTCGTGTATCCCAGCAGAGGGCGTGCGGAGACCATTCGACTTGTGTCTGGTTCTATGTCAGCAAATGAACTCCTTTCTGTTTCCACTGCCCTGTTGCTTGTGAAACCGGGTCCTTCAGCTTCAGCTTGAATGGAAGCCCTAGCCAAAGACCTCAAGGTCAAGCTTGCCATGATTGTCAAGAATATGCACGGCTTCGGGGAGTACCCTTCGTGAGGTTTCACTGCCCCCAAGAGCCGTTTCAACGGGTACCGAATCAAGTCAGAATGCAGTAAAGCCCAAGCAAGCTACTGCTGCAGAAGTGGAGGCAGCCCTACGTGAGGTAGAAAGCCTAGGGGTCGGAAGGGCTGGGTTTCCATTTCCTGTTCTTTGAAAGTGCCTGAGGGCAGGGGCTCCACAGGTGGAAGACTCAAGCCTGAAGCCCTGCGTTCCATCCCTGGACCCATGCAAAGGTGGAAGGAGAACCAACGCCACAAAGTTGTCTTCCAGCCTCTTCAATACCCTATAAAAACAAGATGCACACACCCAATAAAAAACTTTT
>NW_022196913.1:57971601-57987822 GCF_008632895.1 Mastomys coucha
ACATTCAAAAGCGCATCAGGGCCCGGAGATGAAAGGACAAAGAGAAATTAACCCAAAACATTTATAGCTTCAGGGGTTTTGTAAAATCCTTAATTTTTTTTTTCATTTGATTTTAAAAGTCAGATAGTCATAAAGTGAAGTAAATCTATAAAATCTCTTTAATATTAAATGACTGAAAAATCACAGGACCAAAAAAATAAAAACAGAAAAAGGTGCTATCTGCCAAGTTATCAATTCTTCTATAAATAATACAAATTAAACAGCTTTGTAAAATAAATCATATATAGAAGAATGGGTGTTGTTGTTTTATTGATGTTTCCCATTACTTTATATTTTGCGTAGTCTTTCTACCTTTGGGATGAAAACAAAGGTGCTCTAACATTTTCGTATGTTATCTAGTTTCGTATGTTTCGTATTATCTATACATTAAGTATTCAGTGTGAGAAGTGCCTCCTAATTTTTACTCTGTGTCTCTGTGGCAAGCAGACCTCCCACTAGGTGGCTTAGTGGGAGGAACTATTGGAGACGGGGGCGGGGCTTGAGTGAGTCACTAGGGAACACTCAGAGGGCCTTGCTGAGCTGTTATGTGTTACCATAAGCAGAAGGCTTGCCAGCGACGTCTCAGCCAAACAGAAGGGGTCCAGACATTGCATCCTGCTCCTATTACATCACCACATGTTGGCTGTCCCCCAAGAGAACCAGTCCTGAGGGACAGATAGTCAGTCCCTTTCAGCCAGGGCAACTTCCTGGAAAGGGGCTGGCGGGGATTCTGTTTAGGCCTTCCATTCACCCTAGTTGCCTTATCCAAACGCATCAGCACAAGTGCTGAGGGCTCTCCTACCCTCTGCTTTCCCTTCTCGTGGCTAGGAGGCTGTGACTGGAGTGCTCTGCACAGCGGAGGGGAGCACTCAGGTGCCGGTCTGCTGGCCCCACGTGGCCTGGAGGATGAGCATGGACAGATTCAGCCTTGATTTCCATTTCGTATCCCGGTCCTTGCTTTTAGTTGTTTTAAGAGCACTTCTTTCTCACTAGACATTAAACGAAAGCTCTGCTATAGACATAGTGGTTTGGTGCCCAAGACAGCAAGACATGTCAAATTTAACTCTCACTACCAAGAAGAGGCAAACGTCTTTAAAGCAACAATGGTAATAATTAAATCCCAAGCCGGCCAGACACTTACTGTGTAACTTACACTGGTTTTGAACTCTCAGGGATTCCCCTGCTTCAGTGTCCCAAGTGCAGGAATTAGAGATGTGAGCCACCGTGCCTGGCCTCAAGTATCTTATCTAAACGGATCATTTTCACAGTGCTTTTCTCTGGCACTCATCACTGTGAAAGTTGTTTGTTTTGCTCATGTTACTGTTGAAAAATAACATTGAAAGAGATTGGACTGAGGTGTCCAGTTCGAAAGCATTCGTAGAGCTAGGTATAAACACAGTTAGCTTTGCTTAGATGATAATTATCAGAGATGATATTAAATTATGCCCAGGTGTACATGTACGTGTGTCACAACAGACAGGTAATGCATTGAGACAACACAAGGTGTCTATTTTATGTAGGAATAATAGATGTTTAGACAAATACAGAGAATTAATTTTCATTTTTAACTTAGTAAATCCTAGTAGGATACATGATTTTCTGATTCCAGCATCTCATGCCTTTGAGTTATTTCCTCCAGAGCTAAAAGGAATGATAGCTTATGCGGCTTTGCTTAAAATGGAATGCACAGACACTCTACTGGCAGGATTTTGCACCTTGTTTAGGCCTGGTTCTAGCAGTGACTTTTATGTCCCACCCCCCATATCAGCAGCTTGTTTTGGTTTGGGTTGATTGAGACATGGTTTCACTATGTAAGCCTGACTAGTCTGGAACTTAGTATGTAGACCAGGCTGGCTTCAGATGGATAAAGATCCTCCTGCCTCTGCTTCCGGAGTGCTGGGATTAAAGAAGAGCATCTGACACCAACAGCTTTAAAACTTAAAAAATTTATCTTAGTGGTGTGTACTCGTGTTTATTTTCACGTGAGTTTATTTTCAGCACATACATGCAGGAGCCTGTGAAAGCAGCAATAGGAGGATGGATTCTACAGGGCTGGGCACAGATCAGTTCACTGAAGATCTGATATCACCACAGCGATGCCACCAAGATGCCACAGCAATGCCAAAGCGATGTCACAGCGATGATGCCACAGCAATATCACAGTGTGATGTCACAGCGATGTCACAGCAATGTCTCAGTGATGATGTCACAGTGATGCCATAGTGATGCAACAGTGATGCCACAGTGATGATGCCACAGTAATGTCACAGTGATGCCACAGCAATGCCACAGTGATGATGTCACAGTGATGATGTCACAGTGCTGATGTCACAGTGATATCACAATGATGCCACACTGGTGATGTCACTCATGCCACAGTAATGCCACAGTGATGATGTCACAGCAATATCACAATGATGCCATAGCAATCTCATAGCGATGCCACAGTAATGTCACAGTGATGCCACAGTGATGATGTCACAGTGATGATGTTACAGCGATATCACAATGATGCCACAGTGATGCCATAGTGATGATGTCACAGTGATGCCACAGCGATGATGCCACAGCGATATCACAATGATGCCACAGTGATGTCACAATGATGCCACACTGGTGATGTCATTCATGTCACAGTGATGCCACAGTGATCATAGCGATATCACAATGATGACACAGTGATGACACAGTGATGTCACAGTAATGTCACACAGCTTTAAACCTGGATCTTCATTCAAGCTATCTTGTTAAAAATACTAACTTAAGTTATTATGAATGAATGAAATGGCTTAGCCAAATAGGCAATTTTTTTTTAGTTTGATGTAACCATGTATATTAACCATGTGTATAATCTTGAAGGTTACATCAGAATTCTCTACAAGAATAGAATTGATAGAACGAGTATATATATATATATACACATACATACATATACATATACATACATGGATATATATATATATACACACATACATATATAATCCATATATATCCATATATGATTTATTAGAATGACTTACAGGATATGCTCCAGCTAGTCTAAGAATGGTTGTCTAAGGAAAGTCCAAGAATCCAGTAGTCGTTCAGTCCACAAGGCTGGATGTCTCAGCTGGTCAGCAGTGTACACTGGAATCCTGAAGAGGTAGGCTTCAATGCCAGTGAGGGAATGGACTTGCCAGTGAGAGCCAGAGCAAGTACAAAGAGAGCAAGCTTCCCCCTTTCCATTTCCTTGCAAGATGTCTTAGATAATGCAGGTGCCTGTACAGTCTCAGCAGCGGATGGTTCCCCAGGTGTTATCAGAACCACCATCTAAAGGTAACTCCATGCAGCTCTACAAAGGAAAACTAGCAGATAGAGCGGGCCTCAAACCTGTTGTTCACAGCTGCTTACCACTGGGTTGGCTTTCTTTCTTTTTCTTTTCTTTCCTTCCTTCTTTCTTTCTTTCTTTCTTTCTTTCTTTCTTTCTTTTTTTTTTGGTTTTTCAAGACAGGGTTTCTCTGTATAGCCCTGGCTGTCCTGGAACTCACTCTGTAGACCAGGCTGGCCTCAATCTCAGAAATCCTCCCGCCTCTGCCTCCCAAGTGCTGGGATTAAAGGCATGGGCCACCACTGCCCGTCACCACTGGATTGATTTTATGTGACTGTCTTGAGGGTAAACCAAAGAGAGCCAGAGACTGTCAATCAATGTTAGTGATTCATGTAAACACGAAACCTCACGTAAGTAGGGGGTGGCCATACCTACAAATCACAGGTAAGTATTGACAGTGTCTGATTCAAGAACATCTAATTTACATGGGCTGCTCAGTCCCATCGTGTAATGTCCTTGAATGAAGCAGACAGTCCTTTGTCCTTGTTCATCTGTGAAAGGAGGAAAGAAAAATCCATTCCTATATTCATTCCCACAGTTATTCTTAACTATTTGGATATTGAAATAGTGATGTGTGTGTGTGTGTGTGTGTGAGAGAGAGAGAGAGAGAGAGAGAGAAAGAGAGAGAGAGAGAGATTGCTAGTTCAAGATCTGCCTGGGATAGATAGTCATTCTTAGAAAAACAGAAGAAAAAAAGAAAAGAAAGAACAAATATCAAATGCACACAAAGTCTTTAGCTGAATATGCGGGAGGCTCACAAAGGAGGCTCACTACCTGAAGGTTCTAATCTTGTGAGGAACTGTGAGTGTGCAAACAATTCACCTGGGAATCAGGATAAATTCAGGTCACAGACACACCCTGTATGCATGGATTTCTTTACGTTTTGTTTTCTTGAATAATCGTTTACAAAGCATTCGAGTCTTTTTAAAAACAAACTTTGAAAGAGACAAGTAAAAAGGAGATTTTGATCTGTGAGATTCAACCCCTGGGGAAATACACTGTACCTCTAGGTTGTTCTTCACGAGCAAAAGGTGAGAATGCGTCTATGAATATCCACGAGCACTAGATACCAAGGACTATTTAAGAAGGTGAAGGCCATACACTTCACATGTACAGCTGTCACCAGGAAGAGCGGGGACTAGGCAAGATGAGCCCAGCACAGGATTCAGAGCCAGGGGCTTTAAGGCGATTAAAACCTTAGTCTGTGCTAGAGAACTTGAGTTTCCCAGGGAAGCAGTGACTAAGAAGGAGAGGAACCTTGAGAGATCTGCCTCAGTGTGGCCCCCTGGTGATGATCCATGTCCCCCACAGCTCTGTGTGGACCCTCTTCCTAATATGTTTACAAGCACACCTACCAGTCTTCACTAATCCACCACGTTGACATGGATGGGAGTGGCCCCCGGAACCTGCCCTGGTGTCTTGCAACATGAAAGGCAAGCCTTTCCACACTGGGTACTTCCTGTGATTGTTGGATGCTGATCCATTGTGGGAAAACAGAGGATCCTGTGTGGCACACCCTTGGTCGTAATGAGTGCACTGAGAGATGGTCAGCAGTGGCAGTGGTGCGGTTTCACTGGCAGCCCTCATGGGCAGCCAGGACCTAGGTTAGTGGGGAGAGGTACATTTCAGAGTCCCAGTAGGACGTGGAGACGATGGAAGCAACCGAATCCATCACCCTGGGCAGGGCAGGGCTTTCTGCATGGCCAGCTCTTCTGATACCACCTCTTTTTCTCCTGCCTGCTTCCACTGACCAGGCAACCTATGGCTTCTGAAATATCCTTAGTGTTAGTCCCTCGTCTCCCAACCTCATCCTCTGTCTCCATTCCTATCCCTCTTACCTCTAAACCTTCCCCCTTCGCGCGTCTTCTCCCGTGTTTTATGAGTCCCCTGTCTTAAGATTTTTATTCCCTTCTTACCAACTGTCTCTTTCTAGTTTCCTGGACTCTAAAGGTATCCCAAATTCAACACACAAATCTAAAGATTTGATGCCAAGATTTACATATAAATAAGAACAGGAAATGTTTGTCTTTCTAGTTTATAGAGATAATCTTGTGTGGACTGGGTAAAAGCATCACCTGTCAATAAAGAGATGGACAGCCTATAGCAAGGCAGGAGAGTATAGAAGGTGGGACTTCCGGAAAGAGATAGGAATTCTGGGAAGGAGTCAGGTGATTCACCACCCGGGAGAGGTAACTAGACAGATGGCAGACATAGACTAGTATAAACGGGTTAATATAAGTTAATAGGTAGTTGGGGAACAAACCTAAGCTAAGGGAAAAAGCATTGTAAATAAATATAAGCCTCCATTTCATTATTCCGGAGCTGGTGTGGAGTCACACTGGTTCTGGGTTATCTCCGTATGTCCATTTACCTACAAATTCCATTTTTCTTTACAGCTGCCTAGTATTCCATTATGTATATGTACCACAGTTTTCATTATAGACTCTTTAGTCTATAATGTAGACTACTCTTTAGTAGATGTATCTGTGGACCCCTCACTCATCCTTGTTATTGTGAATAGAGTATTATGCACATGGATGACATACCTTTAGGTGCCTGCTTGGGAATGGTATAGTTAGGTCACGCGGTAGGCGCGTTTCTAGTGGCCACCCCACTTTGCGTTCCTACCAACAGCGGACTCTGATCCTCATTCTCCACATCCCTGCCAACAAAATTGCAAAGCAGCTTCAATTTGCACCTCCCCGATGGCTGAGGACGGTGAACGCTGCAAAACATAACTCTTCGCTCCTTGCATTTCTTCCTCTGAGGGTCTCTACTCAGCAGCATGGCCCACTTTTAATTGGGTTGCTTCTATCCCTCGGTGTTTAGTTTTTGGGCTCCTTATACATCATACATAGTAATCCTCTGTCACATGTGAACCTGGCAAAGATTTTTTTCTATTCTGTAGTTAGTTTCTTCAATCAATTGGCAGTTCCCTGTGAGTGCAGATGCTTTTGAATGTTATGAAGCCCCACTTGTTCCTGTAAGTTTTATTTCCTGGATGAGAAGAGTGGGATTCAGAAAGTCCTTACCGGAGCCTGGATCCCAGAGGGCACACCCGCCCTCTCTTCTAGAAGTTTCATTTCTGACATTGAGATCTGGGATCTCTGAAGTAAGCATTTTTATTTCCTGGTTTATGGTCCTAAGAAGAAACTAATGGAATTTTCAGGAGCAAACTCTGCATGAAAATCCATCTGCTATCAGCCTTCCCGAAAAGCTCATTATAATTCAGATCTGGAGCGTGAACCCCAGGCCCCAGACTTAGAATCCCTAGGGATGGACAAAAACACACAGTCTTACTTGTGTCCCTATACTGGGAAGCTGCTGACTCTTGATGACCAGACCTAAGATGGCAGAGACACAGTGAGGTGCACAAGGCCATGATGGCAGGGGACAGCATGATCAGGACCTGATTTTTGAATTCTATTGCAGAAATAAGTTTAGGCACTTTCTGCCAAGAATGATAACCAGCCTTCTGTCCGCAGGACTCACACATTGGAAGGGGAGACACGTATCTCTCCTAGCATATTGAAGATGACCATGAGAGAAATTGCAGAGCCCCAGGATTGGGAAGGACCAGCAGTCCCATGAATGACCCTAAGAAACACGACTTGCTCAGTGGCGCCTGTGCGGGAACAGTGGCCGGTGTGGCAGCTGCCTGGGACCCTTTCTCTTAAGTCTCCGCAAGGTCTGAGGTGGACTTGGAGGTTGCCAGGTAGAAGTTGTGATGCTCTTCTCAGAAAACAAAGCACATGTTCTCTGTGACTCTCACCTTTGCCCTCTATTAACAAAGAGCATCAGCCAATATTCCCACCTTTCACCCGCATGTGACTTTTTAATAGAATAATGCACGTTATTTTCTTCCCCCATAAAACTATAGATATTTTAATTTTAAAAGACTGTCCTGATACTATTAATGATACTCTGCTATGCTCGCAGACAGGAGCCTAGCCTGTCTCTTGAGAGGCTTCATCCAGCAGTGGATGGGAACAGATGCAGAGACCCACAGCCAAACATCAGGCCGAGCGAGCTCAGACATCAGAGTGGCAGGCAGAAGTGAGCAAGCCAGAGGGGTCAAGGAAACCACAGGAAGACCTACGGAGTCAACTAACTTGGACCCATGGGGGTGTACAGAAACTGAAATACCAACCAAAGGGGCCGGACCTAGGCTCCCTACACATTTGTAGCATATATGCAGCTTGGTCTTCATGTGGGTCCCCTAACATTTGGAGCAGAGGTTGTCTCTGACTCTGCCATTGAATCCCTTCCCCTAGCTGGACTGTCTGGTCAGGCCTCAGTGGGAGACAATGCATGGTCTACAGCAACTGATGTCCCTGGGTGGGACAGTACCCAAGTGGACTTCCCCTTCTCTGAGGAGAAGGTGGGGGATGGGAGGAGAGGAGGGCAGGGCTATGATCAGGATGTAAAGTGAATAAGTTAATTGATTAATTAATGAATGAAAAGATTGTCCTGAGTGACCACAGCATGGCTGCTCCCAAGGCAAATGCTGCAGCGTGCAGGACCTCCCAGGGGCACCAGAGTCACTTCCCCCAAAACTACTCAAATGGCTTTCTCACCCTCAAATCTGTGGGCAGATGCAACATTTTCCTCTATCTGCCCTTTGTTAGCTAAAGTTGGAGCCTCCATCCTTCCTCGATTCTTTTCCCTCTCGCTTGCCCTGTGGCATCTTAATGTTAGACTCACTTCTCTTGTGAGCCGTGCCCCTTCCCCCAGCAAACTGCAAGGCCCAGTCTTCTGGGATGAACGGCTTGTTTGCTGTGTTGGAAGTTTAGGGTTGCGTTTTTATGAATCTGTCGGGGAGGTGTGGCATTGGGGTGGAGACTCTGGTCTGACGCTCCATCTCAGATCATCTCTATCACAGTACCGGCCTAGAAACCATGCACACCGGCAGCCCAGAGCCTCCAGGCTATGCCCCGTGCATGGTGCCTGCTTCACTGGTCAGCTTCCTCATTCTGCGGAATGTGTTTCCTGCACAGGCTCAGTTTTCAGATGGAAAAGGGACAAACCATTGTGTGTTTTCTTCCCGGTTTCCTAGTGACTTGTATTTCCTTCTTTTTCACCCAAATCTGTCTGCCACATTGTTGGGGAGAGAGTTGGTTGCTTTTTTTTTTTTCCCCAAAAAGTGTGAGACATTTATAGTCAGCCAAGAGAAAAGGAATTTTGCCCTCGTTTTGCTGGTGAAGAAATTTCCAAACCATGAGTGACAGTTCCTATGGTGGCATGGATTTCCTTGGCAGGATCTGTTTTCACATCTCCATGGCTTTGATCTCCATTATTTGGTGTCTTCCAGTGGGGACGGTCCAACCCTGCACAGGAAGCTGAAAGGCAAAGGATAGTTGCTGGCACTTACAAGCAGGGCATTTTCTAGTTGTTCTCAAACAGAAGAGACGGAGGGAGGACTGGAAAGATAAGAACAGTGGCTGTTTCATGGGGACTGAACACGCTGAGAGAACCTCACCACAGTTAAGTCTCTCTGCCTACAAGGAACCCTTGAGATCCACTATCACACCAGGAGATCAAGGCATAGCAAAGACACACATCTGGATCTCACAGCTCAGATCCTCCATCTCTCTGTTTAACTCTTAACTGCTCTATTAAAGGCACAGAAAAGAAAATGGTGCCATTTTACTGCTGGATTCAGTGCAACAGATGGGCCATCCACCTGGCCAAACTGCAGCATCGAGGTATCCACAGATATATTATCTCCACAGAGACTTAAAACCCCCACATTTAAATCTTTATATAGTCACAGACTCTATTATACGGCTGTGAGAAATCCTTTCCTGTCTGGGCCTCAGTTTCTCTATTAAAATGGAGAGAGTTGAATTAAACAGATTTTCCCAAAGGACGCCACAAGCTTTGCTGTCCTCCCATTCAGAGCTGACATTCTGTAATCCTCCCCCCGCCCCAAACAGTTGGAGACTTATTTTTAACTACACATAGATGTCTCTTACAAATTATCCAGGGTCATGGATTAGCTGAAAATACAAAAGCTTAATATCCTCTGTTTGGCTACTGTTATAAATGATGATCAAAAGAGTCAAAGAACAAACAGAGCTGGCTACAGAGAGATCACAGTGATGGGCTGGGGGCTGGAGGCCCACAGAGCTGGCTGAGGAGAGAATGCTGGGAAAGGGGGGCGATCTTACCCAGGACCCCTTGCGGTCAGAACTCTGGGGTCTGTAATTCACCGCTACTCTGGGCAGGCTGAAATGAATCATAACATTTTGAGCCCTCAATGGGAGAGAGAAGAAAGGGAACAAGAGGCCAGGGAGAGTGAGCGCCCAGTGTTGCCCCAGTTAAATGCATGTTTTCATCCGCAGTGTTGATGGGTTCAGAGGAGTGAATGGCCACGATTTAGTTATCTTTTGGATGGATGATTTTAAATGCTTGTTGGAAGGGGTCTTTGATGCGGCAGCCTCTTCAAGCCATGGCCCAGACTGGAAGTCTTCGGGACCAGAGCACTCGTTGTCTTTCAGAGATTGTGAAGGCTTTGCACTCTGAGATTCCTGACGCTGGCTGTTCTGTTTCTATGATCCCCACTGGCACACGCTCACTTCCACCCTTTCAGACTCTCATCAGACAGCATGTCATAAGACAGAGACAGAGGGGGAGAGAGAGAGAGAGAGAGACTGTAGGATCTTAACTCATGCCATGCTTGTTTGGGGCTGGCTATGGGTTGAATGTCTATGTCTTCTCCAAGATTCCAGTTGAAATTTAATCCCCATTACAACAGGATTAGAAGGTGGAGCCTTTTGACAGTGATTAGGCCTCGGGGCTCTACCGTCATGGAGGAGATTAGCACCTTCTCCATCATGGAGATTAGCACCTAAATAAAGGGGCTTGAGAAATGGAGTTCAGCCCCTTCCCCTTCCCCTCCCTTCTGCCATATGAGGACACACACTCCTGAGATGGATATAGCAACAAGGAGCCTCTTGGAAGCAGAGAGCAGCCCCTCTCCCAAAACAAACTAGTGCTTTGAACCTACATTCCCAGAAATGTAAGAAGTAAATTTCTATTTTTAAAAACATACCATTCTATTCTGTCCTGTCCGTGCAACATATATGCCCAGTTCTGTCGTAGACTGAGGAAGGGCGACTGATGGATCTGTTGACCTGTACTAAAGAAATTGCTAGAACTTCTGCTTTCCTCAGTTGGCCTTGGCAAAATGAGGTATCTGGTGGTGTTGCCCGGGCATAACCCTGTACCCTGACCTTTTTTTTTTTTTTTTAGCTTGTCTCCCATCTCTTCCAACAGGCGCCAGGGAAAGTAACAAATTTTAGTTGTTGGTCTTCACTGCAGTCCTGTCCTGCAGTCGTGCTCCAGTAGGCCCCGGTCCTGCCCATTTGAGAGAGTTGTAAGTCTATTCCAAAGAGGAGTCCTAACAGGCACAAAGCGCACTGTGCAGTGTCGGCTGTCTCTCCAAACCAAGCACTGTGAAGCATCTGCTGCCTATTATCTTCCTGTAGTCTCCCAGGAGCCCCCAAAGCTAAGCGCTGTTGTGAGGACAAAATATATCATGTGGAGAGAACACGAAAATGAAGGTTAAAAGTGAATGGCGAAGTGTTTACCCAAGAGTGCGCACACGTACTGCACTTTGTGTAAGCATGTTGGGTGCTCTCAGGGCTCACTGTCAACGTAGAATCAGTCCCCAAATGGGCTGCGTCCACTTGGGGTTCCACGAGAGGCTGCTACCTTACTGGGAGACTTGGACCAGAATTACTGGCTTTCCTGAATATTCCTGTTGGCTCTAGTACTTGGTGAGCAAACTTAGTGTACTGTAGTCTTCAATGAAGAATCTTAGCTCTTCAGCTTCTCTAGCATGTGGGTTTCTAGAAGTATGCTTAAAACACTAAAACTCAGATTGCTGAGAATACTGATTTATTGTCCCCAAATCTCAAAGAGGAAATTCCCAGGGATTTGAAAATACTGAAAACTTGGAGGGATCTTCTTCTCTACCAAACTATAATGCTAAGCTGTAACATTACATGAATAATGTATCATTACATACACACACAGACACACATGCACGTGTGCGTGCATGCACACTTGATCTCTTCATTCATACTATGTGGAATGATAACAGCACTTACCTTTGAGGGATTATTTAGAATACTATATAAGATAGTACCTAGTAAATGATACTCAGGATGCTTGACCTGGAGAGAGTCCTCCTTGTATAGTGAGCTTTAAACCTCATGCTGGCGACCGGAGGGTATGACTTTGAACATGGACTAGACTTTAATGTCTCTACATATGCAATGAAATATCAAGAAACCATAAGAAGGAAGAGCAGTCAGACACAGTGTATCACACACAAGAACACTGAATAATTAAAAGAAGCCAGACACTGAAGGTCAAATGTCGAAGGACTCTGCTTGTGAGAAGTACCTAAAATGACCAAACTCAGAGACAGCAGAACAATGGTCATCAGGGCCTGCAGGAAGTAGCAGCTTTTGTTTACTGGGAGTTTGAAAGATTAAAACCCTGGGAGCTGGAGATACAGCTCTGGGGTAGAGCACCTGCCTGGTTGGCCAGGCATGCATGAGGCCCTAGCACCCAATAAGTTAGCTCTAGAGCCAATAGCAATGAAGACTGTAAACCTGGTGAATATACCTCGCGTCGCTGCATTGTACGTTTTAAAGGAGGTAGAAATGATGAGTTTTCTGAAAATCCTGAAAAAAGAAGGGGGAGGGAAAAAAGAAAGAAGGAAAGAAAGAAAGAAAGAAAGGAAGAAAGAGCAAGAGGAAGGAAGGAAGGAAGCAAGGAAGGGAGGACAAGGCTCATCATAAGGAAAGGGATTGGGATCAACAAGGAAGGCTAATGGTAACCGCCACATTTCTGTAGCATCCCCCTAAGTTTGAATGTAGTAGAACTGCGATTTCTCTGGTTTTGTCTAGTCATCCTGTGTATTCTGCGGAGTATGTGCATCACTGGGTATGTGTGAGGTCACAGTGGCACAACTAGTAACTACTTACCACCGTCTACTGAACTAGCTGCAAATGGGCGAATGAGTATTTCATCAACCCATCTACTCTCTCCCTCCCAGACATGGTGCACTAGCTCCAAATTCCTCTTCAAAACAAGCCTGATGATATTATTATTATTATTATTATTATTATTATTATTATTATTATTATCATTATGAGACTTGTTATATAGCCCTGGCTGGCCTGGAACTCACTATGTAGCCAAGGCTGGCCTCAAACTCACAGCAATCCTGTTACCTCAGCTTCCCAAACGATGAAGTTCAAGGTTGTTCCTTAGCATGCTGAGCTTTCTGTTTGCAGCTTAAAGTATCCACTCTTGTGAGTGCCTCATGCCCACTCCCCTCTGTGCAGCCGTGGTCCTGCAGGCAAGCTACCCAGATGGCAGAAAAAACACAAATGACTTTGCAAACTGTGAAGGGGCACCTGAATGGCACTTCTTACAATGGGGCCTGAGACGGCTCTTGGATAAAGCTTTGCAGGAGCAGTGCTAGTGCCATAGATTTACAGTCCACCGAGTTACCTGAGTTCTGAAAACGGTGTAAGTACCCAAATAAATGAGCGAACACAGTCAAAGCGGAGCCTCGGCCTTACAGAGTGTTCTTTGTCCACTTATTTTACGTGAGTTACTTAGTTTTAATTTATGATCATGTTTCATAACCTCCCGGCAAATGGCCTGTTATATAGTTTTGGGAGTGATGAAGGCTTAGTAACGGGAGACCTCATTCTGCCCTAGGGGTTTGAAATCTGGGCTCTGATAAGTGCATGGGGACTAGCAGCCTTTGGAAGCGACTTTCAGGATCTATGACTTACTAATACATACGTGATGTGGAAATCTGAGCAGTTTTTTTTTTCTTTCCTTTTCCTTACCATGACCTAGAGGCAGAAGTTATACTTCACAAGGTTCACGGTCCTCAAGATATTTATCCTGTCACCCGTGTCTTCACAGTTTTGCCACTGCCTAGAGAGTCTTTGAGCTGAGCATAGTTCAGTAGAATAGGAATGACCCCTTTTATTCTGAAATTGAGCCGTGGACTTCCCAGCTAATTTCTGCAAGGGAAGAAATTTACTTCTGAGTCCCAGGACCGGCCTCACAATGGCAGAGAGTGAGAGGAAAGTGAAGATGGAGACAGGTCACACTTCTGGACCCTCCACTGTAAGCCCCAAGCGACAGAGGAGAAAACCTAGCCTTTAACCACAGGCATGGGACATTGTGAAGCTCAATCAATGGGATGGAAATTGCTGAAGATGGTTTGAATCCAGAGAGTCAAGGCCAGCCTGGGTTATATACTGAGAACAAGGTCAACAAAACAACAGCAGCAGCAGCAAAACCCAAACAAACAAACAAACAAACAAACAAAGGAGAAGGAGGAGGAATCCAAAAGAAGGGACAGAAGGGAATTATCTCCATAACTTCCCTTTCCCCCAAGCTAGCCCAGGTTGGCCAGAGTTGGAACTCCACTCTTGTATCCTGACACCGAGTCATATTCTTAGAACAACTCAGAGGAAGCTCTCTGCATTCATCTAAATAACTAAAGTAGGAGGGTCTCACTTAATTCTCTATTTCACACAGAGACTGTGCAAGATGAATGGCTGGGTAGTGCTCTGCCGCTGAGCCCCATCTCAGGCCTGGCAGTAGCTGACATAAAAGCTTGTTCCTCTGGAGTTTGTTCTCAGTCTGCCATTAGAGATCTTAGCCAAGCAATCTCCCCCCCCCCCCGGGGGGGTGTGTCTCAGTTTCCATAACTAGAAAATAGGGGTGATAGTTGTCATGTGGGCGAAAGTGAAATTACTGATCTAAGCCAATTAAATAATTTAACCCAACGACTGTGGGAGAGGATGAACGAAGCATTTTCTTCTTAGTTGAAGTGAACTCTGTTATTTTGACTAGAGAACTTCAGGATGCTCTTGGGGCACCATCAGAGGTTCAGGATCGCTGGTGTATGCTGAGAGCCAGAACAAAGGAATTTTGGGTTTGCTGCTGACTCAAGAGAGGAAAGCGATATGCTATCAGCATCATTGTGGTCTGTAGCACAGTAGTAGAACGAGAGTTTAGCATGTACAAGATGGTCCTGGAGTCACCCTCCAGCACATGCATAGATGACTGGTAGGTAGGTAGATACACTGACAGATGGAGAAGCAGAGCCATAAACAGTTATTTTGTACCTCAAAGACTTACCACATTTATTTCCTTCTAAAAAAACATTAAAGGTGTTACTTTCTTGACCCAGATATAGGCAGGGATAGCGTACGGATAAAATGTGGGCCTGGTGCCCCAAGGAAGATGTCTTAGTGTGACTCCATTTTTTTTTTTTTAATTTGCCCCAAGCTTTACAAGTATCTTGCCTCATCTCTAGCAGAATCTGTCCTTCTGGGGCCCCATTTACCATTCACTTGCTACAGTGGCTAGGAACCTTCCCAGTCCCCTAAAAATCAAAAGAACAGATTTTCCTCTTCATCAAAGTGGGCGGTGGCTTACCGGTAGTCAGAAAAGGCATTAGTATCCGTAGCCCAAGAACACTTTAGATCTGCAAACCAACTCTCAAAGGTAGTAGCCACCCGGCACTGTAGCAGCACATGGGGAGGTGTCACAGGGAAGGGGCTGGGTGTGTGTGTGTGTGTGTGTGTGTGTGCAGGCACATACACTCGCAGTGAGTCCACTTCCCTTCCCTACCCTCAGCCGCATCCATTAACTACTGTACATTGTTGCTTTCCTGGAATTCTCAAGTCCAAGATCGTATTGCCCATAATCGCCCCTGGGATTTCCTAGTTGTCTCCTCTCTGCTCTCATTGCTAGCTAAACAAAGAGAAACCCAACCACAAAGACCAGCCAGGCTAAGCACAGCAGCCCGTGGACTTTCCCTAAATGGTCAATTTAACCTCAATAACAGCCTCATCTATCAGCTCCACCTTTCAGGTCCCTATCTGAGAGGGGACTGGAGCAGGCAACGCGCAGCGTACAGAATCTCCTAACAAAGCGGGGAGCAATCACAGCATTGAAGGAAAGATGGGTAAAACTCTGCCCAAGTCCCCACCCCCTTTTAAAAAAATGTCATGCCCAGCAATACAGAAACCCCTTTGGGGAACTTGTGTACTTGGAAAAGAAAGAATGATTGAGCAGATGAAGGGACCAGATATAACTTGAGCCAGCTAAGACTTACTTCTCACGGCTGCCCACCTCTGCTCTGCTGATTCAGCCTTCTGAAGTCCAGAGTTAGTTTTTATATGATAAAGATAATATTTCACATAGAACACAGGGTGTTTTAGACACCAAAACTTACTCTGTATGTGTGTGTGTGTGCGTGTGCGTGTGTGTGTGAGAGGGGGGGGGAGAGGGAGAGAGAGAGATTAAGGAATTAAGGTAAGTATATGGAAGCAGGGAAACTGTACTATACATCTATAATCCCAACCCTCTGAGGCAGGAAGATCAGGAGTTCAAGGTCATCCTCTGCTACCTGGCTGCTAACCAACTTCAAACAATGGGAGGGGGAATGGAATAAAGAAAGCATCCAGGCTCGCTTCCAGTAGAACTCCTTTGGCTAGTATAGATATGTAATTACCACCTCCCTGTGAATGGTAAACCACATAAAAGACAGGATGCACAGACTTTTTAAAAGGAGGATTCTCAGCAGAAGGGTAATGAATGCAAAAAGCTGGGCAGGTCTGGAGCTGACTGCATTTCTAGGCTCTGAGCTCACCTACTGTGTGGTTTGGGCTCTGAGCTCACCTACTGTGTGATTTGGGCTGTGTCAGCTCTCTGTGCAGTTCCTAGTCGGAGGACTACTTTTCTGTAGTGAGGAGGGGGGG
>NW_022196913.1:57988020-58002589 GCF_008632895.1 Mastomys coucha
GAGAGAGAGAGAGAGAGAGAGAGAGAGGAGAGACAGTGATTTCTGTGAGTTTAACAGTGAGGGGGCTGGACGGGGAATGGACAGCAGCTACTGGTCCCATAACATTAGGCAGGGACCTAGGGCTTCAGCCTGTGGGCTAGATCTCCCCAGCTCAGTTCGTGCCTCGGTCTCCCTGGGAAAATGAGCCCAATCGCGCATGCTTACTTCGCGAAGCACCTGAACGCCGGCGAGGTTACCTGGCCACTGCGAGAGAGGCGGAGGCAAATCGCCGGCCTCTGGGAGGCACTGTTGTCTCATGCTTTCCTCCAGCAGCGGTGGCTTGGAGGGGTGGCAAGGTTTCACCCTAGTTGTGTTGTCTTGACCACCTCAGGCACACAAACGCTCGACCCAAACCTGATTCCCTTAAAGGAGAAGATGGATGTAAGTCTCTGAGCATCAGTGCCTGCCACTTGGGGAGCGCTCGATCTAGCGGGGTTGGGGAGGTGTCCTCTGCGTGGCCTGTTCCTTCGGGATTTGAAGTGTAAATTTTAACGACGGCGATGGGGCGGGGTCGAGGGTACCTGGTCGGCTGGGATCTCTTGGGCTAGTGGAGCGGGCCAGGCCCGGTGTCAATGCATATTTATTGATGGCAGGTATTTGGGGAGTAATTGAGCGCGGCGGCGAGCCGGGGGCGAGAATGGGCCTCCACGAGCAATTAAATGTGATTAGGCTGAGACCTTCGGGATCCAGCTGGGTGATTGATAACCCGGCTGCATTCCTGCCCGGCTCGCGACTTCAAACGGGCGACTGGCTACGGGAGGGGCGGGAGGGGCGGGAGGGGCCTCGCGCTCGGACTCTGTCCTTCTGCCGGGAGTCGTGGCCCCTTCCTGCGCCCTGGTCGGTCCGAGGCTAGCCAGGTGCAACCCGAGAGAGCGCAGTGCCCAGCCACCCTGCGCTGAACCGCTCCGGAGCGCGCGACACTCGCCAGCTCTGAGCTGCGGGGACAGAAGAAAAACTGGAAGCCAGAAGAGGGAAAGAGAGGGTGGAGTTGGGACTAATTTAGAAAACAGGGGTGTGGGAGACTGAGAGAAGTAGGAGGGAAGAAAAGAGTGGGAGGGGGAAGTTACCGGGATGAGCGCATCAAAATAAAATCGGAGGTAGGAAAAAAAAATTAACCAGACATAAAGTGGCATGGGCATGAAAAATAAAGGAGCGGAAGATGGTAAAACAGAAACGACTGAAAGAGGGGGAAAGGATTGGGGGAGGAACAAAAGATGTGAAAGGGAAGTAAGACAAAAGAATGAGGAAGGAGAACGACGCCAGGGTCACGTCGGTGGCAGAGCGACAGGCCTGGGTCTCAGCTTGTCCTTCATCCCACCCCTTTGCCTTAGTCCCCGTCTCAGCCAGGCAAGTCCTATGCCCAATGCCAAGCACTCTCCAGTGTGTCTGGGACACCCGGCATTTGCTTGCCCAGACCAAGGCATCAGACCAACTCAGCACCCTCACAGACTGGATGAGGGGGTGACCCCACCCTAAGCCCGGAACGGACCCCCCCCCTTAGCTCCCAAGTCATAAATCACAAGCAGAGGTGTCCAGGGTTCCCTTGCTGTTGCTCGGATCTCAGCGTCTGTGGGGCCCAGGAACAGTTTCTGTCTGTGTTAACTTCACAGACAGGGCAGAACAGCATGAAAGAAATCAGAGACTGTCGTCTGCAGGAGCTGAACTTTGAAAACCCCCCTCCGCCCTCATATGCTTCAATATAAAAAAAAAAAAAAAACCCTAGGAACTTCAGACACTGTATTAATTAGTGCAACCACCCATGAAAAGTTGGGTTTGGAGCGGCATTCTTTGCCCTGTGTGAAAAACCAAGTCTAATAAACAATTGTTAAGTTGGCCTGTTGCCGCTGGTAAATTACATAGCATTAAAAAAATAATGCTTTTCATATTAAGCACTAATTAAAGGTTGGGACAGCTTTAAAATAAGAGAGGGAGGGGGAAATCAAAGAAAATATAAAACTGTTCTTTCAAGAGTTATGGGAGGTTAATAAAGTATGTCTGTTAGACTGAGTCTGCTTTGCCCCCAGCTACAGCCTAGCTGGAGCCACCACAATTGGGTCTCAATAAGATAATGATATTCCTTTCTCTGCTATTAAAAGCCTCCCAGTGCAAACTTAAAATGATTTATTTAATTTAGGAAATTATGAGGTGTAACTTCAAAGCTCGAGCCGTTAGTAATGGAAAATACCAGGTTGTTTAAAATTATAATAATAATTGTTTGGAGGACCCAGGACATCAAAGTGTTTGCATCAACAAATGCTGCGAGGGTTGGAAGAGGTTGGAAAGTCAGAGAGAGGTGTACAGAGTTTGGATTTGGCTATCAGGACCTTATCGCCGTAGCGTTCGGGAGTCTGCAAGCGAGTCGTCCGCTCCGCTGTGAAGCGGGGCTATTTCAGAAAGTCATTTTTACCACGGCCCATTTTGTTCTGGGAGGGGTGGAGGGGAGAGAGTGTGGGGTGAGGGGCGGGTATAGGGGACGGGGGGGGGCGGGGTGGATAGAAGGCTTTTCCTCCTTGCTGACTACTTTATTTCATTAAAGCGGTCTGTAGCATCAGCAATCTCAGATTTTTTTTGTTGTTCTTACATGAAAGGGGAAGCGGGCATAATCGACTTCACCAACCAGGCCCTGTGATTTTGGGGAGGGTGTGTGTGTGTGTGACGTGGGTTCCTTTATAAATGAGGTTTATGCTTATTTCCAGCCCGGCAGTGGAAAAGGAATGGGGGGTGGGGCAATGGCCTCTCCAACCCGTGGCAAATGAGGGGCTTTCATAGCAAAGAATGGCCGTGGGAGTTTTCATTCGGTCAGACAAGGTTGCGCTCAAAGGCAGGCATCCTCTTTTCAGTCGGGTCAGGCAGACGTTTCGCCGGCTCCCGCTCTCAGCCGGGCCTCAGCGGCCTACCTCCTACAGCCCCTGCCCCCGCATCACCAAGGCAGGACCGAGAGGGGGGAGGGGAGGGCGGGTCCCCAGGGGCAATGGGATGGAGATGCCCTGGGGAAGGAAGCCCCTCGGCCGTGAGGGACCAAAGTCGGCCCTCCAGACCCCTACCTACTTTCTGAACTCTCCTACTCTGCCGCCTCTTTCGTTTTTCACCACCTCCTGGGCTCACCCTTCAACTGCATAGCCATCGCCAGAGTCAACAAGTTCTGTGACTTCAGTGAGCTATTCCCCTGTGACAAGCATAACCTCTGGAATGCCTCTGTCCTCCCTAAACCCCGGCTCCTCAGCTCCATAAATGCAAACTCCTGTTCCTTCACCCCTAATATTTTAAAAGCAAAGCTTCCTCTACCTGCGACGGTTCTGTTCTGTTTTGTTTCTGTGGAAAGCATTAACGTGCGGCTGGGCAGGTGTATTTGTATACTAGGCTACTGGCAGTCGATACTGAAACAGATCATCAAAGACTCCACAGGAGACATCCGGAACTTTAGTTTTCCAATGGCTCTGCCATGTGGGTCCTGGGCAAGCCAAGGTCTTCTAACCTTCACAGGTTGCCAGTCTGATCTCTCAAACACCCTGTTTGCAGGACCAGGCCTGAGAGAGGAGAGACCCATCCTAGACAGGAGGGTCTTAAGCAGTCCAGAGCCCAGCGCACAGTTGTGTCCCGAGGACCTCAGGCTGGAAAGCCCGTCCACTCGGTAGCGCAGAACCCCGTTACTTTTGAGCCAGATCAAACCCTTCCGGACTTTTCCTTCAGAGTATTGGATCTGGGATCATGTGCATGATGCCTAATAAGCCTGATTCCAATTTACCCGAGTAGTTAAACCGGGTTCTTAGAATCCTAATCCGGACTTAGTTTAACCTAGATAGGCAAGCTGAGCCTAACTTAACCCAGAGACCCGCGTCTCCAGGTCCCCACCCCAGCTATCACCGCCGGAGGTGACCGGTCCACATCGCCTGGAAGGAAGCTCGGTGGACAGGGTAATTAGGGGACACCCCACACACATCTTGGCGGATGAAGATGAAACCAGGAATGTCTTTGGCCTTTGGGAAACGCATCTCTTAAATGAGTGTGCAGATTTCGGCCTGGAAATTGGACTTGAGGGACCGAAAGGCCCGAAGCAGAAACGTTTTTTAGCTGGCTCTGGGACCCGCCCGCGGCTCAGCTGAGGGCGGTAACCAGGCAGCAGGACCCTGTCCTCCCAACTTGCAGAGTGTGCCGGATCAGTTTGGATCTAAGAAAAGAGAGCGACCACCTTGAGCTCCGGGTTCACACAAACAGGAGTTTTTGGGCGCCCATCTCCAAAGTGAGTGCCAAACGCTGAGAAGTGCCCAATTCTCCACTGCACAGTCCTCACACCACCAAGTTCTTACTACCCCTCATCTCCGTGTTTCCAAGGTGACAGAAGGAAAATAGAAAGGCATCTATCTCCACCACAGCAGAAAACTTGAGTTTAAAAATCCTTCTCAGCCTCCCCCACCTTTACTATTATTTTTTATGGCTATGCGTCCAAACCCAAGCCTGATGCGGGGTGGGCACCTAGGCTCCCGTCGGGTAGGTGGGCTGGTCAGTCCTCTTCAAAGAGTCAAATAGGCTCTTCTGGCATTCCTTTTCAGAGAGCCCGACGAACCCCAGCATCCTCTCCAACCCAACCTCGTCAGCTTTCTTGCCGCCCCCCTTTCTCAACTCTAATTTAGGTGGTTGCTATTTTCCAAGTTCAAGATTTTCCCAGAACCATGGTCAGATTTAGGGAGCATTGCTTCTCCGCTTTTTGAAAGCTCATTTTTACTACAGCTTGATATTTTAATGACGGTTTCAATAGCTTCTTCCTAAACCATACAGGCTGCCAGCTGACATATCCAAGTGTCCCCGGGGTTTGAGCCTCTACCACCCAAAGCTGGCCACAACTTGATCTGATTTACATTGATGGAGCAATTAAAAGCACCAGTCCCCCTTCCTTATCTGGACGGGGTTTCCCCCTGAATCCAGCTAAGGTTAGAGTGCTTTTAAAAATAATTGTGAGTTGGGACAGACTTTTTACTACAATAAAACATTTTAATTTAATTCAGAGTAAGAGATAAGAAATAACTCTTCGATAAAATATATAAAATTATACAAGACACCCTTTCAAAGGGATAAAAATATACTGGGGGTGGGAGGAGATGGACAGGAAGGTGAAATGCCAGGGAGCTGACTGTGTTGTCTGACAACACCATTTCCAGCAAGTCAAACACATGGCTTCACTGTCGACCCCCAACACATTAGAGTATATAAATTTCCCTAGTAAGTTTAGCACATACAGTAAGTACACACAGAGAGAGAAAGCATTGTTTCCCTTCCTCATTCTGTGGACTGTTGAAGAATATGTAAAACAGAGGCAACAGTTCTAAGATGCTCATTTTAAGGTGAGGCTTACTCCTCCCTCTTCTGACCACCTCTGTACTGTGTGAGGACTGATGTAGATAGCACTTCATAGAAATCAATTATTGCAAACGTGTTTTGCCTTCTAAATTCCAGTGACCTGAGATGGAGTTTCCTATTTTCTACCTTGCCCTGAGTAGTTCTCAGAGTTATTCTCACCTCTCTTCACAGATCTTTAAAAAACAACAGAGATTTAATAATATGGAATAGAGAAGATGAGAAAAAAAATAGGATCAAAAGTGCATCAAGAGAATTTTTTTCCCTTATGCACATACTAATGCAAACACGTTATACGTCCCCTTCAGTTGCAAGAATCCATCTGAAACTACATCCTGTGGGCACTGTTGTCTACTTCTGGTATGCTTTCTGTAAGCAAGTCCACCATCGCTGTAAATTCTGCAAATAATCTCTTTCCCTTTAAGAAAATGTAGCAAATGGACTTAATACATGATCTTAAGAAGATGCTATCTAGAAAAAAATGGATAAATGTATATATAAATTTTGTCTTTCAAAATAACTTGAATTTTTACATCTGGCATATAAAAAGTCTTATATTTTATTATATATTTATACATAAAAACTAGCAGAGCCAATATTTGTGAGAGGAAACAGGGAACATTTGGAAAATTATGAAAACAAAATAGGTCTTAGTGCCTCTCACCTAAATAACAAATTCACTCTGTATCAAGTGGCCCTCCCTGTTGCTTAGGGTTAACAATGCAGGGCTTGCATTCAGGAGCAGAATTGGCACCGCCTTCTTGGAGAGGGAGGGGATGCTTTTATGCAAACATCCATCCTGGAGTCTGTCCATCTGGTCTTCCTTAGGATAGATGGTACATGCCATATCCAACCGGCGTGGCATAGAGTCCAACGGGCGGGATGGGAAGCACAGGTCTATGGAAGGGGTAGGATGCTCCGTAAATGGATGCTGCTTGCAGGGGTGAGTTGATAGGGAAGGGCAGACTGAAGCCTGAGGGCAGCATAGGTTTGGCAGCCATTTTCAGCTTTTCCAGTTCTGCCTCTTGCAGTCTTTTCGCCTTAGCCCTTCGGTTCTGGAACCAGATTTTGACCTGGGTCTCTGTAAGGTTCAGAGAGCTGGAGAACTCGGCCCGCTCTGCTATGGAGAGGTACTGTTTCTGGCGGAACTTGCGCTCCAAGGCTAGAAGCTGGGACGTGGTGAAGGGTGTGCGTGGCTTCCGGTTGGTCTTGTGTTTCCTCAGGGTGCAGGTGGTGGGGCTCATATGCCCTAAAGGACAGAGAGGGGAATCAATTAGCGAACTTTGTAATCTCTTCCCTCTTAAGAGAACACATAAACTTTGTTTCATTAACTTGTGTGTGTGTGTGTGTGTGTGTGTGTATGTGTAAAGTAGTCAGTGATGGAAAAGGACCACATTTAAATGGTAGGTAGTTGCTGTATTTTATATCAGCTTGAATAATGAGGTCATGAAACTTTTTATATGGAAAACATATTGTACTGCACAAAATGGAAATAGAAACCACAACTCAAGCCCCCTCTATATGTCACAAGAGTTAAGAACTTTCTAAGAAATAAAACTTTCTCAGAATTCAACCTCCTGTCTTTAAAAGGGGGGTCTGAACTCATACCTGTCCTCAGTAAGACTGGCATATCAGGAGGAAAATAAATAGGGTGTCAGACACTGAGTTAGACTCGAACTGCTCTCTGAACCAGAAAAGTTGGGTTGCATTAAGCCTGTTTATGAAGAATAATCATCCAGATAAGGCCTGTGATAAACAAATGGCATCTATGGATGGAAGGGCAGATCCAAGCCATAAACAACCACACAGCTGTCACTGCATCTACCCTACAGGTGATAAACCCCAACATCATTGTACAGATCTGGCTGTGGGAAACGTTTCTTGGCTGTGTGCTTTGGCAATATAAACTTCACTAAGACGGAGAGAAAATTAGCTCACTCATAAACGGACATATCAAGGGAAATCTCTCTGTCTGTGATGATGATGATGACGATGATGATAATATCTTAGTCTCTTCTATCAGTTCCATGGTTTAGGGCAAGTGGATAAATGGTGATTTTGTTGTTGGAATTTAGAAGTGGGAAATAACAAGCAAAATAAAGACAGGCAGCAGCGTCCGGACTCTGTTTAAAATGGATGGGGCCTCAAGGTGATTCCACAGCAGGGACTAATTCTGGTCTTGTTTTCCTTGGGGCTAGGGGAGGAGCATAAGGCGACAAGAATAGAATGCTAAACAATTATTTTTCTGCATTTGGCTTTTACGAGCCAGTCTAATTTCCCTAATGTAGCCAGAGTCCTAGTTCTGGTATATGCAGGGGAATGTAACATTTCTTGTTTAGTTACTTTGGTGGCCCAAAGAAGAATTTATACTTCATTCTAGGGAGTGACACAGCACAAGTCCCAACCCAGCCCCCACCCCCCCACCCCACCCCCCGGTGTCACATTGTTAATTTTACAGAGTAGAAGTTTCAGCAGAAAAACAGCAGTCTGGGAGAGCAATGGGCAGACTTCCTAAAGGCCTGGACTTCTGCATGTGCTAATCCCCAACCGAGCCAAGGGCAGGGGAGCTTTTCCTGTCAGCTCACAGGCCGACACCAGAGCTGGAGACACCAGAGCTGGAGACCCGTGGAATCCTCACCATTCCCAAGCCCACCCAGGCTCCCTTTTAAGACACCAAACTCACTGCAGGCACTTACTGCTGGTTCTACAGAAGTTTTGAACCAGGGTAGCTTGGCCCATTCTTGGTGCACCATAAATGACTTACAAAGTTCAGGCCATGAGGCCATAGGTGGCAAAGCCATGCCAGGAGAATATTCCTCCACCACTCCCACAAAGAAAGCATGTGATTATACAAGGTGGAACAAACTTTTATCCTACTTTCTTCAAACAACAAAACC
Source organism: Mastomys coucha (assembly GCF_008632895.1). NCBI lineage: Eukaryota > Metazoa > Chordata > Mammalia > Rodentia > Muridae > Mastomys > Mastomys coucha. The sequence goes on from NW_022196913.1 coordinate 57,996,309, forward strand.
AGGACCAGGAGTAGGTGGGTCCCTCCCTCCAACTCCAGCCCCCAGCTGACTCTTGGCATTCTCTGAGCTCACCCTGCTGACACTTCTGCCCAAAGGATCAAGAATCTTGTGTTTCCAAATGAAACCTCTGCAGGCCCCTAGTTCCTCTTATAACAAGGATTTATCTAGAGCAAGGAAAACTGCTCACTGCAGAGATGATACAGAGCTGGGGGGAGAGGGTGGGGGCAGCCGCTGCTCCACCAGACCGCCAGGCCTAAGTATGCCAGGATTTCTGACCTTTGGTCACCATGCCATTTAAGGCTGAAATCCTGTATGTGTTGTGGGGCATTGCCCCAGGCCTAGGAATACAGGCACTGCAAATTTGTTAAACAAGTTAAGACTCTTCAAGTTTCTGAACCTCCATTTCACTGACAATAAAATGGATAAATACTACTTATCCCTCGGGTGGCTTAGAGAACTACATTTTGGAGTGCCCAGAGCCCCACTTGGGGGGTACCGAGCAAATAAATGTCCCCAAGAGCTTTTTTCATGGGCCCAAACTGCTGATCCCTCTGAACTCTGCTGCAAACGGCCTCTTCAGTTAACAAGAGGCTCTGGGCTGCTGCACAAAGGAGATCAGATAAGATAATGTAGTGAAAAGCACTGTGCAAACTTGAGTTTAAATTCTTTAAGTCCTTAATCTCGGCGCCCTTTCAGCCTTTTAGAATTTCCAGCAGGGTGGAGAGAGACTGCCAGAGGGGACAGTGACTGACGCCTGGGTATATGGTCTTGTTTTGTTCACAAAATACTTTGCATCTCTAGTCCTCAGGGCTGAAAGGCAGAAATGAAGACAAGTTCTCTCCCAGCTTAGCTTGGAAAGTCCCTTCACAATCCCTCTCCCTCTTTCTCAACTTTCCCAAAGTTTGGTGAGAGGTAGGGACAGGGGGCGAGGAAAAAAGGCAACATAGTACATAAATCTCGAAGGCCAAAAGATAAAACTAAACAAAGTTGCCGGGAATGGACCCCAAAGGGATGCTAAGTCTGGAAAGGAAGTCTGGCACAGTCTCCCTGGAGGAAGTGGGGTGCCATGAAAAGATCAATATAGCCATCACCCTCAAAAGAGGGGCAGAGAGCAAAGACACCAGACCCCCCCCCCCCAATGCCCAGTGCAAGCGTGGATGGTGACCTGGGACGAGCAAGAGCGATCCTCTAAGCACTAGCCACCAAGTCTGAAGGGGTAGCCACAGGAGGCATGCCTCTGCCTGTACTTTTGAGGTTCTAACAAGCAGCCAAATCTGGTGAACTTGTGGCCACCTCACTGTACATTCTCAAGTTCCGAAGGAATGCTGTTAATTATTACTGCGAACCCAGGAGAGCCCAAGAGGGTCTGGCCCAAACTAGCTCCCAGCAACGCTCAGACCCTAACCAACAACGGACTAGAATACAGGAAGCTTCCTTTCCCAATCAGTCTGTCACCCTCCCTTCAGAGGATGGACATTGTGGACTTCGAAGAATAACAAATATTTCTGCTCCACGTCTGGTTAACTTTCAATTGTCTAATCTCTATAGTGGGGTGCACTTCACGGGGCTGCCTGTATATTTTGAAGGCCAGCTAAACCACACTTCAATACTTATTTAAAGTGGATCCCAGCCCGGTATGGTGGTGCACACCAGTTATTCCAGTACTTAGGTGGTGGAGTAAGATGATGAGGTGAGTTCAAGACCATCCTGAGCTGTATACCGAGTTCGAAGCCAGCACAGGCCACAAGAGACCCTGACTCAACAAAACAAACAGTGACTCTCCCCTTCTTCCCGGGCGGATACACAATATGAAGTTTCGGAGCAGGGGGTTAAGGGGTGCAGGAATCAACAACTTGGTTTAGTTTTCAAATGCCAACCAGCGCTCAGGTACAGTAGATTCCTCGCAGCTAGGGATTCTGGGATGCGGACCGCTCGCTGGTACCAAGGGGATCAAGAGAATCCTGTTAACACCCGTCCCCAGCCCCTCTGGGACCCCCCCCCGCGCTGGTCCAGCCCGGATCCCGTCCCCGACGCGCACTCACTGGGCGGCGGGGAGTATCTGCCAGGCTCCTGTATCCACGGTGCTCCGTCTTCGGAATTTTCCGACTTGACCGAGGCAGTCTCGAAGGGCTTGACGAGAGGCCCGGGACTGTGAGCGTCCCGGACGCCGTGTCCCGGCAGCAGCAGCGGCCGCAGGACAGCGCCAGCCGAGGCGCAGTCGGGTGGCACCGCCGGCGACTCCTTGGGCGGTTTCTTGTCGGACATGAGCGCTTCCACGCTGAATGGCAGGCTGGAGACCTTGACCCTGAGCTCCTCCGCGCCGCCCTCGGCTCCTCCAGGCCCGGGACCCGGGCCGGCCAGCACCGCAGGGCCCTCCTCATCCGACGAAAACAAGTCACCGCCTTTGGCCGGAGAAGCCATGACTTTCTGCGCCGCGTAGCTGTCGGCGCGCGACTCTGCTGGCAACTCGCAAGCGAAGACTCCAACTTTTGGGGGGGGAGCCGGCAGGGGTGCGCCCGGAGCCCAGCCTGTCCTCCGAGGGGAAGTGGGAGACTCGGCTTAACCAATTGGCGACGGCTCTGCTCCTGACGCCACAGACGCTCGCCTCCGATTGGCTCTCCCTGGAGAGGCTGGGGCCCTCCTCCCCGCCCCGTTTGAAATAAATTAGGAGTTAATTACAGGAGCAGTCAGCAGAGTTGTTATTAGGCGATCCCTCAAGGGTTATAATCGCCCAAACTGAAAAGTCTAAGGCGTAATTAAAGCCGATTGTTTAAAGAGGAAGCTTGCCGAGTCTCATTTCTTGTCTTTTAACCCCTCTTTAAAGTGTACCTGGTGCCGATCCCACACGCTCCCGCCTGAGAAGGTTGGAAATCTGCAGATGGCATTCCTGGAACATTTATAAAGCTCCTACTATGAGCCCGAACTAGTGTATCTTTGTAACTGTAGTGTGCAAAACAGTAGCCAGAATCTTGTCTAATAGCAATAGATTAGGCATGGTCCTTAGTTGTCTTGTCTTTGGAGAGTGTTCCAAGACATGTAACTCATTCCTTAAGAAAAGGGACAGAGATGAGAAAGGCTGAGAGGTGGCCAATGGATACGCAACTAAATACGCAACTAATCTTTACCCTTTCTCTCTCTCTCTTTTTCTTTAAAACAGACTCTTGCTCTCCAGCTCTGGCTAGCTTAGCAGTTGCTTGCTATCTTGCCCAAGATGGTCCTGAACAAACTCCCCACTGGCTTCTTCCCTAGTGTTGAGATTATAGGTGTGTGGCAGCAGACCCGACGCCCATTGATTCCTGGCAGCTAATTTATACAAATGATCTCCATTTCGTTCTCTCTCCAAACAGGACAACTTTTAGAAACTGTAAATGGGTGTATTTTCTCCCCTCTTGAGTCTCCTCTCTAGGCCAGTGCAAATGTGTGCTCATGAGGTTTTTTTTTTTTTTTTTTTTTTTTTTTTTTTTTTTTTTTTTTTTTTTTTTTTTTTTTTGCGTTTGTGTTTGTCATTGGAGATCAGGTGTCAGCATCTGCCTTGGGAGGTGATGAGCAGGGGAGAAGGGTACTTGTGACATTTAGTGTTTTTATTCTCCCTGTGAATAATAGGGTTACACTTTGCAAACCCAAAGCCTGAATATCTCTGGGGAAAGTTCATCTCACCTGACTTTAAAATTTTAAGTCCGATACCTATTGGGGATCTCACCCTAAATCACACTCTTTAACTGCAGCCCCAAAGCACCAATGACCAACTGCATCAGTGCATTGAAGAAGAGAGTTTTGAGACACAGGCCTGAAATAATTCTGCACCTCCCTTGCCAGCAAGCCAGTAGGAGCCGAAAGATCTCTTCAAATGACCCATTTCAGGCTGCAGAAGCTTTTTCTTAGATCCAAAAATCCATCCCGACTGGTGGGGGAAAGAGGAGCCTGCTCAGCCCTGGTCCCAAACAGCAAAGGCTCCCTAAATACTCCCTCCAGTGCTGAAGGGAGGACCACTGCTCCAAATTGCTTTCAATGACCAGAGCTTGGCAGGTTCCCCCAGCTTAGAAGACTTAGACACGTTGACCGCCTAGACCTCCCCCAGAGCCTTTCCAGCATACTTCTCTGAAACAGTGTCCTTTGCTTCACACATTTGCCCAGAGGGAAACCTCCCTGGTCTGAGAGAACCGGTGGCTGTAGAAATCTTAGAAGATTAAAACGTCTTCACCAGATAATTCAACTCAGTTTTGAAAAAGTTTTTTAAATGTTAAGAAGTTCTAAATAAGTCTTCTTAAAAAAAAAAACCTTTGGAAGTTTCTCCTACCACAAGATACAAGCACTTTGTTATTGCTAACTGAAAGCCAAAAGAAGAAAATGAAGGCTATTTGGAGACACATGTATTTTCCCTGGAGTCATATCTGATGATAGGGATCTCAAATACAAATACAGGTAAATTCAGATTAAGTTGTAAGTCCTCTCAATGCAGGAGGCAAACTGTGGAGTTCTGTATTTGGAAGCAAATCTAAAATTCGTTTAACCCTCAGTTGCCAAAGAGTGCAATGAAGTTCACGTTTCAGTTGGGCTGAACCCAACCGATGCTTTATAAATAATCGGAAAACCTATCCTTAAAATGTGTCACTTTAGGGGCACAGGCAGATTCCTAGGAAGTTAAAAAACAAAACAACAATTCCTTTGGAATGTCTCTATTTATTGATTTTTTAAATCTCTGTCAGAGGAAAATTTCAGTCTCTCCTTCACTATTTGAGGGGAAATGCTAAGGCACAAAGGAGATGGAGGGGAGAAAAGGAATATTTAGTTTTGACCTCCAGAGTACCGAGCTCTGGCCACGGACAGAAGGCATGGCCCAGGAGACTTCTCCCATCCCCTTGCCAGGCGCCTCTCCAACTCTGCTGGGGTGGAGACCAGGGCGGAAAAGAACCTGAACATGAAGTTAGCCTTTCATGGAAAGCCTATCTGCTGCAAGAATTTTGTATAAAAATATTTTATTCACGTCTTCCCCGCGGCTCTAAAATAAGGGGCGATCATCCCTCTGCATGACTCTTGCGGGAATTAGCATCAGTGGGTTTCATAAAGTAGAGGGTGCGGGGAATTAATTTGAAAATGCTCTTGCATATCGAAAGCAACATTAGTTTACCCAACGCTTTCTCTGTCTCAGGTATCTGAAAATACGGACTCATCACGGGCCTTCACCAACCCCAAGGCAGGCAGGTCCTTTGTAAAAACCCCAGAGCAGAGATTTTTCCCAGCCTGAAAAAGGTGCAGGTTTGGGTGTATTCCCAGAGCGGAGGGACTGGCTTTGGCACTCAGGACGCACTCTGTAAACTTAAACTCCGGGGTGGTAGAATAATGTTTATGCGCCCTTAATACTTGCAAGCAGTTAAAGTGGGGTTCCAAGCGGAACTCGGCAACAGCGAAACGCCGCCTTTACACCTTGCCCAAGCGTCCGAACTTGAGCAGGATCTCATTTGCTTTTCAAGCACATCACTGCGGGCTGAGACGGAATCTGCATAACCGAGGAAAGCCTCGAACTAGGAAGATGCCCAGTCATGCACATAGGAGGTGAGATTCCCTCGAATTCCCCTTGGGCCTAAGCTTGCACCTTCCCGGAGCTCCCCCTTTCCCCTGCATGTCACCGGAGCCGGGACCCTTCGCGGAGCAGCGGCGCACGCGCGCCACGAGCTCCAAGGTGAAGGCAGTCCTAGTAAACTGTGAAGCGCTGAGCACAGACCTGGGCGTTTGCAACCCGGAGGAAGGATCGCCGGATCCCAGAGGCTAGGAGGGGCAGGGGGAGGGGCAGAGAAGGCTGTAGACGGGCCAGGGCTGCCGGTAGGCGCCAGGCGCGGGGAGATGAAAGGCGGGCTCCGGGGGAAGGGGCTGCGCCGGGTGACCGGCTCCAGCCGCGCCGGGCGCCCCGCCCCCGCTGCCCCGGGCAGAGGCGGCTGCCCGCGCCGGAGCCGCGTTAATTGCTCTCGGCCCGGCTCTCAGCCTCCGCGGAGCCAGGACAACCTCGCTCCAGGAGGAATGACAATTCGCCCTAATGGGACAACCTCACTCCCGGAGGAGTGACAATTCCTTCTAATGGGCCGCTTGTTAGAGGCCTATTCTCCGAACCGGGGTATCAGAAGCGGGCAGACAAATGGGCGCCAAGGGCCGCCAGGAATTCCACCACTGCCCTCCAATCCGTGGACATTCGCTGTGTGACCTCGGGCAAAAGATGGCACCTCTCTGAGCTCATTTTCTTTTCTTACCTGTGCGCTGTGGGAAGGAGGGATAAGGCAGATCAAACC
>NW_022196913.1:58002599-58023146 GCF_008632895.1 Mastomys coucha
ATACTCGTGGTCAGGGTAGTATTTCCTTAGGCCTGTTCACATGTTTATGATGCTTAACAGGGGGCTGGAAGGGAAGGGTTTTGGCTGCAGCCCTACCTAGGTTATTGAAGGCCTCCAGAGAGGCGAGTTTTGTTGGCTTCCTAACAGTGGAAGTTGAGGGGCCGAAAAGAGAGGGGCCTGAGAGCTCAATCCCACCCTGGACCCCTGAAAGAGGCCCAGGAACAAAGGTTTGATGAGTGAGATTCACAAGCAAGTTGCACCTCTGCCAGGCCTGGAGCCTGGAGGGAGAATGGCCAGTTCTTGGAGTCTTCACTTAGCTCCTGGCTCAAATGTGACAGTGGCCAAGGGGGAATGAGCGCCGGTTCTGAGCCTTTGTAGACCCGTTCTCAGGCAGAGCCCCTTGCTTTTGAATCCACTGCCTCCTCAGTTTCTTCTTTCAGAGCAGGCATAACCTTTGCCGCAGGATGGGTAGTTGTCACCTGCAGTGGCTATCTCCCACGTCACGTCTTAACCTCTCCACAGCTCTTGGCAAGGTACACATCTAGATACGTTGATGGGGATGGGAGGTCTTGAGTGCCGAAGTGGAAGACTCTTGAGCCCCTGGTAATAGGTACCTACCCCGTTCAGAGATTCACCAGTCTGTCTAGTGAGACATGAGAATGGAAGGAAAGCGAAGTAGGTTAGAAAGAGCAGACAGTGTCTCCCAGCCCCTGAGCACGGTTTCCGACAGCACCCCAGTCCATGTCTCCATTGGACGGGAGCTCAAAGGAACGAACTGAAAGCAACAAACAAACCAACAAAGAAAACACCTGGGAAATGGTTCTAGGACATTGTGTGGTTGTAGCCATGAGAAGCCACCTGAACTATTTAGGAGGCACTTAGAGAGCATCCCACACAAGTCTCTGCTCCCATCCTCTTCAGGCTACCCATGTACAGAGAGCCAGGGTGACTACTGTATTGCCTTTGTTGTATTTTAGTTTGCTATCCTTACTAGGCTCCGCCTTAGTCCCCCCTCCCCCCAGTAGAGCTTTCCATTTGGGTCATTGAACGTCAGTTCCTTTCTTTTTTTCTCAAACAACCCTGTGGTGTAGGGGGTCCTTGTCCCTCCCTGTGAAGGAGAAAACTAAGACTTCATTAGGGCTTTTCTCCCAGCTAGTGGTAGAGATGTCAACTAGGGGCTGGCTGACTATAGGTATCTCAACGCCAGGCAGCATTGCTGCATGGGCAGAGGAGGATGCTCCTGGATAGCTCAAAGCGCTGAAGAATTTATGGTGTCCACTTCCCCACCCCAGCTTAATGGGTGAGTCTGAGAGGACCTTAAATAAGGGACCTCAGGAAAAGGGAGCCCCAGTCTATGGATTACTACCTAAGTAGTAATCAGAGACATTTTATTCAGTGGCATCCATGTTCTTTTATATCAGAACAATGCAGAAGAAAAAGAAGCTTAGGGAGTTTTCTAATGATCATAATTATACTTCTTTTTTTAAAAAAATTATTTATATGAGTATACTGTAGCTATCTTCAGACATATCAGAAGAGGGCATCAGATCCTATTACGGATAGCTGTGAACCACCATGTGGTTTCTGGGAATTGAACTCAGGACCTCTATAAGAGCAGACAATGCTCTTAAGTACTAAGCCATCTCTCCAGCCCATAATTACACTTCTTAATTAAGTAAAATAGAAAGGTGGGTATGGTGGCCCACATCTGTAACCCTAGCACTCAGAAGGCTGAGGCAGGAGGCTCTTCTGGAGTTCGAGACCAGTCTAATTGTTCCAGCAAGACCCTATTTAAAATAAAACAAAACCAAACTATCCCAGTTGCTCTGCCCTATATCCCTTGTTCTAGTCTAAGAATAAAGGTGGTCAGAAGCAATTATTCTGAATATTTGAAACAATTATTCTAAATATTTTAGTTATTTGTAGGGGAAAGGGTTGGGGCATGGATCTGGTCCCAAACCTGCTAGCCTTCAGAGCTCTTTGAGTAGAAAGACTCCCCTAGTCTCCCTAATAGGGAAACCAAACATCTTGGGGATAGAATGGGGGTGCCAGCTCAGCAGCCGAGGAGGCTCTGGGTTCCATCTATAGAAACTACACATCTTGAACTTCATATACCATGAGATCCTGTACTTTCCCAAAGCACTTTCCCATCAAGAAAATCATCCCTGGCTCTCCAGGGTCACACCAGGACCAGGGTATCTCACACCAAGCCCCTTCTCCCCTCATCTGCTTTCCCCAGTTCATAACTCTAGCTGCCAAAATTCAGTGCCACTTTCCCTGAGTTCATGGAAGGAGGTGGGACCTGGGTTGCCCTGCCTCTTTCCTCCTTGGGGACCTTCCCTGGGCCTGAACACAAGTAGAGCTGATCAGAGGAAAGGGTAGACACATCATGAGCAGGGAAGCCATCACAGAAGAGTCCCTAACACATATAGTATAATGAATAAATGTTGAATGAACCAGCAAATCCAGGTGGAGATTGAGTCTGCTACATGAATGGTACCTTTGCTCTCACCTTGGAATGAAGCTGGAGTCCTGAGGGCTGGTCTCCCCGGTTGTGTTTCAACAACTAACTGCAAATGGTGATGGATGGAGTAGGGAACAATCATCTTTGTTGGATCCAAAATGTCTCTAGGCTCTTAATCATCATCATAGCTCCCCAGTAAGGAGCTATTCATCTTGTAGCAGGAGAGCCTGTCACCTGCCTAAGGTTAAGCAGCGAGTGGCCCAGCTGGCATTTGACCTGAGAGGAGACTGGCTCCAGATGGGAGCTGGCTTCTGTTTCTTAGTTTCCACATAGCGTGCCTTCTGTCCTTGGCTTAAAGCATGCAGAGACCCTGGGCTTTGTGCTCATGTTCTTTCTAGGCTCCAGGTCTTCTAGAGGAAAATGTGGTTTTGGTTTTTGTTTGGTTGGTTGGTTTTTCGAGACAAGGTTTTTCTGTATAGTCTTGGCTGGAACTCACTCTGTAGACCAGGCTGGCCTCGAACTCAGAAATCTGCCTGCCTCTGCCTCCCAAGTGCTGGGATTAAAGGCGTGTGCCACCACTGCCTGGAAAATGTGTTTCTATAGTGTTTCTCTCTCTCTCTCTCTCTCTCTCTCTCTCTCTCTCTCTCTCTCTCTCTCTCTCTCTCCCTCTTTCTCTTTCTCTCCCTCTCTTTCTCTTTCTCTCTCTCTCTTCATCCATCTATCCATTCATTTATCACCTATCATCCATCTATCATCTATCTATCTATCTATCTCTCCATCCATCCATCCATTTATCATCTATCCATCTACTATCTATCCATCTATTATCTGTCTATCTATCTATCCATCTATTATCTGTCTGTCTATCTATCTATCTATCTATCTATCTATCTATCTATCTATCTATCTATCTATTATCTATCTATCCATCTACTATCTATCCATCTATCCATCTAGTATCTGTCTATCTATCCATCTATTATCTGTCTATCTATCTATCTATTATCTATCTATCTATCCATCTATCTATCTATCTACCATCTGTCTATCATGTGTGTGTGTTCATGCACCTGTGCTATGGTGCAGGTCAGGGCACCACAGCAGTTAGTTAGCTCTTTCCACCATCTATGCTCCTGGGCTTGAATGAAAGTTTTCAGGCCTGATGATAAGCACCTCTACCTGCTAAGCCATCTCTCCAGCCCATGTTCTGTCAGTTAAAATGCCCCAATATATTCAGAAAACAACAACAGACATCCTCAGGGTCTGCTTCCCCTCATAGCATCAGCTGGCGCCTTCTAAACATTTACCGTCTCGACAGGCACTGTTGTAAGCACAAGACGCAGACTAATTCACAAAACCTCACAAAAGCCCTATTAGGGACTTGCTAATATTATCTTCACTTTGTTCATAGGAAACTGTAGATACATGTAATTTCTCTTTTCAATGGTGTTTGTACAGGAATCTGTTCTCTCTCCACCCTTCCCTGACCTTCCTCACCTAGAAAGAAGAGTCACTGCAGTTTAAATGGGAGACCAGACTAGGCAGAATTCTATACAAAGGATATTTAAAGGATTCAGAACTTAATGAACTTTCCAAACTTGAAATATAGTTAAGCCTTCGTGACAGTGATAGTATAACTCACAGATTCAATATCTATTGTGTATTGCAACTTAATATAAGTCATGCCTTTTTCCTTTACCACTCGGCCACAGCTCGTGGCTTTAAGCAAGTGAATTTAGGAAGGTGATGTAGGCCCAGGTAAACAGTAGGGTTTGAACTCCTAAGTGCTGCTCACTGGCTAGATGACTTGGAACAGGTCATTCTTCTCTTTGGGTCCCTTATTCCTGTCACAGGTCAAGCCCAGGTTTATAATCCAGGAGTGTTGTGTTGCTTCTAAGGTAAAGGAGAGAGGGAGCCGAGGAAGAGGGAGAGGAAGAGAAAACCCACTTCCCTGCGTGTCTTGTCTGAAAGCTAGCTGATTAAGGATTCTAAGAGGGTGGGATCAGAGGAGTGGCCTGGGAAGGATGAAGCCTCAGTTTTATCCTGTAGTAGCTGTATGTCTCTAGGCAGGTCCACTCATCTCCCTTAGCCAGCCTCATTCTCCCAGTCAGAAACTGAGGGTAATCATCCCTGTTTCAGGGGTTAGGAGGATGAAATGGGATTGTAGGTATAAAATATAAGGAGCACAATTAATCTTCTCTTCTTGCCTGTTGCTGGGCTCCCATGTGAGACAGAAAAGTCTTAGGAGTCAGCAAGTGAGTGACCTGGAAGGAGGTATGGTCCATCAGTCGTGATGCAAGTAGAACTAACACTGTTGATGCGGACAGTGGTAAGAGGCTTATGGAGGTCATGCCTGCTCACAGGCCCCAGGGCCTTCGGGCAACCCAAGTAAACTTTGCCCAAGTTGTCACACAGGTCTTCCCTGGACCAAGTCACATCTCAGCAGTGACAACAAAGGCAGCCTAAAAGGTCCCTTCCTCTGAATTCAGAAGACTAACACATCACTTGACTGAGCACTTGGATGCTTATACACAGAGAAGGATGCAGAGTGTGGCTGAAAAATACCATCATTGCACCCACTCTCATTTTCAGAGAAACCTGATGGCCTGCCTTTCACTCCCTGAGTTTGCTTCTGGGTTTAAGATTCTAATTTATCGAAAGGTAGACATTAGTTAAATAATAGCCCTGTCGGTCCTGGGATAACAGGGTCAACAAATATGATTGTCTTGAGACAAGGGAATGGTTGTGCAGATGCCTGAAATGTGGTAATACTGATTTATAGCATTGGAGGAGGGCAGGTCTGGTTGGAATCTTGCCATGCCTCTACCTGGATGGATGGCCCTGGGCAAGTTCTGTCCTGTCTCAGAGCTCTGGATCCCTTATCTCCAAACGGTGGTGACTGCCCCTACCTCCCAGGTTTTCAGGGAGAGTTTTCAATAGAGATAATAGTGGATGCTGTTGTTGTTTTGTTGTTGCTGTTGTTGTTAGGGATTGTTACAGCAGACCACAGAGGGCGTGTGTTTAATTGGGTCTGTGGAGCTGTTAGCATCATCAGTAAACAGCCGTGGAGGAGTCTGGTCAAAGCTCTCCTTCGCTTTCCTCAGATCTAGTTATCTCAAAGCTTATTCATCTCAAAGGAGCAATTGCAAAAGAGAAGGGTTCTTTGAAAGTGGAATTCGGGTTAGAAGGCATGAGGCCACTCTCCTTCCATCTAGCCAGCCCATCCTCAATGAGCAGCTGTGCGATTACCACTTTCCCAGCAGACAGAACAGTCACGGACCCTCCAGAAGACAGGCAAAACTAAGACGCATGACAGTTCCAAGCAAGGCAGGAAGATGTTTCCAGATTTTGTCCTTTTCTTAAGTAGAGGACGGCATTGACAGATGGGCTCCGTTCTCTTTCTTTCTGATTTCGTCTGCTCCCATCTCTTATCCAGCCCCCAGTTTGTTTGGTTTGTGACACTGTCTTGCTCATCCCAGGCTGGCCTCAACTTTACCTCCCTTCTTCCTCCTTGCTGTCCTCAGGTGGCTGCCTGCTGTCCCGGTGAAGCCTGGATTCTGGGTACCACCCAGATGGCCTCTCCTCTTGAGAATCTGCTGAAGTTCAGGCGGTGTGTGTGTGTTCAGCTTAGTGGTAGAGCTGTGTTTAGCATGCATGAGGCTCCAGGTTCTATCTTCAGTATCACACACACACACATACACACACACAGGCCACAGGTTCAATCTTCAGTATCACACACACACACACACACACACACACACACAAAGCACAAAGTCATCTGTGAACCTCCCCTCCAGTGGAGACCCAGATGTGTCAAACTTTCCATAAGAGATGTCAAAAGCGCCACTCCAGCGCCAACTCCATCTGAGAAATTCTTTTTTCCTAGTCGGAAATGGCCCAAAAAGAGCTCCTTTAACCATCTCAGTAAGTTGCCAAATGTTAATAATTTGCAATGCTTTCCATAGACATCCCGAATTCGGGCTTCTCAGTATCCCTCTGAGATGGGTGGCCCTAGTCTAGAGAGCCAGAACTTGCAGGTGAGATCTGCCTGGTTCCAGGAGTGTGGAGGAGCACCCGGAGATACAAAGTATACTGTTCTAGAAGCTTCAGGGTGTGCGGAACCAACCGGAAGAAGCACTTGCCCATTCAACTTTGAATTGAGCTTGGAAGAGGTGACTGACTTCCTCAGGCGCGCTGAGCCTTGGACAGCTGCTTGGTTGAGAAGTTAGGTCTCCTGACAAAGAGGGAAGGATTTTAAAATGGGTAAGCAATGAAATGACCGAAATGACCGGATTGTGTGTCAGAGTATCAGCATGTGGAGGGTGGGCTGGAGCGACGGCTCGGTGATTAGGAACACTCTTGCTCTGGTAGTTGACCTGGGTTTAGTTCGCTGCGCTCTGAAGCTCACAACCACCTGTAACTTCAGTTCCACAGGGCCCAACCCCCTGTTCTGGCCTCCCTAGGCATTTCGTGCACGTGGTACACAGACCTTCAGGCAAACACCTATATACATAAATAACCGTGTCATTAAATCGAAGAAATCTTTTTAGAAGGAGAGAATGTGGAGGAAGTAAGTGTATCAACAGTGGGGGGAGGGGCAACTCCACAAGGTCTTAAAGAGATACAATGAAACAGTAAAAGACGCTGGTGAGTTAGAACGGCAGTCTTGTCAGGACATAGCACACACTAGGCCCAAACAGTTCCACGTGTAAGAGATTTAATTGAGAGGGAGAGAGAGGGCAGTAGCGGGGAAAGAGAGGAGGGAGAGCAAGATGGAGGAATGTTGTGTGTGTGTGTGTGTGTGTGTGTGTGTGTGTGTGTGTGTTCTGACGTAGTGGCTGCAGGTAAAGGTGGGAGGTGAGCCCAGTGGATTCTGGGAATATGGGAGCTGTTGCCCTGGCAACAGGTCTGTGAGACTCGCCCACGCATCGCCACAGGCTGTGGATGCCCTGATGCTAACAGACGCCCTGATGCTAACAGACGCCCTGATGCTAACAGACGCCCTTGCTCTCTTCTCTGCCCCTTCCTCTCTCTTTCCTTCACTTGTCTTCCTTCCCTTTCCTTTTCTTTCCATCATGTTCTGTTAAATTCTTCTTTCAGAATTTCAAAACTAACAGGCATTTATGTATGATAACCAGGAAAGTCAAAACAGTGGAAGCATTCCTCCTCCCATTGTGCCATCTAGTGTAACCAGTGTGAATGCTCTCTTGTACATCCTCACATGCCTCTACCCATAACCAATGTGAATGCTCTGTGTGTCCTCACACGCCTCCACCCATAACCATAACAGTGCGAACGCTCTACTGTGCACACTCACACACCTCTATCCAACAAACATAAAGTTGCAGATGCAAATGGGAAGGTGGGAACTCCTGATGCCTGTGTGCGCATCTGTCAACTCTTGATCTATGTCGTTTGCTTTTCTTTACTTCATAGCTTAGATATAGCATCAGGATTGTTGGTATAAATCCAATCCATTCCTTCTCTAGTCTGTGTTAAGGATATAACGAAATCATTTAGTTTTTCCTTTATTGATGGACATTATTATTACTTTTTGTTCTTTTTTTTTTTTTTTTTTTTTTTTTTGCCTGGGTAAATATATTTTTGGAAAACCTTTTAGTACCTGTGTGAATATTTCCCTCCTGAAGCTGAGGTTGTTGGGAGCCCATTGTGTATATTTTTGACTGCAGTCACTCCTGCTCAGCTATGTTTTAGAACCCCATTCCTTTGCACATCCCCATCACAGCCTCCAGGTCTCCCCAGGCTCTGCCAGTGTGGAGATCGATCACCCCGCCACACACTGGCGAGTGCTCTGCCATTGAGCTAAGTTCCACCTTCATCCGTATAGCTTTATTTTCATTCTGCCAGGGGTGATTTTGGGCAAGGGGTTATCAGTAGAGTCCCATATTATATCCCTCTGGTAGGAGGCATTACAGAAGACATTGGAAACAAGCCAGAGCCGTGAGGAGGCTCCTGAGGTCACTGAAGAAGCCAGGGCACACAGATGCAGGAGAGTGGGGAAAGAAGAAGTAGGTCAGGAAGAAGTAGAGACAATGTCAGACTGGCTTACTCGTGCAGTCCCAGGACTGTGGAGTCATGTACTGTGACATGACAATCACCGCAAGTTCTGACATGCAGAATGAGACCCTGTCTCAGCAATTAATCATCTACAGTACAGACATATCCATACACACACATGCACATGCACACATACATACACAAATCACACACACATATATACACACATGCATACATACATCTGCATACATACATAAATACACACATACATATTCATACATATAAAGATATGCACACATACGTACACAAATACAGACATACGCACATATACATATATGTACACATATAACGATATGCACACATATATACACAAATACACACATATACATATACATACATGCACACATATATACATATACACACATATATACAAATACACACACACTCACTCACACACACACACACACACACATACACACACACAGGGCAGGTGTGCTGCCACTCAGGGCAAATCTTAAATGGAGCCTTGCAGTCAAGTTCAACTCATCTTAAAAGCTGTGTTTATTTTATGTGTATGGATGTTTTGTGTGTGTGTATGTCTGTGCACTACATCCATGACTGGTGCCCACAGAGGCCAGCAAAGGTTGTCAGGCAGGTCTCCTAAGACTGGAGTTGCAGATGGTGGTGAGCTGCCCTGCAGGTGTCCGAGAACTTTTCTCCATAATCTTAACCCTTTCCTCTCTTGCTTGGTCTCTTGGTCTCTATCTTTCTCCCACTGAACAACAGACTGACCATGATGGCATGGAACTCACTGTGTTGACCAGGCTATCCTGGAACTCACTGTGTTGACCAGGCTATCCTGGAACTCACTGTGTTGACCAGGCTATCCTGGAACTCACTGTGTGGACCAGGCTATCCTGGAACTCACTGTGTGGACCAGGCTATCCTGGAACTCACTGTGTGGGCCAGGCTGGCTTGGAACTCACTGTGTTGACCAGGTAGTCCTGGGACTTACTGGGTAGACTAGGCTATCCTGGAACTCACTGTGTTGATCAGGCAGTCCTGGGACTTACTGGGTAGACTAGGCTATCCTGGAACTAACTGTGTTGACCAGGCAGTCCTGGGACTTACTGGGTAGACTAGGCTATCCTGGGACTTACTGGGTAGAGTAGGCTATCCTGGGACTTACTGGGTAGACTAGGCTATCCTGGGACTTACTGGGTAGAGTAGGCTATCCTGGGACTTACTGGGTAGACCAGGCTATCCTGGGACTTACTGGGTAGACCAGGCTATCCTGGGACTTACTGGGTAGACTAGGCTATCCTGGGACTTACTGGGTAGACCAGGCTATCCTGGGACTTACTGGGTAGACTAGGCTGACCTCAAACTCACAGAGATCTTCCAGCCTTTGCCTTTTGCTTATTTGTTTTTAATTAGTTTATTAATTTTACAAATAAGCAGTAACTCTAAAAGTCATTCATGTACTAAGTGGTAGTAAATGATATATTAAATGAAAAACTAAAAAGAAGTCTAAAAAAAAGAAGTATTTCGCTTTCTTCTTTCTGTTTCTTTTTCAAGATTTAGCATCAAAATGGCTTCGACGGAGCATGCTCAAACTGAACGTGAAGTGCTCTTGAAGGAAGGAGTTCATATCTGCTAGTTCATCAAGTCTGATCTGGGTATCACTATCAAGGGTTTCAGAGTTAGACTGAAGGAAGATTTGTGCCACCTCAAGTAAGTCACCTGACCACCTTGAATAAGTCACCTGACCTTTCTGGTCCTGAGTTCTCCCATTTAGGACATACTAACACTAACTTGGAAGCCTTGCTGGCAAGGCGTTCAACATGATAGAGAACAAGTATCTGTCTGTTCCTGGCACACAGTAGGCACTGTTTTGGCACATAGTAGGCACTTATTAAATGGAAGTAACAAGTTTTGAAAACTGGTTCCTGGCACACAGTAGGTACTGGTTTGGGCACACAGTAGGCACTCATCAAATGGAAGTAACAAGTTTTGAAAATGTTCCACGGAAGTCATTGGCAGGGACCAGCTGGCTGTTTGAGCAGAAAGCATGATGGGAATCGATTGCCTGTCCCCACCTGGCTCCGTGTCTGAGACTGGCTCTCGGTTACCTAGGGGATGCTCTGCAATGCAAATCCAGGGCCGCTGTGCAGCCTACCAGGCTCCTGTGCTGTGTGGACACAGGGTAGAGTCAATCTGGTTGTGTGTTGACATCAGCGAAGCCAGCTCTGTGCTTGGCTGTGGTGGACGAGGCCGAGGACTTAGCTCTCATGGTGATGGGGAGCTCAGAGTCAGTTGATAATACTGTCAACAAGCAAGTAAGCAAATAGAAATTCAAATAATAATATTTAGTTAGACTTGACATCAATAGCACCAAACCAATGCCAGCGAGAGGGGAGTCCCTTGGAAGTTTATAAACAGAATGGAAGAAGAAAGGAGGACGGAGAGGCACAAACTGCTGCTCTCTGCTTTCTGGGCTCCTCCCCCACTGGTTGGTTTGTTTATTTATTTATTTATTTATTTATTTATTTATTTATGCGAAGTATGCTTCTCATTACCAGGGAGAAAGGCAGGCCACACACACACGGACAGAAGAGAAGCTATGTGGGCAGAAATGCCACTGGGGGTGCCTGCGAGCCCGTTTTCTGAATCTCAAACATTCCATTACTTTTATATTTAAATTTATCATCATCATCATCATCATCATCATCATCTTTAATCCACCGAGTCACAGTCTGTGGGAGCGAACTTCCTTTGCTGCTGCATTGCCTGGCAGAGTTCGTCTTTTCTCATGACTCCGGGACAAGACACCGGTAGTTTCGAGTTTGATTTATTTTTCTAGGATGCTTTTTATATGGATCCTAGGTGGTGTGCATACAGTTAGAATTTGGACACTGATATCAATGAGGCCTTCTTTGCTGGCTCGTGCAGTGAAGGAAAGTACAGAGGAACCTGGTCACTGTCCCACGGCCCTGAGTTTGCCATCACGATTGGTCACTATCCCACGATCCAGAGCTCGCCATCTGACTATCGGTGTGGAAATGGGGGCTTGGGAAAGCAAGCTCTTTGCTCCGGCTGTTAGCTGTTATCCGTGTGACGTTGGTTCCAAACGTTAGGTTCCCAAGTTTAACTTGAATTCTTTTCCTAGCACCAGAGCTGCAGCCAAAAATAATCCCTTTTCTTGGAAAAAGGATGCCTGCTTCTAGACTCTCCCAGGCACTATGAGGACCAAGATAGCAGTATTCGCACCCCATCTCCAACGTGAGACCAGGCCCTTTCAGCAGCTTGTAAAGGAGACCCACATAAAAATAGCTGAGCCTCTCGTCTCCCTCACATTCTCTAACTCAACCGTGCACTTTCATTGTTAAGAAAACTCAAGTGTCGTAAAAACAATCTGGCAAGAAAATAATCTTGAGATCTGGTTTGGAATGGAAAGGCCAAATCTCATTACCCCCAAAGCCTCTGGGGCATTCACCTAGCAGCAGTCTCTGCTTCCCGACTCACTTGATTCAAATGTTCTTCCATCGACCCTCCATGGCCCCTTAGGGACAGACAAAGTTCACAGTTTCTGTCACAAGCACCTTCCTCTCTCTCTTCTCTCTCTCTCTCTCTCTCTCTCTCTCTCTCTCTCGGTCTTCTGTAAAAAATGTGTTCCAGGCAAAAACTTGACATATGAGGTCTCATTTCGAGGTAACTGCTGAGGATTTTTAGAAACTCTCTGTGTGTGTGTGTGTGCGTGTGTATCATTTTCTTTTAACAGATAATATTGGGAAGAGAAATGAAAAGGTCAAGAGTTTCCTGTTGGAACCCATGGGTTTTGCCTCACTTCCCCATACTATTCTCTCCAGCTTCTTCTTAAGCAGTTACCTGGAGGCAAAACTACAGTGGCCCCCGGGAGACACATCTTCATCTTCCCTGCAACAAGCATTCCCCAAGAGCATGCTCGCACCAGACCCATCCTGGCGAGAACAAAGCGTGTCCAGGGCTTCATGTGCACGGGGACCAGTGCACAGGCACTGTGTGCATTAAGAGCTGCGGTGGAACTGTCATTTCCTGCAGGCACCAGGGCTCAATAGAATGACCTGGGAAGGCCTTCCAGGAACTGGACGAGGCTGAGGAGAAGCCACGTGATTAGTCTAGGGAGGAGAGACTCGAGGAAGGAGGAGCAGCATCAATGAAGGCTACAAGGACATGGCATGTTGGAAGTGTATAAACAAACTCGTCTGTCCAGACTGCTCCATTTCTAGACTGAGTGGTGTGTGGACAGGGTTGACAAGAGATCACTTCTAAAGCCTGGGGTTGGCGCATGCACATAAAGCATTCAGAGGTCGGGGTATATGGGCTTCTAGGCTCCTGTGGGTCCCTGGCTAGCAGCCATATTCTGACATACACCTTTTCGTTCTTTTGGGTGCCATGGGGAGGTGCAGAAAATGTCTAGAGGAGAGTGAAATGATGCAGCTCTAAGCCGGGAAGATCTTTCTGGCCTTGGAAGGAAAAGGATGTGAGGGAAGCAAGCCAGGGACAAGGACATCCAAGGGGCTGTTGTAAGTTAGCACTGGGTAAGATGGAGCTGGCTGGGACAAGAGGCAGTAATGGAAACAGAAGATGGGGTGGGCTAAAAAGGAGAGAAGAGGGAAGGCTCAGAGGGATGTCCAAAATGTCCTTATGTAGTCATGGTTAAACATGGTGCTGCGATTAAGGGGAAAGAGAAGAGGGTAAGGAACATTGAGAACAAGTCTGGGGCTGGTGAGATGGCTCAGCAGGTAAGAGCACCGACTGCTCTTCCAAAGGTCATGAGTTCAAATCCCAGCAACCACATGGTAGCTCACAACCACCCATAATGAGAACAAGTCTGGCTAGGTCTCTGGGTTTCCTGATGTTGAATGGCATGAAGAGCAGTTTGCCTGTGAGTATCTGTAATTCCAACTATCCAGGAGGCTAGTTGCAAGTTTGAGGACACCATAGGCATAGCGAACCCTGTGTCAAAGTAACATTTAAGGAGGGCTGGAATGTAGCTCACTGGCAAAGTGCTTGGCTCACAAGTGTGAGGTCCATCAGTTTCAGTTCTGTGCAGAAACACAGTGGGGTGAGGGACAGACAGACAGAAACACAGGGTCAAGAAGAAACACAGGCACAAGAAACGCACATTGAGAGACAGAGGCAGAATCAGTTTGAAAATTTTAGGTTTGGGCTATATAGTCATGAAGCTGGGTCCAGACCTAGTTCTAAAGTAGGGAACACATAAAAGCTACTTCCCATCACCAAAATTGGGATGCTTTGCAGGCTTCTATTCTTCAAAACCTGCTTTAATAAGTGGACTTGAATGCTTTAACCTTCTAGCCCAGTAGAGTAATAGAAAGGAAAGGTTGGTAGGGCAAAGGAGGATGTGGACCTGTTTAGAAGTAGTTCTTCGTTGCCAGGATATCAGCAGTTCCGTTCACACGAATCAGGAGCTCTATGCACTCACAAACACCACTCATTGGTCAGCGATGGCAGTTCAATCTAGAAGAAACCTCAAGGCTCTGCCAATAGGCCTGAGTCTGAGGAAGCAGCCAGAAGCCACCAGAAGTTCTTTGCTGAGTTTCTCTCTATGAAGTCACCACAAATGAGGACCAGCAAAGACGGCAAGGTGAACCAATGCCACACAGCCTCGCCCACTGCCTGTTGGGCTATATTTATTTCCTTACCAAACATCTTATGATCTCTCAAGCATCCGCTCTAGCAAAACATCACAAGCAGCCTCCAGAAAAATGCCGCATGCCTGCTCTCAGCAAAACATCCTCTCATAAGACAGTTTCCAGGAAAACATCACATGACATGACTGGATCTCCAAAGCAAGCAGAAATTTCTACTTCAGTGCTTCACTTTAATACCAGCACTTGGGAGGCAGAGGCAGGTGGATTTCTGAGTTGGAGGCCAGCCTGGTCTACAGAGTGAGTTCCAGGACAGCCAGGGCTACACAGAAAAACTCTGCCTTGAAAAAACAAAACAATACAGAGCAAAAACCAGAGTATGTATGGGAGGAAGTCAGTGTAAACCCAAGTCTCTCTTTCTGTAGAATGTGGCTACCCTTTCTCTATTGCTGCTTATGCCTCAGGCACCAAGGCCTTTTCTTAGCTGGAAGGATGCATCTCACTCCTTTTCCCCACAGAAACTTCACACTTGCTGTTCCCCCCCCTCACAGAAACTCAAT
This sequence comes from Mastomys coucha, assembly GCF_008632895.1. NCBI lineage: Eukaryota > Metazoa > Chordata > Mammalia > Rodentia > Muridae > Mastomys > Mastomys coucha. Next base: position 58,017,296 of record NW_022196913.1, read on the forward strand.
GTTTTTCACCAGGTTCAACCCCATCCCTCCTTCCCACCTACCTCTCTGACATTCAAGACTGTTCTCTGTCATCAAGTCTGGGGAAGCTTTTAGATTCAAAGTCAGACCAGACCTTCATGGGCCCAAGTAAATGGATCCATAAACTGTGCCAAGGTCATTCTATGGGCTGAACTGCAAATCTCTGCACCTTCTCTCAGCTCCTGCTCGGTGCCATGAGCATATCAGGCTAGGAAAGTGGAGCATGGCTGTTAGATCAAAACCGCGTGCTTTCCTCCCCATACCGTGCCTAACTGCCTGACTCCAGACCCCATGAGAAATGATGGGTTCCTCAGAACCAATGCATCATCGCAGAAGTTCCCCAGAAAAGCAAGGACACCCAGAATACTGTTTGACTCAGGACTGCCATTTCACAGATGAAGGGGCTAAGGCAGGATTAGGTTAAGGTCACTTCAACTTACCACCAACTGTCAGCCAATTTCTTGAGGGCTTTGAAGCATAGACAAGTCCGACTCCCTTGTGCATCCTCTCTTGGCTCTTGTTAGAAAGGGAAGGCCAGCAGTGGGCAAGTCTCATGGGTGCTTCTATCTAGTACTGATCACAGGATTTAGCTCTGGACATTTAGTCCCCCGGGTCTCAGCCTTATGAGGTCTTTCATGAACCTCAGGACCAGGCTGTCACTCTTCTCAGCTCCCTATGTCTAATACAAACCCAAGTGCTCTCTGTCTGTCTAAGTCAGCAGCACCATGATCTCTACTACAGAATGCTGAGATGTAGCCTGGTCCCTGCCAAAGGTCCAAGCTTGCTCAAACCAATGTGACTAATTCCTAGTTGCTTTCAGAGATAGTTCCACTCTTACTCCAACCTGTAGTTGCACTAGAGTCTTTTAGGGGGGGATTCATGAATCTGTACTTTTAGTAGGTTCCTAATAGCTGAGCTTGGTGAATCGTGCCTGCAATGGCAGCATTTGAGAGGGAGAGGCCGGAGAAATGTGAGTTCAAGGCCAGCTTTGGCTATGTAGCATATTTGGGACTACCTACAGGAGATGCTGTCCCGACAAAACAAGCAAATAAAACAGTGAAGAAGCATTTTGTGGGCAATGCCTTTTAAAACAAAATACAAAACAGAGGCCTGACGTGTAACAGTTTCCTCTGAGAAACTGCAGAGAAGTTTCCTCTGCAGCAGGCTTTTTTAAACAGGAAGATAAACAACCCACAATAGCTACAGGAAGTCCCTGAAACCCAGCAGATTCACTAAACTCCTCCCTGTCAGAGTAAACAGTAAAAGCTGAGAGTCCTGCTGGGTGGAAGGAAGCTGAGTTGCAAAGAAGACTGCTAGAGGAGAAATCCTGCAAAGACTTAGACCAGGCAGGCCAGCTGCCTGGAAGAAGCAGAAACTGGCTAAACTGCCTGGAAGAGGGGAGTCACGTGGACAGGCCTCCATCCAGTCTGTCGAGCTGCGGCAGGCTATGCAGTGTGCTCCAGGCTTCCTAGCTTTTGTGGGTCATCACTGTCCTGGCTAGGTTTATGTCAACTTGACACAAGCTAGAATCATCTGACGGGAAGGAACCTCAATTGATAAAAACAAATGTCTTCATAAGATCTCCTTGTAAGGCATTTTCTTACCTAGTGATTGATGGGGGAAGAAGGCCCAGCCCATGGTGGGTGGTGACCTTTAGAACTCCCTCTTGAGTTCTATCAGAAAGCAGGCTGATCAAAGCCAGTAAGCAGCATCCTTCCATGGCCTCTGCATCAGCTCCTGCCTCCAGGTTCCTGCTCTGCTTGAGTTCCTGTCCTGACTTCCTTGCCTGATGGACTACAGTGTGGAAGTGTGAGCCAAATAAACCCTTTCCTCCCCAAGTTGCTTTGATCATGGTGTTTCATCACAGCCATAGTAACCCTGACCAAGACAGTCAGTCACCCATGTTGGTGTGAGCCTTGGTGTCACCCATGTTGGTGTGAGCCTTGGTGTTACCCATGTTGGTGTGAGCCTTGGTGTCACCCATGTTGGGGTGAGCCTTGGTGATATGGCTGCCTTTGAATTCTATAAGTAATCCAAATAAAACTCGTTGGTTCACCAAGCAGGACTTTGGCGATATCCGTACTTTGGTCTGTCATGGCCTCCCTATTGAGGGTGAATAGACAATAGACCTGTGTTGCACCTCCTCAGGAAACATTTTGTCACACAAGGCCACGATAGGAATGACTGAGGGCTTGGTTATTTAGAAATGAGAAAACTCTCCTTTAAAAGCAGCTAATGTACAAACCACCCAACGTCAGAAGACCATGCTGTGAGTATTTATGGATTCAGCCTATAAAGGATGGATTGAGTGTTTTCTCCATGAAGAAATGAAATTGATTGAGGAGGTACATATGTCTGTATTATTGTATTGAAGCATCACCCGGTACCTTATGATGGTGCATGACTTTAAGTGTCATTTAAGATGTAAATAAAAGTGAAATGAGCTGGACTTGTATCATCATGTTAAGTTATGTAAATGCAGTGGGGGTAAACCAGAGGAAGAGAATTGGAACTGAAGGCTGGGCATGGGCGGTGACCCTAAAACAGGTATCTCTGATGAGGTGACATTTGAGCAGTGACATTTGCAGCAGGGATGGGAAGACGGTCCAGAGAGAAGCACAAAGCTCTCTGCTGCACTGGCCAAACCTATTGAAGACATAGCAAGAAAGTCAGCTGGCCTGGTGGCTTGCATCTGTAACCACTGCGCTTGGGAGGCTGGGACGGGAGTTAGAGGTTTGCTTGGATTACAGAGTGATACTTTGTTTCAAAAAGAAACAAAGGGAGGAAGGATAAAAGGAAAGAAGGAAAAACCAGAAGGTCCCCAGCTGTAAAGCTGCATATGACAGAGATGATGGAAGAAGGCAGAGCTCAGCCAGTCTGGACCAGGAGTGGTCAGTGATGCTGATGTTGGGATGAAAGGTGAGACCCTTATAATTTACATCTTGGGAGATATTCTATATAGGAGGAAGAGAGACCATTTCCAACTGTGTTCTTTATATTTCCTTACTGCAGGGATGTATTATTGTCATTATTTCAATAAATATAAGTACAAAGAAATATTATATGGTTGGAGAGATTATAGGTTAATTGTGTTTACATAGTAATGAGACTGTCTCTTGGTATGGTTTCCAGACTCCGCTGATGTTGGGGACCATTGGCCCCGTGGTGTCCTGAGCAGATAGATTCCAGGATAGTGCAAAGATGAGCTGGTCATGCAAACAGTAGGAAGGCACTCTGCCCAGTCTGACACTCAGGGATTGGAAGTATGTGGGCATTTAGTGACTACAGGATCATCCTTGGCTCCCAGCAGGGATGTAGGGCACATCGACTTAAACTGTGGATCAGGTAACCGAACTGGAGGAAGAGGCCCAAAGAACTCTACAACAGTAGAAGGTTTCTGGGTACACGATTTCCGAAAATCAATTCAATGAATCCGGAAGGTTTCTGTGTGTGCCTGTCTCGCTGTGTGTGCCTGTCTCGCTGTGTGTGCCTGTCTCGCTGTATGTGCCTGTCTCGCTGTGTGACTGACAGCACGGTAGCCCTGGTTCTGAGCACACAGCTGGCATGCTTCGCACTGTGTTTCCTGTTATGGCAGCTGATGCTGAGACTATTGTACATTATAAACTGTAGGTGTTTTTCTATTATACACACAAAGTAAGACACACAAGGGCTTAATTCTAGGAAACACACAGTGTGTCCTCACTATCATTCTTCAGTGTGTAAGAAGCAGATTAGCCCATCTCTGGGTTAGATTGGGTTATGATGTTTGATTTCAAAGACTTTCTGTTTGAGTGGCTGGCTGGAGTTTCCTAAAGAATCACTAAATAAATGTCGGCTTAGGATTAGGACAAAATCTCTTGAAACTTTTAAAATTATCCTAAATGTACCCATGCCATTTTATACTGTGTATTTATGCAAAGCAGTATCCTCAGTGCTGACAATTATAGTATCAGAATATCCATCAACTCAAAGAATGTTGACAATGCCCTGTGTCCTGTCATATCAAATATTAATTCTTTATGTAAACAATCAGACACAGAATTAATCTATAAATCTCATTCTACCTTTAAATGGTATATATACATATACCATTTGCAGTATATATAGTATACCATTTATAGTATATACATATGCAATGTCAAATGATTGTTTTACTGTTTGTAATCAGTGGATGTTTTATTTGTAGCACTATTTTATATTCCTGTGTACCCAGGGCCATGTAGAAACTACTGTATTGAAGAATGGTCATGAGCACAGAGTTAAGCACCAGCTTTAGGAGGCACCTCCTGCTGCATCAGGTAAAGGCCAGGCTGCAAGAGGGCACTGACCTTGATCCCGCAGACCTGGCTTTTCCAGTACCCATCATCACTTTCTGCTGAGCAATGGGAAGGCCTGGTCTAGAAGGTCTTCTAGCCTGATCCTTGGGCTATCTTTGAGGCCTCTGTCTGAGTGCCAAGAGCAGCCTTGGGTAAGGAGCAGAGAGCGAACGGGGAGCTCACAGATCCAACTGGCCTTCGGTTCAAGCCTCTGTGTGTCTTGGGTCGACTCAGAACTGAGTGATGATCGTTCATGACTCAACAAAACCCACTTTGGAATCTGGATGCTCAAGAGAGGAGCTTCAAGCACCTTATAAATATTAATTAAAAGACAGCTTCCCGAAGGACTGGTGTAATTACAAACGAGCTTACCTGGGTCTGCTCCAGTGGCTTCAGAGAGTTGTATTTGGGCCAGTGGTAACAATAGCAAGCTGCCATCTCAGGAGCAGCACAGAAGGCTGGGCAGGCTCTGAGCCCTCCCTCTGCGTGGTGATATGTGGACAGTTATTTTCTGCCCTTTTCGGATGGGATTCTAAGATCCAGAGTTCCTTTCTGGGCTGGAAACCGATGGAACCTGGACTCCAGTCCAGATGCTTGGAATATGACTAACCCACGCTATTTCCACATAATTAATGTTTATAACCTCGTACTTCTTTATGGTTTACAAAACATTTAAGCATGTACCATCTATTTGTTCATTGCAATACCTCGGTGAGCAGGAAGCAATGCTTCCACTTTACAGGTGAGCAGGTGAGAGCCTAAGAAAGAGCTCAGGTCCTTGTGCGAGCGAGTCTGAGTAACTCACATCTGTTCCATGGTTTGTAGTTCACGGTGTGCCTTCTGATGTTGAACATCTTGATGGCTCTGTGAGCTAAGAAGGCCTGCTGTCATTTTATTTTTGTTGTTGCTCCTAATAGTCTCTGATTACAGGTAAGGACTCTATGAAACAGAATGTTAAGAAAATAGAGACAGGAAAATTGACTGTGAGATAGAGCTAAGCACTGTATAGGTAGCCAATGACAAAGTTTATTCATTCATTCATTCATTCATTCACTCATTCATTCATTTAGCCACTAACTCATTCGCTCATCCAGTAGATGTTTGCAGAATACTCGCTGTGGGCCTGTGACTTTCCTAAGCACGAGGAATTTAGCAGTGGGCAAACAAATCGTTGCTTTTTACCAAATACATAGTCTCCTGTGTGAATCGACCACACCCCAAATAAACAAGAAAGTATGTGAGCGTGTATTGCCCCATAATGTTTTGGTCAGTAATGGACTGTAGCTGCCCCATATGATGATACTGGCCAGCAATGTCTTAGCTTGTACATCTTCTCTACGATGCTTGCACAAGGATAGATTTGCTGACAGAGATGGCAGCGTAGCTCTGGGACAGGATTTACCCAGCATGTACAAGATTCTGGATTCCATTCTTAGTGGAGCCAACAAAAAGAAAAGTTGTCCAACATGTTTCTCAGAATGTGTTCCCATCATTAAACTTTACGATTGTGTGCTGTG
>NW_022196913.1:58023156-58027576 GCF_008632895.1 Mastomys coucha
AGAAAGGCAGTAGAGAGGTGAGAGGTGATGCTTTAGGTGTAAAGGGCAACACTATGGTCCTGGTGTCATAAAGAGGACCTCAGAATAAAGTCAACTAAGAGGGGTTACTTTGGGTCAAGGTCAAGTAGATCTTGGTAGCAAGCCACATAGAATGAAGGAATGACACATTTCCACTGACAAGATCCTGCTGTGTCTTGACGGTTTAGATGTGACCAGAAATTTTAAATGTGGCTTCCTTGAGTCCTTAAGACCCTGAGAAAGAGGAGTTGGGGAAATTGAAGTCGGAAGTTCGCCATCTTGAACTGTTGATGATATAGAACTTGAACATGCCCCTGAGCTCCTGGTCTGACGTCAAACAGAGATGCTCAGCGTGGAGCTCTGTGGGAAGTGCACGGGACGGCCAGATGAGGCACCTGACACAAGCAAGGCCTGGATGCCCTCCTCATGACTGCCAAAGGAGGACAAGTGGCCTACATGTTTCTTAGAACACACTCTTTTCACTAAGCTGCATCTTGTCAAAAGATTTCATAAAATATAATTTCACCACAATACCTGTTTTCTTGGCCCTGCTTGGCACCACTTCTCCCTCTGATTCGAACTATCATTTATTTCTAATTCTTCAAATTAGTATACCAAGTATTAGAGGACACTATGGCATTGCATACAACATGTGTTTTGGTAGAATTTTCTGTTACCTTCTCTTTCCCAGCCCTTACCTTTACTGATCCACCCAAATGTTGCCTCCACACAGTTTCTTTTCTTCCCCCCTCCTTCCCTCCCTTCTCTCTTTCTCTTGTTCTGTCTCCCTCCCTCTCCTTTTCTTCCTTCCTTCCTTTCTCTCTCTCTCTTCCTTCCTTCCTTCCTTCCTTCCTTCCTTTCCTTCCTTCTTTCTTTCATTCTTTTTTCTTTCTTTCTTTTATTCTTTCTTTCTTCCTTTCATGGTTTTTCTGTGTAGCCCTGGATGTCTTAGAACTCATGTTGTAGACCAGGCTGGTTTTGAACTCAGAGATCCATGGGCCTCTGCTTTCCAAGTATTGGGATTAAAGTCACGAGCCATTCTGCTTCCCTTTTTTAAAGACTGACTTTATTTTTAATTATGCATGTGCATATGTGCTCATTGTGCAGGTGCCCTCAGAGGCAGATGAGTCAGATCCCCTGGAGCTGAACTTACAGGCATTTGTTCGGCATCTAGTATAGCTGCTGGGGCAGACGCAGGTCCTCTACAGGAACAGTACATGTTCTTACCACTGAGTCAACGTGTCTGTCTGTCTGTCTGTCTGTCTGTCTCTCTCTCTCTCTCTCTCTCTCCCTCTCTGTCTCTCCCTCTCTCCCTCTCCCCCCCCTCTCTCTAAGTCTTGGGTCTTGATTTGGAAGTAATTATGTCTTACATGTTATTTCATATTACCTGGATACATCTGATGATAGTTCATAGCCTGGCAGCCTGCTAGTCATTCATAAATGAAGACTTTTAGGTGGTTTTGGATGCCTGGTAGTAAAGATTTTTTTAATTTTCATTTGTTTTGGGGGTCTCAAATGGTGTTGCATACTTATTTCTGACTATACGTCATTGCTAGACTGCCTAATTTTTTTAGTGATTTAATTATTTGATTTGGGTCTGCCGATCTCAGGTTATCTCTGCCTTAGAGGGTTCCCAGCAAGCCTTGGATGTTCTTGGATATTCTGCCATCCACCCTCATAGTTACAGGACTGATTGAATTATTTATTTATTTATTTATTTATTTATTTATTTACTTTGAGATAGGGTTTCTCTCTGTATAGCCCTGACCGTCCTGAAACTCACTCTGTAGACCAGGCTGGCCTCAAACTCAGAAATCTGCCTGCCTCTCCCTCCCAAGTGCTGGGATTAAAGGCGTGGGCCACCACCGCCTGGCTAACTGATCGACTTATTAATTGTGAGCCTTTGTAACTCGTGGTGTAACTTGGGTTTTGTTAAAGAGGAGATTTAACTCATGCCCGAGCCACTTAGTGCTACAGCACTTGTGTCGCTTGCCACCGGGGCGGGAGCCAGTCAACACTGGTGGGTTGTTCTCCTACGACACGTGCTCTAACCCTCTGTAATCCCACTCAGGCCTGCTTTTTGATCTGAAGGATGACATGGGTCTGCTGGGCAAGCACCACACCAGGCCTCGTCCTTTCCTTACCTCCCTCACCCCCCCAACCCTCCTGTGCCCCAAATGCTTGCATTTCTATGTCCTTTCCTTGGACAGCTCCTGAAAGCCCCTGACAGTGTCCTCCTTTTTCTTTCTAAAAGCTTGTTTTATACTCATTTTATGTGCATGAGTGTGCTCCACTGGAGTGTGCTACCCTGTGCAGCTGGGAATCAGACCCGGGCCCCCTGCACAGTCAACACTGACCCCTAAGCATGGAGCCATCTCTCTCCAGCTTCCCGTTCCTCTCTGGCCTTCAGGACTATTGTCACTTTCTAGGTTGGCGGTTTTCCCGTCATGCTGCACCATCTCTCTACTTGCTCTTTCTTGTCACCTCGCTTTCCTCTATTTGAAGCCCTTCCATCATCCAAAAGACGTGGTTTTTGGATGCCCTTGGTTTACATGGTCTCGTGGTTAGGTTGCAAAAGTCTCAACGAAAAGTCCTTCATGCTGAGACACACCTAGTCATAGCAAGTTCTCCTTAAGTACTATTAGAGAGATGGTTAGCAGATCAGTGGCCCTTGTATCTCTCGTGTCCTCCTCTCTCTCCTCTCTCTCCTCTTTTCATCCCTCAACCTTGGAGTCAGAGATTGATTGAGGATGATAGTTTTGCCAACAACCCCACACAAGGTTTTTTAACATTTATTTTGAGGTCCTGGGGCCTGGCAGGCCCCTGTGTGGAGCTTGAAGGACAACCTGCCAGAGGTGGTTCTTTCCTTTCCCCGTGTCTATCTTGGGAACTGAACTCCCGTGATCAGCCTTGGTGTCCTTACCCACTGAGCCACAAGGCTTTATGGAATTTGTCTGTGCTGAAGATAAAACCAAGAGCCTGTACACATGAGCCGCTGCGCCACTGAGCCGCATCCCGGCTCCTTTGCGAGAGTGTCTTTGCAGCCAACTGTGGTTTCCTCTTAACTGCTTTCCTGTGGATCCCTCTTCTGACTGTCGCCTCGTGCATGTGCTGGGGATAAATGATACTTGTTTCCTAGAACTGCTGTAAGAGAGCTATGGCAGGCTTAAGGGGGTTACCATGTGTTAGCCTTGGGTTTAAGCTCCGCCCCACAGTTACCTTGGCAACAGCCTGGTAGGCCTGACCAAACTATAAAAGGGGCTGCTTGCCCCCTCCTCACTCCTCTCTTGCTCTTGCCTCTTCCCCTCTCTCTCTCCATGTGCTCATGGCCGGCCTCTTCCTCTACTTCTCTACTCTCTTTCTCTGTCTCTTTTTTTTGTTGTTGTTTTGTTTTTTTCGAGACAGGGTTTCTCTGTATATCCCTGGAACTCACTCTGTACACCAGGCTGGCCTCGAACTCAGAAATCTGCCTGTCTCTGCCTCCCAGGTGCTGGGATTAAAGGCGTGCGCCACCACTGCCCTGCTTCTACTACCCTCAATACTCCCCTCCCCCATGGCCTTAATAAACTCTCTTCTATACTGTACTTCTATACTATACCATACTGTGGCTGGCCCCTCAGGGGAAGGGATGCCTAGGCATGGGCTCGCTGAGCCCTCCCCCTGCACCGCGCCCTCCCCTTGTCCCCCCATACCTCACCACACCTCCATAGAACATATTCCTTCTCTCTTTATCTTTATATACACAAAACACCGTTAGTCTCTTGGAACATAGAAGATGCTAGACTAAACCTGCTAGCCTTTATGATTCTGTGCCCAGCGCCACCCCCACCATCTCTCCCGTCTAAGTGGGAGCGGGAAGAAAGCATGCCAATCACAAGATAATTTATGCGGCATATGCCTTTATTATCCCATGCTGAGCTGGGGCTCCTACTGTCCAATGAAGGTCAAAAGGAGGTATGGCTTTTATCTCTTCAGCAGCTCTGGAGGGACAGCAGGAGGGACCCCAGCTCAGCAAAGCTTCCTCTAGAAAACAAACAAGAGTCTACATCCAAGCCCGATAGCTTTCCTTATTCACAGCTGTAAATGGCCCAGAGCAGCGGGGCTTTTGCCCTGAGACTGGAGGGAAGGAAGGCACCATTGAATGGAGAGGGTGACCCCTAACTGGCAGAGGAGTTCCTGCTGGGCACAGGCCAGGCCTGCTGCCTAGCTGAGAATCCAGAGGCCACGTGTCATTAGTCAGTGTCTACAGCAATCCTTTCAAAACTATTGATAAAGGGGAAGGGGATGGAAGCTTTTCTGTTTCTAATTCCCAATTTTCTTCTCCCTCTTTCTTCTGTTTTCCTGCTTGTCACAACTGTCAGTTTTCTCCTTCCCTCCCTCCCTCCCTCCCTCCCTCCCTCTC